>NC_134688.1:340031600-340358537 GCF_050947455.1 Rhinoderma darwinii | reverse complement strand
TCTTTGCCACTCTGCCCTGAAGGCCAGCATCCCGGAGTCGCCTCTTCACTGTAGACGTTGACACTGGCGTTTTGCGGGTACTATTTAATGAAGCTGCCAGTTGAGGACCTGTGAGGCATCTATTTCTCAAACTATTGACTCTAATGTACTTGTCTTGTTGCTCAGTTGTGCAGCGGGGCCTCCCACTTCTCTTTCTACTCTGGTTAGAGCCTGTTTGTGCTGTCCTCTGAAGGGAGTAGTACACACCATCTTCAGTTTCTTGGCAATTTCTCGCATGGAATAGCCTTCATTTCTAAGAACAAGAATAGACTGTCGAGTTTCACATGAAAGCTCTCTTTTTCTAGCCATTTTGAGAGTTTAATCGAACCCACAAATGTAATGCTCCAGATTCTCAACTAGCTCAAAGGTCAGTTTTATAGCTCCTCTAAACAGCAAAACTGTTTACAGCGGAGCTAACATAATTGCACAAGGTTTTTCAAGTGTTTTCTAATCATCCATTAGCCTTCTAACACAGTTGGCAAACACAATGTACCATTAGAACACTGGAGTGATGGTTGCTGGAAATGGGCCTCTATACACCTATGTAGATATTGCATTAAAAACCAGACGTTTGCAGCTAGAATAGTCATTTAGCACATTAACAGTGTATAGAGTGTATTTCTGATTAATTTAATGTTATGTTCATTGAAAAAAACTGTGCTTTTCTTTCAAAAATAAGGACATTTCTAAGTGACCCTAAACTTTTGAACCGTAGTGTACATAGATTTTTAATTATTTGTGTTTTGGTCACTTTTACGGAACTAAATCTTTGCCTAATAACTGAAGGTATTGGATCAAATTGTGCCTTTAAACTTGCAAGTAACGCCTCATGTCTTTATTTTAGGATTAGCAGTTAGTGAATGCATGATTAACTGCGCCACATTTCCCTTACATAAGTTTTGATAAATCTCCCCTAATGTAGGAACCTTCTTTACTAGGCCCACAGTGCCATCATGATACATGTACAACAAGTTAACCATAGTGAGACACAGACACACACAGAACACAAACAAGAGAACACAAATACAGCTGTAGGACTAGGTAAACACAACACTGCGGCTAGAGGGTGTCCTGCACAATTGAAACTGCTTTTTCTTAAAAATATTGCTGTGAAGGAGCATTAAGAAAAGTGTTTATATTGCTTCCAATTGGACACTCAATCATTATATTTAATGCAAGGGAAGAGATCCCAATAATATCTCTTTTCTCTCTACATTGTTATAGTGGCCTGTTGTAAGAGGGACAGGAAAAAAAAGACCGAAGTAAAGCATCAACTTTAAAGAAGCCGGAGTGGTGTTCTCAACAGCAAATTATACATGAACGTCTTTCAGTGCTGCAGTAGGTCTATCGTGCCACAATCGGGCTATGTCATTTCGAACTAACTTTATCACAGTCCAAATGATAGCTCCTGCCCCTTTATCTGCACACTGCCAACCGGACAGATCACCATCCCGCCAACCCCTTTAATTTAAATGCTCCCTGACACTCCCCGCTCCTGCACGTGCAGGGACCTCTGTGCCAGGACAGCCTCACAACACGTCAGGGGGAAGGTCCTCGTCCCCTCCTCACTGTTGGACGATATCATGGCCCCAGGTGCCGTCATCATGTCAGCCCTGTCAGCCCTGTCTCTACTACTCGTCTCGGGAGTGCGGCTTCCTCACCTGGTACAACCTGCTGAAGCTCACTAGATGCCATACATAGAAATACAACAATGAAAATAAAAAGTTTGACTCTCTTACAGGCCAGCTAGCAGTCTCTATTACAGAAGAACCAAGAGGGATTGTCTTGTGTAAGGGTTATTTCTAATGTGGCAGATTTGATGCAGAAATGTCTCCATTTTATACATGTGAATGGGATTGTTTTTTGCAGCATGTACATGTTTTTTTTCCCAATAGAGTATAAAAAGGAGCGGTCACAATCCCACTACTATGCGTGTGGATGTGAATATATAGGAACCAGGGAATCACCATAAATCAAAAGAGGTCCCAGAACCTATACCGACCCGTATGTTGCATGGTAAGCCTAAAATGAGCTCCACACCAAGAGCCCCCTTTTTATACTCTATTGGGTCCATGACATGTTTCCTTGTTCAGGCATGCTTTTATGAGATATATCTGTGGCTTTTGTATTTCTTTGAAATGATACATTTACAGCATGTCTTTTTGAGTGACTTCTCTCAGTGATATTATATCATATGCCATTCTACATTTTGTGTATATATTATTTTGAGTAGCCTTATTGTTCTTCACACCATTGTATTTTAATTGTTTGTCTTATTTTAGGTCCTGATGGCCATTATGTTTTTATGAGTATTGTAATAAAGGATTCATATTTTTGCAAGGTACATATGTGTACTTGGTGTCATCTTTCTCCTTTTTGGATGTGTGATATGTCCTCACATACAGTTATGGGTATTTATTTTCTGTCTTCTTTCTATATGTGCGGACGTTTATTGTAACGTTTATTGTTTGGTCTGTATCAATATAGGTATTCATCATCCTCATATGACTATGTCAATGAGAAAATAAAAAAGTTATGGTTTTGGAAGGTGGGGAGGAAAAAAAGAAAATGAAAAAACGAAAATTGTCCATGTCCTTAAGGGGTTAAGGAAAAGTAACACAATTGTTTTTGGGTCAGTCAGGAAGACACTAATCTTCGGTTAAATACTCCACTTATGACTATTCATGTATATTCATACAATGTATGCGTCTTCATTATTTAATAAGAAAGTTGTGCAACATTAAACTGCCATACATATTCACATTACACTACTAGGTGGCGCCAGAGTTTGACTAATATACAACCCAGATTCTATGAGCAATCATCTCTTTATACCAATACATTGTTTGAAGGAAAATGGAGATGTGATGTGTTAGAATAGGGCATTAGTGGAAGGCAGGGTTCACACTGATACGCTGCGTAAAACTATGCAGTGTATCTGACCTAGAACCCGCGGCACATTGTGGTGAAATTTTTCAGGCAGCATTTCCGCTGCGGAAAGCAGCGCTAGAAAAAAAAGTTTATACTTGCTTCGGCCATAATCATGACGATGCAAAAATCGCAACATCTGAAATGTGTTACTAGTTTTACCACCCCATTGAATTAAATGGGGAAAACCTGCAACAGAAAAACGTCGATCTCGCAACATAAATTGACATGCTGCGGATTAAAAAACTGTACTGCAGGTCAATTTCTGAACATTTTATTATGCCGCATGTGGATGAGATTTGTTCAAATCTCATCCACTTTGCTGCTACTGTAATACGCTGTGGATTTTCCGCAATGAAATCCGTTGCAGAAAATCTGCAGTAATTATGCTACATGTGAACCTGGCTGAATAGTGCAAAAAAATAATAATCCTAGTAGCGTGTGATCCACTCTAATGTCAGTAGATCCTGGGCAGAGATTTTAATAAAATTCCAGTCTTTATGCATACAACATTACCCCTTCTCCCTCAAACAAAAATAAAATAAATTAACGCTGTGTTATTTTTCAGGTTTGTTGCTTGGCAAATAACATCCTTATTACACCAGGCAAATTCTGAACGACAGATTTAACATAACTTTTGCCAGAAGCTGGCATAATTTATGGCGCAAATCTACACCTGCTCATAGCAGGCGTAAATTTGCATTTCTGTCGCACGGGCACCTAAAGATTAACTAAATTTATTAAGAGGTATGCACATCTTAATAAATTTGTCGCTTTCCCACCGACGTAGATTAGTTTAAGACTGGCGTTTAAAACGCTAGTCTTAATATATCCCCCCCCCTTGTTTTTTGTGGGAAGAGTAATAAATTGTTAATCATAATTTTTGGGTAAGTATATGGCAGCATTTAATTTTTATAATGGTAAAATGTATTTTACGATATTCACCATTTACCTTAATAAAAAGAATAGCTTAATGGTATGGGTTATTATGAATACGAGTATACCATATATGTATGTTTTTTTTTACTTGTTATTGTCTTTTATTGAATACAAATTTTTCTTTTAATTATCTATTTGTTTGTTTTTCATCTTTGTTTTTTAATATTGTTGATTTTATTAGGCTTTTTACATTTCATTCCATTAGAAGATTTTAACTTTTTTTTTTTTTTTTTTTTTACTTTTAATGCTGGTTTTATACATTTAGTTTTGATGCAGTTTTAGGTGTAGATTTTGATGCAGTTTTTGATGCAGTTTAATGTTTTTCGTTAAAAAAGGTCCATTGGTGTGGAGTACTGGTGTGCAGAGAATGGGGAAGTATAATCCTTCTGGCCCCCTCAGACACCAAGCCCGTATGCGACTGCTACTAATGCACCCCTATAGCTACACCCTGCTAGGCACTGTATGGCACCATTTATCTAAATGCTGTACTCACTATTTATTTAGATGCCTCCCTTGCAATGACAGCCCATGTGAGACAATAAGGCTGTTGTGCCCAAATACTGTTGGTTCCTACACATAAGTGTAGAAGGTATACAATATATTGACAACTATACATTGGTACACCTATAGGAGCTTTTATGACATCCCATTCTAAATCCATGGGCATTAATATGGAGTTGAATCCCCATTTTTCAGATAGATTCCACTCTTCTGGGTAGACTTTCTACGAGATTTTGGAGTATTTCTTTGGGTATTTTAGCCCACTCATTAAGAAAAGCATTCGTGAGGTCAAATACTGATGTTGGATCGACATACAAGAACAAGGCAGCACATCCAGGAAAAAAGGGGAATGTATTCACCCACAGTGCAACGTTTCAGTCCAACTGGACCTTTCTCAAACGTGTGAACATAACACACAAACACAGTTTATGAGGCCTCACAGAGCTATAAATGATAATGACATAATCAATTCAAAAGTGTAAAATATCATGCAATTTTGTAATAAAAATAAGCAATATATATCTCATAATAAATATAAAGTGTTAAACAGATTTATAATATAATATGTGTGCGTAAGCAATGTAAGGCTACTGAATAATACAAGTAGCTAAAGTGGCTAATTAACCAGGTGAAAGTGGATTAACCCCTTAATGACCGGGCCTGAAAAGACCTTAAAGGCATGGTGTCGCCCCAAAAACATGTTTTTTTTTTTAAATTTAAACATTTAGTGTGTGGGTGATTAAACATTGTTCAAATTTTTTTTATTTTTTTCGCGAGTCAGGAAATATTATACATTTTTTCAAATTTATAATACTACCCATTTTTGGTCACTAGATGGAGCTGTTTGGAGCTAGTTCCCAAAATTGCAGCATTGCAACAATGGGTTAAAAGCTCTCGCTCTAGTGAGCTCTCAGCATCCCCCCCTCCTTTATCCTGGCTAGTGCCGGGATAAACGAGGGGTTTGAAAGGTTTAACCTCCTACACTGTGTGTCGCCATTTTTTGAGGTAACCCACAGTGTAGTAGGTTTACATGCAGTAGTAAACACACACAAACACTAACATACATTGAAATCGCTTACCTGCTCCTGCCGCCGCGGCTCCCTCCGGCCCGTCCGCTCCCTTTGCTGCCGCTGTTCCATGTGCACTTGTCCGGAAGCCGCGACCGGAAGTAGTAATATTACTGTCCAGCCGCGACTTCCGGTCCACAGGAAAATGGCGCCGGACGGCGCCAATTTCGAATAGGACTGTGTGGGAGCGGCGCATGCGCAGTTCCCACACAGACGCCGTACACGGCAGTCAATGGGACGGGAGCCGTTCGCAGTCCCTATGGGACTGTGGCTGCCGTATTCCATGTCTGTGTGTGTCGTTAATCGACACACACAGAAATGGAACAAAAAATGGCAGCCCCCATAGGGAAGAAAAAGTGTGAAAATAAGAAACAGTAAAACACAAACACACAAATGAAAATAAACGTTTATATTAAGGCACTAACATCTTTAACATATAAAAACATTATTTGTGATGACACTGATCCTTTAATGAATAAATTTTTCTGTTTTTGCCTCTCTGCATTTAAGCAGCCATAACTTTTTTTATTTTTTCATTCATGTGGCTGTATGTATTTTTTATTTGTAGTTTGGGGGTAGAATTATTTTTTTTTACAGCGTGAATATAGGAAAAAGCGATTCTTGGCATAGCTTTTCTGGTTTATTTTTTATCCGGTTCATGTTTCACACTAAATAACCTGTTAAATTAATTCTTCAGGTTATTATGGTCGTGTAGATACCTAATATGTGTAGGTTTATTGTTTTTATGCAATGTAGGGGCAATAAAATATATTTTATGCAAAACAATGACACTTTTTGGGACATTTTTTCTATTTATTTATTTATTTATTTTTCTTACTTTTTTTTAAATCCCATTAAGAGATGACTTTACTTACAACTTAATTTTTTTTTACTTATAATGTATTAGCATCCTCCTGTATGCTAATACATCATACTGTGTCACTTTGACACAGGCTGCTGTTGGGGCAGCACATAGTGTGCCCTAGCTGCAGAAAAACTGAGCAGACAGAGGGATTCCCTGGTCTTCGATCATGTCACCGAGTTTCTGATGACGAGATGAAAGAGGGGAGCTCCCTTTGATCATGCCGCGGTCACGGACTGCAGCGATCAAGGAGTTAAACAGTTGGGGTTGTAATGTTTCCCGACCCCAGCTGTATTCAGCAGGCTCCTCTAAGATCAGGAGCTGTAAGTTACAGTTCCTACTTAGAGGATGAGCGCTCACAGGAGAGCTCATCAGCATCTTCTACAGCGACACCAAAAGACGTAGCTGTAGACGAAGCACCTGCACCGCCTGCCATCAAAAGACGGTGGGCGGTCGTTAGGGAGTTACACAGGTTACATTGCTACAAACATTGTAACAAGTAGACTTCCTAATATTCCGTCTAGGGGTCCCCTGATCACCACGCATGTCAGTCAAGTCTCTCTCCAGCTAGACACTAGAGGGCAATAGAGGATCATATTAAGCATGTACTACCAACAGAAACAGCAATTGCTGTGAACTACCGAACGAGTTAACAATGATGTCACTTGCGCATGTGCACATCTGTCAACGAACGATCATCCGGATCAAGTCTCACTGAGGCCTGCACCCAGTATTTGTATTATCTTTTTCTCTGGTGCTGTGATGTTCTCCCTTTGTTGACTACTGTGATTCTGTCATAATACTGTTGGTCTATTTAAAAAGAGCTCTTGGCAACCATATACTAATGAGCCAGTCTTAGGCCCCATGCACACCACCGTAAAAATTCTCCGTAATTGTGGATCGTAATACGGTATGCAATTACGGAACCAATTATATTATATTGGCCGCGGACAATTTCTGTATCGCTACGGATGGGTGTCCGTGCCGTAAAAATGTTCAGAAAATTATGGAACATGTTCTTTTGCATTTTACGGGCCGTGCTTCCATACTTTGTATGGGAACACGGCCCGAAAAGGCAGACGGCTGTCGGCGGCCGGCCGTGCCCGCGGGCCGTGATTACGGGCTAGGCCATGTGCATGGGCCCTTAGATGGTTTTATTTTTTCTGTTAAGCAGAGGGTACTTGCACTTAGAGATAATGACGAGGGGTCTTTGCCACTACAGCGTTACCTCACGAGAGTTGAAAGAGGGAACCTTCGGGCCCTTACTGATGATGTGTCCTTGGGGCCTTGGTTATCATGGACACATCACTATATCTAAATGAGATCAACAGCCAGGTTGGCAACACTACTGTTTATGAGAAACTAGCCAATGACCCTAAGTTCTGCATTCAGCATTTGATTAGTGATCTTTTAGAACAGGTGTTGTTGGGGGGGATAATTGATAAAG
Source organism: Rhinoderma darwinii (assembly GCF_050947455.1). Classification (NCBI taxonomy): domain Eukaryota; kingdom Metazoa; phylum Chordata; class Amphibia; order Anura; family Rhinodermatidae; genus Rhinoderma; species Rhinoderma darwinii. The sequence continues at coordinate 340,350,754 of NC_134688.1, read as the reverse complement.
AGTTTGTTGAATTCCTTACGGTGTCTCATCTGGTTACTTCGGTAAATTATTGCTAACACAAAAATCACAAATGTTTAAATAAACCTCCAGGACTACCCATTGTTTCTGGAAGGGGCTCTATTTTTGGGCCGATTTTCTTCTACAAAGTATTGAGAGCATATGCCACCTCTGCCCCTTCCTACATCCATGACTCTTCTGATTTCATTTTAAAATTAAAAGATGTATCACTCAACAGTAACATTATCCTGGTATCATTCAATGTGTGCAGTTTGTACACTTCGATTGACCATTCTAGGAGTCTCTGTGTTGTCCATGAAGCTTTAAGGAGTTCATCCTATACTAATGAATGCACCCTCTTTCACATGAGCCTATTGGAAGTGGTTCTCACTGAAAACTCCTTTCTGTTTTGTGACAATTTTTATGTACAAAGGAGAGGGACCACCATGGGCTTGAATATGGCTCCAACTTATGCCAATATGTTTATGGCGGCCTTCAAGACAAGATACATCTATGTATGCCACCACTTCAGTCATGTACTGAGGTGCTGGAGATACATCGACGATATCTTTGTCATTTGGACTGGTACCCCAAGTGAACTAGAGGAGTTCTACTCTTTCCTTAATAATATGGATATTGACATCAAATTTACCATGAGTTCATCTAAAGTATCCTTGATAGTCAGCATCCTAAATGGATGCTTGGATCCCTCCCCTTTAGCCAAAGTCCGAGACTCAAGCGTATTGTCTCTGGGCCGCAGCATTTGACTATATGACTTGATGAGATGAGCGAAAGTTTTTACAGACGCCAATATACACCCTCTCTCCTCAGTAGACAAAGGAGTAAAGTCAGCATTACGCCCCGTGACTTCTTTGTTGTTTCCCCATAAACGTGAATCGCCATCTAGATTATCTATTGTTTCCACCTATTCCCACATAAGTGGTAAAATTGGTAACATTATTCGCCGTGAATGGCATACATTGAATTGTCTATCTGGTTCCATACCCGAATTAACCGCCCTCCTAGGATGGCATTTAGATGGTCATAAAAACCTTAAGGACCATTTGGTCCATGCTAACGTAGGACCTTCTCGTAGATGTCATCAGATGACATTGGCTCCACTTAAAACTGGATGTTTTCCCTGTCTTAACTGTGGCAATCTTGTAAAAGGCAATCCATTTATTCATCCTGTTAGTGGTAGAACATTCCAGAATAAAAAATTTTGGACTTGTACATCATCTTTTGTAGTATATGTTTGACAATGCCCTTGCAAACTTAATTATGTTGTGGAAACCACGCAGGAGTGTAGAATTAGAATCAACAAGAATAAGTCAACTATCCGGACAAAGAGACTTGATCTGCCTATTTCAAGCCACTTTGTGACAGCCGGACATGCTGTCAGTGACATTAAAGTTTGGGTAATTGACCATATACCTGTCCATAGGAGGGGATGAGATAGGACAGCTAAACTTAAGAAGAACTCAAATAAATTTTTCGGCTAAATGCACTATAACCTAATGGCTTGAAACTTGAGTTTAAAGTTAGCTCTGGCGTCACTTGAGGGTGTCTACCGAGATTTTGTCCCATTCCAATGATTATCCCTGTAAACTTCTGATATGTCCCTATGTTGTTTGAGAACCTGAACATATACTTGTTACATTTAAAACCTAACTACTTTATGTAAAAAAATCTTATATAGACTTCACACAACTGTATATGTATATTTACACATTGTTTTTATATTTCTTTAGACTTGAGTGATGTTTCAAACTACAGACCCGACATACGTGCCAAATCACTATGTATTGACCTCTTCTGGTTGTCTACCTTCATTTGTTGGGACGTAGGGATGTACTTGGCCATACTATATTGTAATTGTGTACCAGTTTAGGCATTGCATTACATTAGTTATCTGGTTGATACCCTTTATCTACTTACTATGGTCAGGGTTTAGTTCCTAGGCCTTGTTTAGTTTGATTCCACATTTGTTAGGGCCCATTCCATTTAGTTGATGTGGGCTGTGGCCCCTGACCGGTGGGTAGGGTCCCTATTGTCACTGGTGCCCTGTGCTCCATTGACATCCTATGTTTTGTGAATTTTACCTTTTGGTACCCTATACCTACCTAGTCCCACTTATAGTGGAGGTCTCTATTAATTCTTAGGGTCTTAAATACATGGTGTCCTTTGGTCTGTATGATTTATTGAACTTCACTTACATAGCTCTGTGACATATTTCCAGAGCATCTTCCTTTTTTGGAATTTTCATTTTAACCTAGATACACAGTTTAAATACAACATACTAATTTAGTGTTCTATGCTTCTCTGTTTTTACGTGATGTTATAGGCGGATATATATAATACATATATAGTCAGCAGTTCTGTCTTCCCCCTCTAAGATGGTGTCCGGATGATCGTTGACAGATGTGCGCATGTGCAAGTGATGTCATTGTTGATTATAGTAATTATATTATTAATCTGTTTAATACTTTATATTTATTATGAGATATACTTTGCGTATCTTTATTACATGTATTGCATGATATTTTACACTTTTGAATTGATTATGTCATTATCATTTATGGCTGTGAGTCATTATAAACTGTGTTTGTGTGTTATGTTCACACACTTGAGAAAGGTCCAGTTGGACTGAAACGTTGCATTGGTGGGTAAATAAATTCCCATTTTTTCCTGGATGTGCTGCCTTGTTTCTTGTTTCTTCTCCAAACCCGAGGTACTTTGGATCAAGTCTAACTGGGGCCTGCACCCGGTATTTGTATTATCTTTTTCTCTAGTGCTGTGATATTCTCCCTTTTTAGATACTGATGTTGGACTAGAAGGCCTGGCTCGCTATCTGTGTTCTAGTTCATCCCAAAGGTGTTTGATATCGTTAAGGTCAGGGCTCTGTGCGGGCCAGTCATCAAGTTCTTTCACACTAAACTCACCCAACCATGCCTTTATGGACCTTGCTTTGTGCATTGGGGCATAGTCATGCTGGAACAGAAAAGGTTCTTCCCCAAACGATTCCCACAAAGTTGTAAGCATGCAATTGTCCAAAATGTCTTGTATGCTGAAGCATTAAGATTTCTCCTCACTGGAACTAAGGGGCCTAGGCCAAACACTGAAAAACAATCCCATAGCATTTTCCCATCTTCACTTAACTTTACAGATAACACAATGCAGTCTGGCAGGTAACCTTCTCTTGGTATTCGCCAAACCTAGACTCGTCCATCAGACTGCCAAATAGAGAAGCGATATTCGTCACTCCACATAACAAGTTTCTACTGCTCCAGAGTCCACAAACTGACTTGTTATGACAGTGGCATCCTATTACAGTACCATGCTGGAATTCAGTAAGTGTTTTAGAATGAGCCACTCTTTCACAAATGTTTGCCAAGGCAGACTGTATAGCTAGGTGCTTGATTTTATACAACTGTGGCAAAAGGACTAAATGAAACACCTGAATTCAATGATTAGGAAGTGTGTCCCATTACTTTTGTCCACATTAGTGTATGTTACATATATTCAAATATATCTTCCTATATATGTCATTGATCTGTTTGATATGAATGATATGCAATGTAGAGAAATAAAATTGCTTTTATGCCCAAATGTGTGCTGCATAGATTGGAACTCATTGTCCTGAGGGTCTGTCAGCTGACTAGGCTCCTTAATTGTTTCTGGGCAGGGAGGAACATTTAATACAAGGCCAGAAATTCTTCCATCATCCATCAGAGCTGATGTCTCAAGCTTCATGCTCCTGATATTACAGTCTTACGACTGTTTGTACCACTAGGTGGCGCCTGTACAACTTCATACCAAAACTGCACAGCCTCATAAATGTGTCAAGGTTCTTTAACTTCTGATTCACAATATACAATGATCTACATGTACAACTTTTTAGATAGTCAAAGAGGGACGTTTAAGGTATAATTATACCCAGGAGATTCATTGCAGAGATTTCTGCAACTGAAAAACCGATTCAATCAGAGATCCAATGTAATGAATGGTTTGGGACCCTATAATCAAAAAATGCTCGTAGGAAAAGGAGTTAGAAAAAAATCAAAGAACAGAGTCCCCCAGTACAAGGAGATAATACATAATATTTGTTATTAAATAACAGGCAAAAAATAATAGGCCCTCGGCCTCGCAAACAACCCTAATGGACTCTGATGTGGCCCTACCTAGTCCGAGCACCTTCCCTTTTAAGGGCAACATTGAACTCCGCCCTGAACCTAAATAGGCCGTATACAGCCCTACTTCTGTACTCTGCGCAATACGATTATTTGGCTGGAGAGGGGACGGGAAGCTGTCAAGACCCTGGTATGCCCTAGTGACACTCATCAGATACACACACCACCTCGCAAAGGTGGCTATCTCTAATCTAGGCCTGTCCCTACTATAGGGCTGTTGCCTATAGTGGACAAGTGCAGAAAGACAAGAGAGCAAAAAACTCTATTAGTACATAATTAAGGTGAAGGTCTGGGTGTGCTGTTCCTCTCTGGATCTATACAATTGGTGTCCCCGTCTAGGCACTGCACCTGTCTACTCTTCTAACTCCTTAGCAATCATCAGCCCTGATGTCGTAAGTTTACACTCTTTCTTTCCTTATTACATTATTATGGTCCCTCTAGCACTATCGCTGCTGGTTGGAGGTTTATTACCATATTTCATCATTCTCTACTTTAAGTAAATGTTATGTGGACCACTTTGAACTATGTTTCTTGGTCTACAAAGCAAAGATTTCAAATTCTTTGTCCGCTGATGTACCTGTGAACCTTCAAGATAAACGCGTTGGAATATTTAGAATTTGGTTTGCTAGTTGGAATAGGCTAGAATTTCTCTCCAGACAAATGTGTTTGTGAATATTTTCTTCAATCAATTATTTGAAGCTATATAGGTGTATATGTTCTGTAAAGCACACACCAGACCTTCACCTTAATTATGTACCAATAGAGTTTTTTATTTTCTTCGTCTTTCTGCGCTTGTCCACTATAGGGAACGGCCCTATAGTAGGGACAGGCCTAGATTAGAGATAGCCAATTTTTGCGGTGGGGGTGTGTGTCTGAGTGCCACTAGGGCATACAAGGGACTTGACGGCTACCATTCCCCTCTCCAGCCAAATAGCTCTCTTGGTCGGAGTACAGAAGTAGGGCTGTCAGGGGCGTAACTAGGAAAGACTGGGCCCCATAGCAGATAAGGACGTAGATACTATTGAATGGGGCGCTACTACCACTGTAGCTGACATAGCTGCTGCTCGCGGCGCCGCCGTGCATGGGAGCCCCCTCATGCCATGGGCCCTGTAGCAGCCGCTACTGAGGGCTGTATAGGTCCTACTTATGGTTATGGCGGAGTTCACTGTCACCCTTATAAGGGCGGGTGCTATGACTAGGTAGGGCCACATCTGGGTCCATTAGGGTTGTTTGCGAGGCCTGAGGGCCTATTATTTTTAGTTGATTATTTGACATCAGAGTATAGGAGCACGGCTCGCAAAATATCAAAAATGGGACATTCTCCTTAATTCCCGGCACAGTTCTACGGCACGGACACCCATTTGTAAAACCGGTCTTACGGTCGTGTGCATGGGGCCTGCACACGATCTGTAAGCATCTGTATTTCATCCGTACAAAAAGAGGGAGGTTGCAAATGATGTCACCAACATGTTGCCTAGCAATGCTTCTGTAAATACGGACGGTTTACGGATGCACATCAGTAGCCGTCCGTATTTACGGAAACTCCCATAGACTTTCCATGGGAGAGTCCTTTCCGTAATTACTGACAAGAATAGGACAGGTTCTATAACTTTTTCAGCACGGACACCCATCAGTAAAAATACTGAAAGGTGTCCGTGGCCATTAGAAATTAATGGGTCCGTAATTACTGTCAGTAATTACGGTCCATAATTACTGATGAAAAATACTGTCGTGTGCATGGAGACATACTCTTTAAAAAAAACAAAAAAAAACCTGAGGTATTTGAATGTATTTTTTGGGTGGCTGCCAAATGTCAAAATTTCCACTGTTGCTCACTCCTGCTGACTATTGACTTGCTGGTATCAGTGTAGAAGCCTAAAGTTACTTAATGGACCTCTCACTACAGAGTGATATAATGTTCACATCGCATTTAGTCTGGGAAAATCCTCTGACATAAGTCCTAGATTTTCATTAGCCAAACATATGTCAAAAGAGTGTCCTTTTGGCATACGCTTGGCCCGAATACATTGTGACACTATTGCCTCAACTGTATTAAAAAAAAAAAAACACTTTTCAATACAACTGTATACAAAAAGTTGAAATTTACTTGATCAATTCTTCTTTTTTTTTTCTTATAGTATGAGCAGCACAGACATCTGAAGTTAAAGAGGACCTGTCACCTCTCCTGACATGTCTGTTTTAGTAAATACTTGTATTACACAGGAAATAACAATTCTAAATAATCTTTTCTTAGAACTACCATTCCTCTATTATTCTTCCTGGAAATGCATGACTAATTTGACAACTGGGTGTTACCATTCCCCTACACAGTCTTCCTCTGTTAGCATTTCTATGGGAGTTATGAAAACAGCCAACCCCATTCTGGATCTACTGTATCAGGCATTTAGGTCATATCTGTGGACAACAAAAATGCTCCAGCTAGCCTAAGACAGGATGCTAACAGAGAGCACCTGTGGACTGAATCTGTCTCCTTATAAAGGGCATAAGTGAGGGAATTTTCTAAGGGATATCAACAAAGTTTTGTGACAGGGGTTGTTCGAGAGGTAATCCATAAAACTGTCCATAACTAAACAGAACTCCTACTAAAAAGAAGCAGCAGCTAGCCCCACAGTGAAAACAAATCCCCCCTCACCCCTGCAATGGCTCAAATGTGGCTTTTGCCCACCAGAAACTTGAAGCTGGAAGTTGTGCTAGACGTGCCTCCCAGGACCTACCTACCTGAAAGGAGGCACATACCTTTCCACTGCTACCCACTAAGCCCGTCTTGCAACAGAGTAAAATGCTGCACAGCACGACAGTGGCTAAATGCCTAACAGGCAGACCTTTGCAAAATGCCGCTCCAAGGAAGCGGAGAGCTAAAGGAAGGTGTGGGGATAGGAGACTAGTGGGAAGAATTACTGGCCACCTGACCACCACGAAAGAAAAAAAAAGAATAACATTGGAATATCCCTAAAAAGACGGATCATGGAAGGGACTTGACACCTACCTACAGAGAAGGTAAGAAGAAAAAAAACCACAAGGGGAGGGGAGATATGATTAGACTCTTAATAGAGGCATAACTAAAGGGGGTTTTACACTGGACGATTATTGGGCAGACGAGCATTCACAGAACGCTCGTTGCCAATAATTACCCAGCGTAAATAGGGAAATGGTCAGCAGATGAACGAGCAAATGCTCGATCATCTGCTGGTCGTATCGTTTTAATAAAGTAAAATATTATGGTTGTCGGCAGCACATCTCCCTGTATACGACATGATGATAATGTATGAGGACGAGCGATTGGAGTAACGACCGCTCGTCCCTATCTGTAGCTCCGTGTGACAGGAGCAAACGAGCACCAATCAACGATGTCTCGTTGATCGCCACTCGCTTCACCAGCTGCTTATTGACCGATGTATAAGGGCCATTAGAGCTCCTAGGCCCCAAAGCAAAATCTGTAACAAAGTTCTCCACCTGCCATGTATAATATTGGTGTTTATGTGATAAAGGCGCTTTTGGCCCCCCTCAGGCATTAGGGCCCATTTGAGACTGCTACCTCTGCACCCAAATCTATGCCCTGCTTATAGAGTCTGATTAATTCTAATCTTGGCACCTTGTCCCAACTAAGATTGGGCAGTACAGTTAACCACCTATGCCTGTGCTTCTTCGAGGACGTCCAGGAAAAGCTGCATACTCTACAGTATGTGTTTTTGTTTTTAATGGGAGTCAATGCAAATCTATAGACATACAGTTGCTTATATCTAGGGCATATATTTTGGCAGACTGTTTCACACTGTCCCACTAAACATAATCCTCAAATGTAGTGTGAACCTGGAATAACACAGACCATTTTTGAAAATTTTCCTGATTGCTTTTACTTTTCTAGCCACTAGATGGTGCAGCATTAACATAAGTGTGTCAACTGCTATCACTAGCCCTGATTGATCAGCCCTATTGACCTGGACCCAATATACTACTAATTATCAGAGGTTTCACCGCATTCATTTCTAACCGCATATGACACTGCCTCATGCCATACACTGATATTATATGCTATATAGTATAGGCAGCATATACAACGATCAGCCATCACATTAAGGGAGGATTTACACGAGCGTGTGCGTTTTTGTGCGCGCAAAAAACACGGCGTTTTGCGTGTGCAAAAGGTACTTGACAGCTCCGTGTGTCATGATCATATGGTGCGCGGCTGCGTGCTTTTCGCGCAGTCGCCATCATTATGACACTCTGTTTGTATGTTTGTAAACAGAAAAGCACGTGGTGTTTCTGTTTGCAATCATAGTTTGCCTGCTGTTGCGCGAATCATGCACGTCCCACGGATTCCTATGTACAGCGATTTAGCACAGTGATATCACAGCGATTGTTTGTAGTCAGATAAATAGCCTAATGCATTCCTTTGGACAGCGATTTATCATTCACTACAAAACAAAAGTCTAGGTCTAGCCCCAGCCAGTAACATAACCAGCCATAGCGGCTGCTACGGGGCCTGCGGCATGAGGGGGCCTAGGCAGCCGGGCCCGGCACATAACATTAAGACCCGGGCGGCACACGCCCCCAATGCCCGGTGGCGTTGCTATCACCGGTCACCTGGGACCCCCGGGCAGCTGGCATGTTTAATTGTATCTGCATCCTTGGGATGCAGATACAATTGAACACTACTGTAGAGCAGGGAGCCAGCTCTGCCGTTTACTAGGCTACAGGCCGCGTTAGGCCTGCAACCTATAAAGCGCAGGGACAGGATCCCTATGCAGGCCGGTGTGATGACGTGATCATCACACCGGTCTACACAAGGGTCCCGTCTCAGGCTGCTGAGAAGGCTGTGGAGAAGCTCCGTTCGTTGCGGGAATGGGGCTAGGTGAGTATTATTATTTTTTTAATTTGTTTGGGGGGGCACAATCTACATGGGGGGTCCAAGAGCTATGTGGCACTATGTACAAGGGGGGGAGATTGTGTTGCTATCTACATGGGGGTATGTGGCACTATCTACAAGGTCGGCTATGTGACACTATCTACAAGGGGGGTATGTGGCACTAGCTACAAGGGGGGTATGTGGCACTATCTACATGGGGGGTATGTGGCACAATCTACAAGGGGGGTATGTGGCACTATCTACAAGGGGGTTATGTGGCACTATCCACAAGGGGGGCTATGTGGCACTATCTACAAGGGCGCTATGTGGCACTATCTACAAGGGGGGTATGTGGCACTATCTACAAGGGGGGGTATTTGGCACTATCTTCAAGTGGGGTTGTGTGTGGCACTTTCTACTCGAGGGGGTGTGTGTGGCACTATCTACAAGGGGGGCTAAGTGTACAAGGGAGGGTATGTGGCACTATCTACAAGGAGGTATTTGTGGCACTATCTACAAGCGGGATATGTGTCATAATCTACAGGGGGTATGTGGCACTATCTACACGGGGCGGTCTCTGTGGCACTATCTACGGGGGGGCTTTGTAGTACTATCTACAAGGGGGGCTTTGTGGCACTATCTACAGGGGGAATGTGTGGCACTATCTACAAGGGGGCTATGTGGCACTATCTACAAGAGGGGTTGTGTGTGGCACTATCTATGAGGGCAGGGTATGTGGCACTTTGTACAAGGGGATTGAGTGTGGCACTATCTACAAGTCTACAAGGGGGTATGTGGCACTATCTACAAGCAGGGCTGTGTGGCACTTTCTACAAGGGGGACTATGTGGCACTATCTACAAGGGGGGGTTGTGTGTGGCACTATCTACAAGTGGGATTGTGTGTGGCACTATCTACAAGGGGGGCTGTGTGACACTACCTGCAATGGGGCTATGTGGCAGTATCTACATGGGGGTTGTGGCACTATCTACAAGGGGGCTATGTGGCATCATCTACAAGGGTCTGTGTGGCATTATCTACAGATGGGTGTTTGGCACTATCTACAGGGATGTGTCACGGTGCTATAAGTTTTTCGGGTCAGCTTTTTTAATTACTATTATGACTATGAAATCACATAATTACCGTATTTTTTGGACTATAACACGCTCCTGACCAGAAGACGCACCCAGGTTTTAGACAACAGAAAATAGGAAAAAAATTATTTGTTCTGTTTCACCACATTCTGAGAGCCAAAACGCTTTAATATTTTTTTCATCGATTGATTGGTGTGAGGGCTTATTTTTTTTGCGGGACAAGCTGTAGTTTTATTGGCACCATGTTTTGGTACATACGATTTTTAAGGTGACCAAAAACCGATTCTGTTGTTTTCGGTTTTTATTTTTTTTACGCCGTTCACCATACGAGTTAAATAATGATACATTCTAATAGATCGGACTTTATGGACGCAGCGGTTCCAAATTATTTTATTTTTATATTGTGCTTGGGGAAAAATGGGAAACGTTTTTTTTTTTTAAACTTGTAATATTTTTATTACACTCCTGGAAATGTATCTAACTTTTTTTTTTTTTTAGACATTTTATTAGTTCCACTAGCGGACTTGAACCAGCGGCCACTTGGTTACATGTGGAGTTACTTAAACAGCGTAACTCGCTGAGCTACGCTGTTTATGTAACTCCCATAGTAGTGAATGGCATTTACGGAAGAAGCGTAGCATGCGAGTTACGTTGTTTTAGTAACTCCACATGTAATCAAGTGGCCGGGAGAGCACAGAAAACTAGAACGGGGTTTAGGGGGCCCTGTTTTAGAGATAGGCGGGGGTCCCAGAGGTGGGACCCGCATCTATCTGACATTTATGAGATATCCTGTGGATATGTCATAAATGTCCTTCATGGAAAAACCCCTATAAATGTCGTGGTCGCTATTGACCGCGGCATTTAACTAGTTGAAGGGGTTTGCCATAAAACACATGTAGCCCCTATCCACAGGGTAGGGGCTACATGTGGGATCGCTGGGGGACCGACCGCTGGGACCCCCAGCGATAAAGAGAACAGGGGACCGAAAGTCACCCAGAGCAGTATATGAGAAGCTTGGACTTCCGGGTTCTGTGTCCGGCTTATTTGTTCGGCAGCTCCATAGAAATCAATTTAGAGCTGCTCACGCATGCGCAGAAGAATCCCATTCATCTCTTTGGAGCTGCTGGACACAGAAGGCGGAAGTCAAAGCTTATCATGTAGCGCTCTTGTTTCGGTCCCCGTTCTCCTTATCGCTAGGGGTCGGACCCCAGCGATCACACATGTATCCCCTATCCTGTGGATAGGGGATACATGTGTTTTATGTCACAACCCCTTTAAACGGCAAGAGCGCCGTTTCAGCTGTAAAACACAGTAGACACCTGCAGCGTATCGAGCGGGCTTAGCGCGTGAGCCCGCTCCATACATCATCCCCCTCCACTCCATGATGTGTCGGCACGTCATGGGTCGGGAATGGGCTAAATAGTGACGCGGTCAGGGGACCAGGCGCAGCTAAAAACTGCGTCTTATAGTCCGAAAAATAGGGTAAGTGATAACAAATGTTAAAACCCTGTAACTAAAGGTTAATAAGAGTACACTGGTGGCCTAGCTGTAGTTTTACATTGCACCCAAAACTGATAAATGTTCATGGCTGGGGGGGTGTTGGTTGCGGGGGGTCCAATCAAAAGTTTGCTATAGGGCCCAGTCTTTCCAAGTTACGCCCCTGGCTACAGCCTTAAACTACTGACAGGTGAGGTGAATAACATTAATGATTTTATTACAATGGCGCCTGTTAAGGCCAGGGCTACACAGATACTTTGTATTGCTACTGATTGATTTTAACTCTTGAGTGACAGCTGCAGTCCAAGATTGCATGCAACTCAATGTACTCGTTTGGACTTCAGTTGTAGCTCAATAGTTAAAATCAATTATTAGCGCTACAGAACATCTAGGTGTAGCCCTGGCCTAAGGGGTGGGATATATTAGACTGGAAGAGGACAGTCAGCTCTTGAAATTGATGTGTTGAAAGCAGGAAAAATGGGCAAGTGTACAGATCTGAGCGACTTAAATTGTGATAGCTAGATAACTGGGTCAAAGCATCTCAAACGGCAGATCTTGTGGGGTGTTCCCAGTAGGCGGTGGTTAGTACCTAACAAAAATGGGTCAAGGAAGGACAACCAGACACAGAGGCGTAGCTAGGTTCTCCAGCACCCGGGGCAAAGATTCAGATTGCCCCCCCCCCCAACTTATTTCCCAACATCTCCTTCCCCCTCGCCATGTTTGCTTTCCCTACCAATCAATGAGGTGTAATTTTTTTTCACAATTTTTTTTAATGTAACGCGAGTATAAAAGCATTTCTACATTTTACAAGCAATATAGTTCTGTAATGTAATTAACATAAAAATAAATTAACAGAAAATAAATTAAAGAGGCCACACACAGCCCCCTGTAGATAGCGGCACACTCCCCTCCCCTTGTAGATAGTGCAACACACAGCCCGCTGCCCCTTTGTAAATAGCACCACACTCCCCCCCCTTGTAAATAGCGCCACATTCCCCTGTTTTAAATAGCGCCACACTCCCACCCCTTGTACTTAGCGCCACACTGTGAACAGAGCGGTGAGCGGTAGCCTACCTCTACCACTCTCCGCTCTGCCTGGTGTGACTTACCGGAGAAGCCGAGGAGGTCATGCGGCGCAGGCAGCGGCGGAGTTCCTTCTGACTAGGGTTGGTGACAGCCAGGGCCGGCCTTAGCTTGGATGGCGCCCTGTGTGGGACTCTCTATTGCCGCCCCCTACACAAACCAAAAATTAACCACATATATGGACATGCTGGAACATATATACCGTACATACAAAAATACAGATATTTAGACATACAGGCAAATATACATACACACATTCTGGAATATATACATAAAGGTAAATATATAGATGTACAGACACATATACGCACACACACCGGCAGACAAATACACAGACAGGAACATATACAAATACATAAAAGGCATAAATATACAAGCACAAAGACACATTCACAAACAGACCCATATATACGCACACAGGCACATATGTACACAGCACAGATAATGTAGTAAATGTTACCTGCAGTCCTATGTAACACCACAGATAACACATAGTGATAACTCTCTGATTACAGATAATGTAGTAGCTGTTGCCTGCAGTCCTATGTAACACCACACAAAACACAGTGATAACTCTCTGAGTACTGATAATGTAGTTGTGTCCCCTGCAGTCCTATGTAACACCACAGATAACACATTGTGCTAAATTACAATCTCAGCTCTGCTACACAGTACAGATAATGGTGTAGATTATACCTGCGGTCCTATGTAACACTACAGATAGCACACTGATAGCACAGTGATAACTCTCTGAGTACAGATAATGTAGTAGATGTTACCTGCAGTCCTATGTAACACCACAGATAACACAGTGATAACTCTCTGAGCACAGATAATGTAGTAGATGTTACCTGCAGTCCTATGTAACACCACAGATAACACATAGTGATAACTCTCTGAGTACTGATAATGTAGTTGTGTCCCCTGCAGTCCTATGTAACACCACAGATAACACAGTGATAACTCTGAGAACAGATAATGTAGTAGTGTTACTTGCAGTCCTATGTAACATCACAGATAACACATTGTGCTAAATTACAATCTCAGCTCTGCTACACAGTACAGATAATGTAGTAGATGTTACCTGCAGTCCTATGTAACACTACAGATAGCACACTGATAACTCTCTGAGTACAGATAATGTATTAGATATAAGAGACAAACACATGCAGAGACACAGACAGACTGAGACACACACACACACACACACACACGCACACACACACGCACACACACACACTGTAACATACACATACAAACACAGAGACACACACTGTATTCACACTACACACACATATACACACAGACACTCACCATGTCTCCTTGCTGACAGGTCAGGACGGGCTGTGGGCGGAGCTTCCTCTCTGCTTCTCGGCATGTGTAACTTCAGAGCTGGAAGGCTGCAGCACGGGAGTGGACCTGTCCCCTGACCTGAGTCATCTGACCTCATGTCACTGATGTGAGGTCAGGTGACAAGTCAGGTGACAAGTCAGGTGACTGGACTGGTCCACTCCCTGGCCGTCACAGACCCCAGTCAGAACGCCCTAATTTCCTGGCTCTTCCTAAGCTGCTGCAGGTGTCCGACATACGGGGCGCCTGTCAGCAGCGATCAGCTGCTCTTCGGCGCCCCCCTTACCTTGCGCCCGGGGCACATGCCCCGCCTGCCCCCCCTAGCTACGCCCCTGCCAGACAACTGCCCAAGGCTCATTGATGCATATAAGGAGCAAAGACTAGCCCGTCTGGTCCGATCCCACAGAAGAGCTACTATAGCACAAGTTGCTGAAAAAGTTAATGCTGGATATGATAGAAAGGTCTCAGAACACACAGTGCTGCACAAGGGACTGTTTAGCCACAGACCGGTCAGAGTGCCAATGCTGACCCCTGTTAACCGCTGAAAGCAAAGAAAGTGGCCGGGTTTGCTTTTACACCATGTGAATGGCTGGCAGTGGCGTAACTACCGCCGTAGCAGCCGTAGCGGCTGCTACGGGGCCCGCGGCATGAGGGGGCCCGTGTCACCCGCCGGCACGGGCCCCCACTATAGCCGGAGGCTCCGCTAGCAGCCGCTATGGCAACTACAGTGTGACACCACTCAACACTACGGCAGAGCAGGGAGGTATCTCCCCGCTCTGCCATTAGACAAAAGACATGTATCCCCTATCCACTGGATAGGGGATATATGTGTGATCGCTGGCATTGATAGGGAGAACGGGGGACTGAAAATCCCCTGAAGTTCTCCATCACAAACCTCAGACTTCCGGGGTCTGTGTCGGCAGCTCCGTAGAAATGAATGGAGCGCCGGTGCGCATGCGTGACCAGCGCTCCTTTCATTTTTGTTGAGCTGCAAAGACGCCGGAAGTCAGAGGTTAGTCATGGAGAACTTCGGGGGACTTTCAGTCTCCCAATCTCTGCCAGCGATCACACATGTATCCCCTATCCTGTGAATAGGGGATACATGTCTTTTGTAGGACACACTGTAGTTCAGATTTTTTTGGGGGGTTGGGGCTGCATGGCGTTACCTACAGGGGGGCTGTATAGCGTTACCTACAGGGGGGGCTGTATGGCATTACCTACAGGGGGGCTGTATAGCGTTACCTACAAGGGGGGATGTATGGCGTTACCTACAGGGGGGGCTGTATGGCGTTATCTACAGTGGGGGCTGTATGGCGTCCTCTACAGTGGGGGCTGTATGGCGTTAGCGCCATACAGCCCCCTCTGTAGAGAACGCCATACAGCCCCCCTGTAGATAACGCCATACAGTCCCCCTGTAGATAACGCCATACAGCCCCCCTGTAGATAACGCCATACAGACGCCCCTGTAGATAACTCCATACAGCCCCCCGTGTAGAGAACATCATACAGCCCCCCCTGTAGGTAACGCCATACAGCCCCCCTGTAGGTAACGCTATACAGCCCCCCTGTAGATAATGCCATACAGCCCCCCCTGTAGATAATGCCATACAGCCCCCTGTAGATAACACCATACAGCCCCCCTGCAGATAACGCCATACAGCCGCCCCTGTAGATAACGCCATACAGCCCCCCGTGTAGAGAACGTCATACAGCCCCCCTGTAGGTAACGCCATACAGCCCCCCTGTAGGTAACGCTATACAGCCCCCCCTGTAGATAATGCCATACAGCCCTCCTGTAGATAATGCCATACAGCCCCCCCTGTAGGTAACGCCATACAGCCCCCCTGTAGGTAACGCTATACAGCCCCCCTGTAGATAATGCCATACAGCCCCCCCTGTAGATAATGCCATACAGCCCCCCCTGTAGATAACGCCATACTGCCCCCCTGTAGATAACGCCATACAGCCCCCCTGTAGATAACACGATACAGCCCCCTGTAGATAACGCCATACAGCTCCCCTGTAAATAACGCCATACAGCCCCCCTGTAGATAACTCCATACAGCCCCCCCTGTAGATAACGCCATACAGCCCCCCTGTAGATAACATCATACAGCCCCCCCTGTAGATAACACCATACAGCCCCCCTGTAGATAACACCATACAGGCCCCCTGTAGATAACACCATACAGACCCCCTGTAGATAACACCATACAGCCCCCTGTAGATAACGCCATACAGAGTCCCCCCTGTAGATAACGCCATACAGCTCCCCTGTAGATAACGCCATACAACCCCCTGTAGATAACACGATACAGCCCCCTGTAGATAACGCCATACAGCTCCCCTGTAGATAACGCCATACAGCCCCCCTGTAGATAACTCCATACAGCCCCCCCTGTAGATAACGCAATACAGCCCCCCTGTAGATAACATCATACAGCCCCCCCTGTAGATAACACCATACAGCCCCCCCTGTAGATAACACCATACAGGCCCCCTGTAGATAACACCATACAGACCCCCTGTAGATAACACCATACAGCCCCCTGTAGATAACGCCATACAGCTCCCCTGTAAATAACGCCATACAGCCCCCCTGTAGATAACTCCATACAGCCCCCCCTGTAGATAACGCCATACAGCCCCCCTGTAGATAACACCATACAGCCCCCCCTTAGATAACATCATACAGCCCCCCCTGTAGATAACACCATACAGCCCCCCCTGTAGATAACACCATACAGGCCCCCTGTAGATAACACCATACAGACCCCCTGTAGATAACACCATACAGCCCCCCTGTAGATAACGCCATACAGCCCCCCTGTAGATAACGCCATACAGAACCCCTGTAGATAACGCCATACAGCCCCCTCTGTAGGGAACGCCATACAGCCCCCCTGTAGATAACGCCATACAGAGTCCCCCCTGTAGATAACGCCATACAGCCCTCTTTGTAGATAACCCCATACAGCTCCCTCTGTAGATATCTACAAAGGGGGCTGTATGGCGTTGTCTACAGGGGGGGGCTGTATGATGTTATCTACAGAGTGGGCTGTATGGCGTTATCTACAGGGGGATGTATGGCGTTATCTACAGGGGGATGTATGGCGCTATCTACAGAGGGGGCTGTATGGTGTTATCTACAGGGGGGCTGTATGGCGTTATATACAGGGGGGGCTGTATGGCGTTATCTACAAGGGGGGGTTGTGTGACACCCAGGGGAGGGGGGGCATTAGTCAAAAGTTTGCTTTGGGGCCCAGTCTTTCCTAGTTACGCCCCTGATGGCTGGGTATGTGTGTGTCACTTACCTGGGGAAGAGATAGCACCAGGATTTAGTTTGGGAAGAAGGCAATGCAACGGAGGCAGTGTGATGCTCTGGACAATGTTCTGCTGGGAAACATTGGCCTTCATCTGGATATTACTTTGACACATACCAATAACCTAAAAATGGTTAAAGACCAAGTACACCCCATCATGGCAAAAATATTTCCTAATTGCTGTGGCCCTTTACAGCAGAATAATGCACTCTGCCACATTGCAAATATTCTTACGGAATGGTTAGAGAAACCTAAATTATTGGCCGCCGCCACCACATGCCAAAAGGGACTTACCTCCTCCCGGCATCTACTGCCTCCTGGCCGGCGCCACTCCTCTGCTCCTGGCGGCCTACCACGCTGCTGACGCTCAACTCCTGCTTTGTCCACTGCTGCTGGGGCCCGTGATAATCTTCTTCTTAAAGGGCCAGCATGTAGCAATATTCCACCCAGCTTTCCCAAACTATAAAAGAGTACCGCCTGAGCAATTAGGTTCTACACTAGCTTTCTAGTTGTACGCTGCATCGTTTAATATTTGGACTTTCTGATACTGGTCTCTTTCCTGAACTTTTGACCATTCCTGACTGTCACCTGCCCTGACCACTTGCCTTTTAACCGTGACGATCCTCTGCTGCCTGCCCTGAACTTTGGCTCTGCTAACCGTAAGTGTCCATCTGCCGCCTCCCCTGACCTACGCTATACCTGAACCTACATACGGTTTGCTGTTTCTTTTCCACCCCCTGTGCACATCGGCCGGTGCTACGGGAGACCACTATGGGGGTAGCGATCTGGGGATAGTAGCAGCCAAGTCCACATCTCTGTACTGAAAATCTACTTATCCCTTAGACTGCGCTCCCTAGTTTAGCCCTACGTCATTTATCCTACATCGTTTATCCCTTACTTACACAGTGGGTCCACAAATACCTCTGTTGACACCCGGGATAGTCACTACTACCACGGGCCCTGTGACACATGACAAAGAGTTCAAGGTGTTGACTTCTCCTTTAAATTCCCTGGATCTCAATCCAATCGAGTATCTGTGGGATGTGCAAGAAAAACAAGTCTGATCCATGGAGGCAATAAATACAATGGAGCGGACCTAAATAGTTGGTGGGCGTGAAACTGTTAAATTCAAAAAAAGGCTGCCTGCCGGCAGAAATGAGCCCTCTTTTCCAACTATTATTTAAAGAGTAAAAATAAAAAAGTCTTTATTCGATTTGCAACAAGGACAGACTACATGAAATTTAAAAGTTAATGTCCATTTCTGACAGCAATTAGCACAGTGCCAGACTTGAGAGCTCTGTCTAGAAAGGGTTAAGTACCACAGCTACAGAGCGCTACATACAGTTGGTTATTAGTTAGATTCAAAGATGTCAATAGGACAATTATTAAATGTTTCGCTACGATGTAGCGTCTTCAGGGGTATCGGGGCCAATGACAGCCAGAGTCAGCCTCATTAAATATTCACTGCACCTAGCTCACATGTGTCCACAATCAGTCGATAGCCTATCTCTAGAGGAATAGAGGACCGAGCCTCCTCCTCTGTTGATTGACAGACGCTGCCACCAATCACTTGCTAGGCAAGTGCAACCAATGAGCTACACTCAGGTGCACAGGCACAATAGGGTGCCTGGAGATAACAGAAACCATCGCTGTGCACATTATTATGACAATGCTATAGTGCAAACACAAGGTTACCAGCGAGATTGTAGATCAGTGCTCAAATGCACAAAGTGAACAAGATGATAAATAATAACGAATGCAATCTATAATGACACAACCTTACACTCAGGCACAGTGCAACAACCAAGGGCAATACTATAGTCGTTGTGAGCAGCACAGGGATGTCACTGCGATCCAAAAAAGCCATCAGTGGGCTTTTGGATCAATGCTCTACTATGCTCAGATCAATCAAGGTAATGAGTAGAGTCATAGTAGACATTACAGGTAAGTATACGAGTGTACATGCAGAGATACAAACGCACAGATGTACTGAGATGGCGTAACAGGATTGTCATATATGCCGGACAGCGATATAAATGATATAAAGAGTGGTGTTTGGGGGTAATGAAAATAGTCACTGTACATAGCATAATGACATTACTGTGATGCAAGAAAAAGTTAACAATGTGTTTGTTAGTCAATGCACAGACGCACAAAGTGAACAGGGTGATGGAGTAATTGCAAATGTGATCAGTAATAGTATAAATTTACCTGCTGGCGCAGTGCAGTGATTAGAGGTGAGAATATAGTTGCTGTGAGCAGCACAAGGATGTTACTATGATCTGAAAAAGCTATCAACAGGCTTATGGATCGATGCGCTAGTAAGCTAGGGTAGATCAGAATAATAGGCAGAGTCATAGTAGACACTACATTCAATATATGAGTCTAAACTCGGAAATACCAGAAATGCAAACGCATAGGTGTATTAAAATGGCGTAATGCAAGTGCCATATATGCCGGACAGCGATATGGATAATTTAGAGCGTAGTTCAAAGACATCTATGGATAGATGAAAAAGTATAAAATATTATCGGGTTCGGTAAAACCAAGCGTTCAAATCGATTGCTATCAGAATGAGACTAAAGTGATGCAGTGAATTGCAATTGGTCAAAATATTACAGCCGCCGCTGTATCGTTTACCAAGCTGTAGCCTGGGGGGGTACCTGAAGCAAATACCAAGTATGATTAGTAATAGTATATTAATATAAGAAATATAGATAGTGGGGCAGATTGTAAAGAGTTCAATTACTATATTAACAGTACAGTACTAAAGTAATCACATACACTGGAGTATAACTCCAATATATAGGTTCCATATAAGGTTCAAAGAAAAGCCGCAAACGTGAATCCCTCATTGAGGCCTCCTGGGCTGAGAAATCCCAGGCGATGGATCCAACGTGCCTCCTCCTGTAGCAGCTTGCGATCCAGGTTACCTGCTCTTGGGCCAAGTTTGACCTGCGTAATGCCCCAAAATTTCAAAGAGCGGACGTCCCCATCATGTGTGAGACGGATGTGCCTGGACAGTGGTGTATCCTCTTTTAGGTTTATGGTGCTTAGATGTTTAGAAATTCTCCTCCGTAATTCTTGTATTGTTTTCCCTACATATAGCTTCGGACAAGAACAACTGGCTATATAAATAACTCCCTTGCTACGACAATTAATAAATTGTTTGATCCGATACGATCTGTTGTCAAGTGGGTTAATAAATTCTTTCGTGGTAGCCATTAAGTGGCAAAAAGAACATCGGCCACATGGGTGTGAACCAGTGACCGATGTCTTCAGCCAATTTTTTGACACGGAGGTCACTCCAGAATGATGACTATGCACCAAATAGTCACGTAGATTTCTAAGTGATATTTGGTGTAAAGGGAACGACACCTTGTAAATCAGGGTCTGCCAAAAGAACAGGCCAATGACGTCCAAGAATATCACGTACCTGTTGGGAACCAGTATCGAAGGTCCCAATACATCTCACACTGCTAATTCCAGCAGATTTGCTAGTGACCGTTACTTGTTGATCAGCAACGGATTTTCGTTCACATAATAGATCCCTTCTATCGGTGGCTCTCGCTCTGGCATACGCTTTGTGTAGCCATTTTTTGGGGTATCCTCGTGCCAAGAACTTAGTGAAAAGACCGCTACACTCCAATTCAAAAGACTGCACATCCGAGCAGTTGCGTTTGGCACGGAGATATTGCCCAATTGGGATTCACTTCTTTAAGGCAGGGGGGTGATAACTGTCCCAGTGTAGCAGGCTATTAGTGGACGTTGGTTTCCGTGAGATGTCCGTATGGATACCACCAACAGGATCCAGAGAGATTTTAAGGTCCAAGAAGATAATCTCCTTTTTATGAATCACGTGGGTGAATTTCATGCCAATATGGTTAGAGTTAAGTGTGTGCATAAAGTCGTGAAATGTGTTTAGGTCCCCATCCCATAGGAGGAGAATATCATCAATATATCTCCCCCAATACAGGATGTGACAAGTATATGAAGCTAAAGTGTCAGTAAAAACCAAGGTATCCTCCCACCACCCCAAAAATAAATTTGCATAGGTAGGTGCACAAACTGTGCCCATAGCTGTTCCTTTAGTCTGCAAATAGAATTTGTGATCAAATAAAAAATAGTTATGAGTGAGAAGAAACCATAGTAGTGATAATAGGAATTTGTTATGTGCATGGAATTGAACACCCTTAGTGCCCAAAAAATGTGCGACTGCTGTGAGGCCAAATTGGTGTTGAATATTAGTATAAAGTGATTCTACATCTATACTGGCAATAAATGTAGAAGAAGTCACATGAATCTCCTGGATCCTGTTAATGGTATCTTTCGTGTCCCTTAAAAATGAGGGCAGGGAGGTGACAAATGGCGACAAAATTTCATCCAAGTACATACTAATACCCTGGGTAAGACTGTCATTGCCAGACACGATTGGTCGACCCGGTATTGGACGGGACATCTTATGGATTTTCGGCAATGCATAGAATGTAGCTAGTGTGGGAGTAGAGTTAAAGATACGTTTGAATTCCTCATTGCTGATCATATTCTGTCTCTTGGCTGCATCAAGTAACGTATATAGTTCCTTGAGAAACCGATCGGTAGGGTTTGTCTCAAGGATCATGTACGTAGTGGTATCGTCCAGCAGTCTATGGACCATGGCAACATAGTCATCCTGGTTCATGACCACAATGTTACCCCCTTTATCGGAGGGTTTTATGGTTATACTATCATTATGACATAATTTGTCCAATGCTATTCTCTCCATTTCACTAAGATTAGCTAGTGCTCTTTTTTTATCTGGTCTGATTTTCTTCAAATCAGCACATACTAGCTTGACAAAGACGTCTATATGGGCATATTGTGAAAATGGTGGGGTAAGCTTGGACTTAGGACGTAATGAGGAGAAGGGACCTACTGCTGTGATGGGTCCAAATTCATTTTCATATAGGATGATTTCAAGATCTCTAAGTGTATTCTGTTCTGTACTATCAATTCCTCCCGTGGTTAGAGTATTATTTTTAAAATATTTGTATAAGGCCACCTTTCTGGCGAATAGGTTCACATCCTTGGTCCAGGTGAACTCATCATATAATGGAGTAGGGGTGAAGGATAAGCCCCTACGTAGAAGTGTCAGTTGGGAATTATTTAGCTGAACAGAGGAAATATTAAACACCTGCATTTGGTCACTCTCAGTGGGAATTTGAGACATAGATGGTACTGCTATTAGGTCAGATTCCATCGTGGATTCGTAATTCCTAAAAAAGGAAAGGTGTTGAGTGGACCACTTGTGTGGGTCGTAGTGCCCATAGGGCATTTGCTTGCTAGAGAGGTTTGGCTTGAACCTGTACCAGTTGCACGAGGGGTTAAGGGTACATTTGAGGTAGCTGATACGACAGGTACCGAAAAAGCTGATAATGAGGCAGAGTTTGAGGAAGTAGTGGCATTCTGATGAGAATGGCATTTTGTGTTGGATCTGGTTTGCACCGTACTTCGTTTAGAGGAGTTAAATCTATTGTTAGTATTCTTGCGTTTAGTCCCCGGTTTGGAATTGAGAGATTGTACAGTCTCGTCAATCCCAGATGCCTCTGAATCAGAGTAGTCAGTAAAGACTTGTACACGTCTGGGGTTGAATTGTGAATGTGTCCTATATGTATACGCCTGACCAGTGTCAAAATCTCTGCGGTCTCTGACGTATTTGCGATGCTTCCTCTCTTTTATCTCGGTCTGCAATTTCTCAATATTTTTTTGTAATTGGATTTCACAGTTATTAAATTCAATCAGGGTATTGAATCCCTGAATATCACCAATTTCTTTCTCAAGTTGCAGAGCGGTTTTATTATAATCACGCTTCTCAAAGTCCAATATATATTGTAGTAATTTCAATGAACTCTCAGTTAAGAGTTCCTCCCACCCCTTAATAAATTCTGGATCGCTACGATAGGAATTTGGAGTAATGTTTATGCGGAGACCCCTGTATACGATTTTTTGTTGTATATAAGTCTCTAAACTAACAATCTCCCAGCAGGATCTAATATACTTCTGGTAGGTTCTCTGCAAATCCCTAAAAGCAGTGTGTATGTCAAATTGATGCAGTGGTACGTTATCTCTGGAAAACACGTATGCTGCTTCTGCGGAGAGTGTTTCTGAATTGATTCTCTTATTCAAAAAACCTGCCATAATCAGAATATAGTATAAATATATGTAATTCCAGTATATGGAACGGGTCCTAGAATCTGGGTTATTAACCCTGCAATTTCGCAATAAATACAATGGAGTGGACCTAAATAGTTGGTGGGCGTGAAACAGTTAAATTAAAAAAAAGGCTGCCTGCCGGCAGAAATGAGCACTGTTTTCCAACTATTATTTAAAGAGTAAAAATAAAAAAGTCTTTATTCGATTTGCAACAAGGACAGACTACATGAAATGTAAAAGTTAATGTCCATTTCTGACAGCAATTAGCACAGTGCCAGACTTGAGAGCTCTGCCTGGAGGCCACACTTTGCAACTTTAGGCTGGGTTCACACGAAATATTTTCAGGCGTAAACGAGGCGTATTATGCCTCGATTTACGCCTGAAAATACGGCTCCAATACGTCGGCAAACATCTGCCCATTCATTTGAATGGGTTTGCCGACGTACTGTGCCGACGACCTGTAATTTACGCGTCGTCGTTTGACAGCTGTCAAATGACGACGCGTAAATTGACTGCCTCGGCAAAGAAGTGCAGGGCACTTCTTTGCAACGTAATTTGGGCCGTTCTTCATTTTATTCTATGAAGAGCAGCTCAAGATTTACGAGCGTCACAGACGCCTCGCATAATACGAGGAGGAGTTTTTACGGCTGAAACGATGCAGCTGTTTTCTCCTGAAAATAGTCTGTCATTTCAGCCGTAAAAGCCTCTCATCGTGTGCACATACCCGAAATTATTTAAAGGATCTGCTGATAATTTCAAGGTGTTGACTTCTCCTTTAAATTCCCTGGATCTCAATCCAATCGAGTATCTGTGGGATGTGCAAGAAAAACAAGTCTGATCCATGGAGGCCACACTTTGCAACTTTAGGCTGAGTTCACACTAAATATTTTCAGGCGTAAACGAGGCGTATTATGCCTCGATTTACGCCTGAAAATACGGCTCCAATACGTCGGCAAACATCTGCCCATTCATTTGAATGGGTTTGCCGACGTACTGTGCCGACGACCTGTAATTTACACGTCGTCGTTTGACAGCTGTCAAACGACGACGTTAAAATTACTGCCTCTTCAAAGAAGTGCAGGACACTTCTTTGGACGTAATTTGAGCCGTTTTTCATTGAATTCAATGAGGAACAGTTCTAAATTACGGCCGTCAATGACGCCTCGCAAAATGCGAGGACGAGCAATAACGTCTGAAATTACGGAGCTGTTTTCTCCTGAAAACAGCTCCGTAATTTCAGACGTAAATGCAGTTTACGTGTGCACATACCCTAAGGGCGACCTACACAATATTAGACAGCAGCAAAAAGGCTCACCCAATATTTCGTCCTGGGATCTTTAGTTCCTCAATAGAGTGCAATTGGAATGGGTGGCTTGTAGGCAGACTAGGAATCCAATATATTGAAAAATGTAGTAAAATCCTCAGCACATCCACATTTGAAATGTAAAAAAGAGCTTTATTTGGACATAAGTTAAAAGTCCAGAAGGACACAGCTAACGTATTTCTAACAAAGTGTTCTTACTCGAAGCATAACGTAACAGATTCCACACGTGTTTTAAAATCAAGATTAGCCAATCCTGACACATCCAAGTAAAAGCAATACTAACACCATTTTTAGAAACAGATTAATTATTCATCAACATTGCAATATATATGAGCGCATATAAAACTGATGCAGAGCATTTTTACAAGAAATTGAAAGATACTACAAATCCTTTATGAAAAAAGGGAAAATAACACAATATAAGCTGGAAAGTATGTACCAAACATGAGAAATATCAAGAAAGGGTAGGTGAAGCCAATCCCTATATTGTTGAAAAAAATAGGTAACTATACACAACTGAACATGCATGGATTATACCAGTAAATACAACAATTTTGTATCAATGAGGCTATATTTTGTTTGGGAAAATATGTTCCAAACGAAAAATTAACAAAGTAAGTTTATGCGGAAGATTTTTGCAAAAAACAGAAAAACTAATCTTTCAGATTTTCATTTTCGTTTTTTCCTCCCCACCTTCCAAAAGCCATAACTTCTTTATTTTCCCGTCAATATAGTCCTATGAAGGCTTGATTTTTGCGGGACGAGTTGAAGTTTTTCGTAGCACCATTTATTTTTATGTAATGTACTAGGAAACGGGAAAAAAATTATTGGTGGGGTAGAAAATGAAAAAAACAGCGATTCCTCCATGGTTTTTTTGTGTGCCGTTTTTACAGAATTCACTCTGCAATTAAAACAACATGTTAACTTTATTCTGTGGGTCAATACGATTACGGCGATAACCAAATATATATAGTTTTTTTCTGTATTTTACTACTTTTACAAGTAAAAACCTAAGTAAAGAAAATAAAATTTATTTTGTGTCGCCAAATTCCGAGAGCCATAACTTTTTTATTTTTCCTTCTATTAAGTGGTATGAGGGCTTATTTTTTGCGGGATAAACTGTCGTTTTTAATAATACCATTTTGGTGTACATGCAACGTTTTGATCACTTTTTATTTCATTTTTTTGTGGTAGATTAGGTGACCAAAAAATAGAGATTCTGGCGTTTACAATTATTTTTTTTACGGCGTTCCCCGTGCGTGTTAAATAATGATATATTTTAACCCCTTGAGTATCCAGCTCATTTTGGCCTTGAGGACCAGACCCATTTTTTCAAATCTGACATGTATCACTTTATGTGGTAATAACTCCGGAATGCTTTTACCTATCCAATTGATTCTGAGATTGTTTTCTCGTGACATATTGTACTTTAGTTTAGTGCAAAAATTTGGTCGATAAATTCATTGCTTATTTGTGAAAAACACCAACATTTAGCGAAAATATGAAGAAATTATGATTTTTCCAATTTTAAATGTATCTGCTTGTAAAACAGATGGTAATACCACACAAAATAGTTACCAATTAACATCTCCCATATGTCTACTTTATGTTTGCATCGTTTTTTGAACATCCTTTTATTTTTCTATGACCTCACAAGGCTTAGAACTTTAGCAGCAATTTCTCATATTTTTAAGAAAATTTCAAAAAGCTATTTTTTCAGGGACGAGTTCAGTTCTGAAGTGGTTTTGAGTGCCCAATATATTAGAAACCCCCATAAAACACCCCATTTTGAAAACTGCACCCCTCAAAGTATCCAAAACAGCATTCAGAAAGTGTTTCAACCCTTTAGGCGTTTTACAGGAATTGAAGGAAAGTAGAGCTGAAATTTTCAAATTTCATTTTTTTTTACAAAATTCATATGTAATACATTTTCTTCTGTACCACAGAAGGTTTTACCTAAGAAACGCAACTCAATATTTATTTCCCAGATTCTGCAGTTTTTAGAAATATCCCACATATGGCCCTAGTGCGCTAATGGACTGAAACACAGGCCTCAGAAGCAAAGGAGCACCTCTTGGATTTTGGGGCCTCCTTTTTTCTGAATATATTTTAGGCACCATGTCCGGTTTGAAGAGATCTTGTGGTGCCAAAACAGTGGAAACCCCCAAAAGTGACCCCCATTTTTTCAACTACACCCCTCAGGGAATTTATCTAGGGGTATAGTTAGCATTTTGACCCCACAGGTATTTTGCTATATTTTCTGGAGTTAGTCTGTGAAAATGAAAATCTACTTTTTTTCTGGAAAAACGTAAAAATTTCTAATTTTTGCAAGAAATAAAGGAGAGAAAGCACCCCAACATTTGTAAAGCAATTTCTCGCGATTACGGAAATACCCCATATGTGGTAATAAACTGCTGTTTGGACCCACAGCAGGGCTCAGAAGGGAAGGACCCCTATTTGGATTTTGGAGCTCTGATTTTACTGGAATGGTTTTCAGTGCCGTGTCACGTTTGCAACGCCCTGGAGGGACCTAAACAGTGGAATCCCCCCAAAAGTGACCCCATTTTGGAAACTATACCCCTCAAGGAATTTTTCTAGTGGTATAGTTAGCATTTTGACCCCACAGGTTTTTTGCTGAATTTATTGGAATTAGTCTGTGAAGATGAAAAGAGACTTTTTTTTGGAAAAAACACAGAATTTTCTAATTTTTATAAGGAATAAAGGAGAAAAAGCACCTCAACATTTGTAAAGCAATTTCTCCTGATTACGGTAATACCCCATTATGTGGTAATAAACTGCTGTTCTGACCCACGGCAGGGCTCAGAAGGGACGGAGCACCATTTGGATTTTGCAGCTCAGATTTTGCTGAATTGGTTTCTGGGGGCCATGTCGCATTTGCAGAGTCCCTGAAGTACCAGTACAGTAGAAATTCCCCAGATGTGATCCCAATTTGGAGACTATACCACTGAAAGAATTAAATTAGAGGTGTAGTGAGCATTTTGAGCCCTCAGGTGTTTTATAGATTTTATTAGAATTGGTCCGTGAAAATGAAAACATTTTTTTTTCCAATAACCTGTAGCTTTAGCTCAGAATTTTTCATTTCCACAAGGAATACAGGAAAAAAGACACCCCAAAATGTGTTACACAATTTTTCCTGATTACGGAAATACCCCATATGTGGTTGTAAACGGCTATTTGGACATACGGCAAGGGTCTAAATGGAAAAAGTGCAATTTCGTTTTTGGAGTGGAGATTTTACTAAATTTGTTTTTGACGCCATGTTGCATTGCGCTGAGGTACCAGTACAGTGAAAACTCCTGAGAAGTGACCCCATTTAGGAAACTACACCCCTCAAGGAATTCATCTAGAAGTGTAGTGAGCATTTTGACCCCCAAAGGTTTTGCAGAAATTAGTGCACAGTGGATGTTGCAGATTGAAAATTGACATTTTCCACATATATGCTATTTCAGTGCCCAATGTGTTGGGCCCAGCTTGTACCACTGGAGACATACGCCCCATAAATTGTTAAGCGGTTCTCCAGAGTACGGTAATACCCCATTTGTGGTCATAAACTGCTGTTTGGGCACACTGCCAGGCCCAGAAGGAGCGCCATTTGGCTTTTGGAGCGCAGATTTTGCTTGGTAGTAGTTTTGTTTAGTGTTTTACTGGTGTTTCAGTTTATAATGTGGGGGCATATGTAAGCTGGGCGGAGTGTATCAGGGTATATGTAAGCTGTGCGGAGTACATCAGGGTATATGTAAACTGGGCGGAGTGTATAAGGGTATATGTAAGCTGTGCGGAGTACATCAGGGTATATGTAAGCTGGGCGGAGTACATCAGGGCATTTGTAAGCTGGGCGGAGTACATCAGGGTATATGTAAGCTGGGCGGAGTACATCAGGGTATATGTAAGCTGGGCGGAGTTCATCAGGGTATATTTAAACTGTGCGGAGTACATCAGGGTATATGTAAGCTATGTGGAGTACATCAGGGTATATGTAAGCTGGGCGGAGTGCAATAGGTCATAATAGGATGATGTAATAATGGGGAGAATGAATAATAAAATTAATTATCCCTGGATAGTGACGTACGCTTTGAACCAATCCTTCATGCACAGGCTGGATTATTGGGTGCAGGAGTCGCACTTCTAAAGGGTGTCTGTGGTGTTGTACAAAATATCCGCACTCCAGTATTGCCTAATCTTTGACTTCTTCACTAGCCCCATATGTAGCACAGACCCCAAAATGTCATCGTTTTCGCTGCATTTACAGGGTCTACCAATGGGGGCTGCAAATGATGACGTGGGGTTTTAGGTGAAGAACTGCTGCACATATAAATTAGTCTGGGCCGTCGTTTTGCATTATTGCGTTCCAAGAGTCAGAACTTTTTATTTTTCCGTTGACGAGCTATGTGAGTGCTTGATTTTCATGGAACGAGCTGTCGTTTTTATTAGTATCATTTTGGGGTACATGCGATAATTTGATCAGTTTTTATTCCATTTTTTCTGAGGTGAGGAGACCAAATACCAGAAATTCTTTCACTATTTTTTTTATTATTTTTTACCGGCGTTCTCTGTGCAGTATAAACAACATGTTTACTTTATTCTGCGGTTTGATACGATTATGGCAATACCAAATTTATATAGTTTTTATATGTTTTACTACTTTTACAAAAAAAAAACACTTTTTTCTAAATAAAATGTTTTAGTGTCACCATGTCCTGAGAGCCATAACTTTTTTATTTTTTTGTCGACGGAGCTTTGTGAGGGCTTGTTTTTTGGGTGACATACTGTAGTTTTTATTGGTACCATGTTTGGCTATGCGCGACTTTTTGATCACCTTTTATTCCATTTTTTTGGAAACAACGTGACCAAAAAAGGAAATTCTGCCATTGTTTTTTATGGTATTTTTTTTACGGTGTTCACCGTGCGGGATAAATAATATTATATTTTTTTAGGTCAGGCCAATACGAACGCGGCGATACCTTATTATGTCTAGTTTTTGTCTTTTTTTTTCATTTTTTTTCTAATTACAAAGGGCTTGATCAGGGAAACAAGGCGATTATTGTTTTTATTACGTAAAACTTGTATTTATTTATTTATCTAAAACTTTTTTTTAACTTTTTTTTCACTTTTTATTTTACACATACTAGGGGACTGGAAGATCTGATCTTCTGATCCCCTGTACAATACACTGCACTACTTCTGTATGTACTGATGTAGTGCAGTGTATTGTAACTGTCACTTTACAACTGACAATTTAGCCTATTACGTCCTGCCTTGGGCAGGACCTAATAGGCTCCCGTACCTGGCAACCAGGTACGGCGAAGGTATGCTGGAATAAGTGGCCAGCGACGTACTATTACGGTGAAGGTACGCAAGGGGTTAATAGTTCAGACTTTTACGGACGCGGTGATACCAATTATGTTTAGTTATTTTTTTTTTTTACTATGCTCTAGTGGGAAAATGGGAAAAGGGTTTTTTTTTTAAACTTTTAATTTAAAAAAATTTTTTTTACATTAAAAAAAAACTTTATTTAACTCATTTTTACTTTTTTTATTAGTCCCCCTAGGGGACTTCAACAAGCGATTAGATCGCTTTCACAATATACTGCAATACTAATGTATTGCAGTATTTCGTGATTCTGACAGGCATCTATTTAGCCCTGCCGGAGGCAGGGCTTAATAGGAGCACAAAGATGGTGGACCTGGGGGCCTTCATTAGGCAACCATTAGCAACCATCGCCACCCCACGATTACGTTTCGGGGGGCGAGATGAGCTGTTAGAGAGGGTCGCCCCCCTCTCTCTAACAATTTAAATGCTGCAGTCGCTATTGACCGCAGCATTTAACGAGTTAAACGAGTGGGATCGCCGCTCGTTACTCTGAATTGTCGGCTATAACAAACAGCCGACACCGGCATCGTATGGAGCGTGTTCACTCCGTGAGCGCGTTCCATACTTACCCTACCCGACTTTGGCGTATGGATACGTCAAATGTCGGGAAGGGGTTAATGTGCGTCCTTAAGCGCTAAAAGTGTATAGCCACAATATATAGCTATAATGTGCAGGTTGCTGGGTAGAAAAACTACTTAAGGGCCAGTTCACATAGAGTTTTTTGACACGTTTTTTGACTCGGAAACCGCGTCGGAAAACGCGCCAAAAAAGGCCGAAAATGCCTCCTATTGATTTCAATGGGAGGCGGAGGCTTTTTTTTTCCTGGGTGCGGAAAAAACGTCTCGGGGTAAAAAGAATGGCGGCGTGCAGGCGGCGTGCAGGCAGAGGAAAATCTGCCTCAAAATTCCAAACAAAATTTTGAGGCAGATTTTCCTCCTGCAAAAAACTCTGTGTGAACCCAGCCTAACTCGTAAAAGTATATGTTGCATATATATATATATATATATATATATATATATATATATCTATATATAAAATTGTTGTAGAATGTAACCCTAGAAACAGGATCCTGACCTGTCCACAGAGTTTAAGGCAGCGCAGCACAGAGTATTTCAGGAGAGGAGCGTGTGATTGGCTGCAGAGGCCGGTGCAGCCTGTGATTGGCTGCAGAGGCCGCTGCAGCCTGTGATTGGCTGCAGAGGCGGTCACGTGGGATGAAGCGTCATCCCTGGAGGCCGGCCTTCTGACGTCATCCTGACGTGCGTGACCGCCACTACAGCCTGTGATTGGCTGCAGTGGCGACATGGATGAAACGTCATCGCTGGAGGCCGGACAGGAGGAATGTAAGTATGAACGTATTTTTAATTTTTTTAAATTACATTAAAATTGTATTTTCCGTGCACCGAGCATGTACTGTCAAGGTTGCTGAAAGAGTTAGTGCAGCCCATTAACTCTTTCAGCACCCTGGACAGTACCATGCTCGGCGCACAGAAATTACAGGTTCGGTCAGAACTAGTTCGGTCCGAATCGAACTTTTTTGTGAAATTCGGCGAACTAGCCGAACCGAACTTTTCATAAGTTCGCCCATCTCTACACCTGACTATGCCC
Organism: Rhinoderma darwinii; assembly: GCF_050947455.1. Classification (NCBI taxonomy): domain Eukaryota; kingdom Metazoa; phylum Chordata; class Amphibia; order Anura; family Rhinodermatidae; genus Rhinoderma; species Rhinoderma darwinii. Next base: position 340,318,839 of record NC_134688.1, on the reverse strand, counting down.
CTGATGTACTCCACACAGCTTACATATGCCCCACATTATAAACTGAAACACCAGTAAAACTCCAAACAAAACTACTACCAAGCAAAATCCATGCTCCAAAAGCTAAATGGCGCTCCTTCCCTTCTGAGCCCTACAGCGTGCCCAAATAGTTGTTTACTTCCACATATAAGGCATCGCCATACCTGGGAGAACCCTTTTAACAATTTTTGTGGTGTGTGTTTCCAGTGGAACAAGCTGGGCACTACATATTTCCACTGAAATGGCATATGTAGGGAACATTTTTAATTTTTACTTTGCACCATCCGCAGCGCAGTCATTTATGGAAAAGACCTGTGGGGTGAAAATGCTCACTACACCCCTTAATAAATGCCTTGAGGGGTGTAGTTTCCAAAATGGGGTCACTTCTCAGCGGTTTCTTTTATTATTTCACATCACAGCCTCTGCAATTGTGAACCAATACTGTGTAAATTGCCAAATTAGGCCTCAATTTCGCATGGTACTCTATCACTCCTGAGCCCTGTCGATAGTCCAGGCAAAATATTTGGGCCACATGTAGGGTGTTTCTAAAACCGGGAAACACAGCATAACAATTAGAGAGTTGTCTTGTTATGGTGGCACAAGCTGGGCACCACATATTGGCATATCTATGGAAAAAATCAAATTTTCACTCTGCAACATCGAGTGCACCCTAATTTCTGCAAAACACCTGCGGGGTTAAAATGCTCGCTACACCCCCTAGGTGAATACCTTGAGGGGTGTAGTTTCCAAAATCGAGTCACTTGTGTGGGGTTTCCACTGTTTCGGTCCCACAGGGGCTTTGCAAATGCGACATAGTACCCAGAAACTAATCCAGCAAAATCTGCACACCAAAAGCCTTCCCTTCTGAGCCCTACCGTGTGCCCAAACAGCAGTTTATAACCACATGGGGTATTGCCGTACTCAGGAGAAATTGCTTTACAAATAGTGTGGTTCTTTTTTTCCTTTATTTATTGAGAAAATGAAAAAATTTGAGCTAAAACTATGTTATATTGAAGAGAAAGGATTTTTTTTTATTTTCACTGTCCAATCCTAATAAAATCTATGAAACATTTTTGGGGTCAAAATGCTCACTACACCCCTAGGTGAATACATTGAGGGGTGTAGTTTCCAAAATGGGGTCACTTGTGGGGGGTTTCCACTGTTTTAATCTCACAGGGGCTTTGCAAATGCGACATAGCAACCAGAAACCAATCCAGCAAAACCTGTACTCCAAAAGCTAAATGGCGCTCCTTCCCTTCTGAGCCCTACTGTGTGCCCAAACAGCAGTTTATGACCACATATCGGGTATTGCCGTACTCAGGAGAAATTGCTTTACAATTGTTGTGGTTCTTTTTTTCCTTTATTTATTGAGAAAATGAAAAAATTTGAGCTAAAACTATGTTTTATTGAAGAAAAAGGATTTTTTTTATTTTCACTGCTCAATCCTAATAAAATCTATAAAACCCTTGTGGGGTCAAAATGCTCACTACACCGATAGATGAATTCCTCAAGGGGTGTAGTTTCCAAAATGGGGTCACTTGAGGGAGGTTTCCACTGTTTTGTCCCTTCGGGGGGCTTTGCAAATGTGACATGGCCTCCACAAACCATTCCTGCTAAATTTGAGCTCCAAAAGCCAAATGGCGCTCTTTCCCTTCTAAGGCCTGCCGTGTGTCCAAACAGACATTTAGGACTACATGTGGAGTGTTGTTTTTTTTTTTTTAATAAACATATTTTATTGATCCAATATACATCCAATCATTACATGCAGCAATTGAAACATTGCAAACAAAGCATTGGGATAAGGATCACATTTTTTTACAGAAAGACAAATAAAAAAACAGACAAACAAACAAACGAAACTCCCGATCCAAACACGGCAAAATGATCACATATTCGACTAAGGTAATCATAAGAGTGTGTCGAAGTGAGTAGAATCAGTCCATTGATCCCATTAGGAAGTATGAGTATAGGACCCTTGAATAGAGGCTAAAGCGCGTTCCATAACACAATTATTGTTAACATATAAAATCACTTCACTCATACTAGGCACCTTTGTAGATTTCCAGTATTTTGCAATCAATATTTTTGCAGACAGCAATACATGAAAAAGTTAATTTCTCGCACCCGGAGAGATATCCACCAATCCCACATGCAGTAGGGCTAGAGCAGGGGCGAGCTGAATGTCAACCCCTAGAAGAGATCGTAAGAAATCTTCTACTTGCTGCCAAAAGCTGGACAATACTGTACACTCCCAGAAAATATGAAGGATGGTACCCTTAGAAGTAAGGCACCTCCAGCACCTATCTGATGATGTTGGATATATTTGCGACAAACGACTAGGAGTGTAGTACCACCTATACATAATTTTCCTAGACGCTTCCAAATGTGTAGCGCACTTAGAGAGAAAGCAAGCTAGATTGAAGGTGGCTTCCCACTCCTGCATACTTATAGGGATTCCCAGATCTCTCTCCCAATGCCCCAGACAAGGAAATTCCTCCCGAAGCAAACCCTCACACAATACCTTATAAATTTTTGATGTGCCTTTGCATGTTTTATCCAGATTAGTGAATGACAATTCAAAAGGCGTTTTAGGGGAAGCGTTCAGAGGAGGCAATGTACTCAACAAGTGACGTATTCTAAGGAATTTATAGAAGTCCCTACGGGGTATGTTAAACTTCAGACATATATCATTAAATGCCATTAGATGAGTTAGCTCAATAATGTCAGAAATAAACTCAATACCGGACGTCAGCCAATTTTGGATATCAACATCAGGTATCAGAAGCGGAAGCAGTCGGAGAGGGAGATCCGAAAATCTCACCGGGATTATAGGGTGAATAACAGTAAATTTTTTCCAAACCTGGAGCCCTGCATCAATCGTTAACAAAGAAGATTTAGGAATTTTAGCACCAGTGGACAATAGCCACATGCGCGCTTCTACAGAAGATCCATCAAGTAATTCCTTTTCCATAGAAATCCAATGCTTCATAGGAACTTTAGTCTTCCACATTCTGGCTTCATCCAAAATTGCTGCATAATAATAATGAGCCAAGTTCGGGAGACCCAAACCACCTTTAACAATTGGCTGGTATAATACCTCTGAAGCTACTCTAGGGCGGGAATTTTTCCATATATATTTATTAATTATACCTTGGAGTCTTTTAAGATAAGATACCGATAGCAGAATAGGTACAGTTCTAAATAAATATAGTATTTTTGGGAGGGTCATCATCTTAACTAGAGATGAGCGAACTTATGAAAAGTTTGGTTCGGCTAGTTCGATTCGGACCGAACTAGTTCTGACCGAACCTGTAATTTCCATGCGCCGAGCATGGTACTGTCCAGGGTGCTAAAAGAGTTAATGGGCTGCACTAACTCTTTCAGCAACCTTGACAGTACCATGCTCGGCGCGCGGAAAATAAAATTTTAATGTAATAAAAAAATAAATAAAATACGTTCATACTTACATTCCTCCTGTCCGGCCTCCAGCGATGACGTTTCATCCATGTCGCCGCTGCAGCCAATCACAGGCTGTAGTGGCGGTCACGCACGTCAGGATGACGTCAGAAGGCCGGCCTCCAGCGATGACGCTTCATCCCACGTGACCGCCTCTGCAGCCAATCACAGGCTGCAGCGGCCTCTGCAGCCAATCACAGGCTGCACTGGCCTCTGCAGCCAAACACACGCTCCTCTCCTGAAATACTCTGTGCTGCCTTAAACACTGTGAACAGGTCAGGATCCTGTTTCTTTTAAATGCTGCTGGGGAAACCGCTCGATCCACTATATAAGGCTGCGCTACAGTGCAGCATTTAAAAGAAACAGGATCCTGACCTGTCCACAGAGTTTAAGGCAGCACAGAGTATTTCAGGAGATGAGCGTGCAGATTCAGTGCTGCTGTGAACTCTGCTCTTACCATTACGTAGCTCTCAGTCTGTTACCTCTCCTCCACTCCTGTCCTCAATAACACCTTCACATGATTGGCAAGTCACCACGTAATGGTAAGAGCAGAGTTCACAGCAGCACAGAGTATTTCAGGAGAGGAGGGTGCAGATTCAGTGCTGCTGTGAACTCTGCTCTTACCATTGCGTAGCTCTCAGTCTGTTACCTCTCCTCCACTCCTGTCCTCAATAACACCTTCACATGATTGGCAAGTCACCACCCCACACAAGATCCGCACGCTCATCTCCTGAAATACTCTGTGCTGCTGTGAACTCTGCTCTTACCATTACGTGGTGACTTGCCAATCATGTGAAGGTGTTATTGAGGACAGGAGTGGAGGAGAGGTAACAGACTGAGAGCTACGTAATGGTAAGAGCAGAGTTCACAGCAGCACAGAATATTTCAGGAGAGGAGCATGCAGATTCTGTGCTGCTGTGAACTCTGCTCTTACCATTATGTAGCTCTCAGTCTGTTACCTCTCCTCCACTCCTGTCCTCAATAACACCTTCACATGATTGGCAACTCACCACCCCGCACAAGATCCGCACGCTCATCTCCTGAAATACTCTGTGCTGCTGTGAACTCTGCTCTTACCATTACGTGGTGACTTGCCAATCATGTGAAGGTGTTATTGAGGACAGGAGTGGAGGAGAGGTAACAGACTGAGAGCTACGTAATGGTAAGAGCAGAGTTCACAGCAGCACTGAATCTGCACGCTCATCTCCTGAAATACTCTGTGCTGCCTTAAACTCTGTGGACAGGTCAGGATCCTGTTTCTTTTAAATGCTGCACTGTAGCGCAGCCTTATATAGTGGATCGAGCGGGTTCCCCAACAGCATTTAAAAGAAACAGGATCCTGACCTGTCCACAGAGTTTAAGGCAGCACAGAGTATTTCAGGAGATGAGCACGGCCGGCCACGGGCAGCCGGTCGTTTTTCCGAGCCGTGCTCTCATTATAAAGTATAGGAGCACGGCCCGTAAAATAAAAAAATAGAACATGTTCTATCTTTTTAACGGCACGGGCACCTTCCTGTGAGAAAACGGGAAGGTACCCATGGCTAACAGAAGTCTATGGGGCTGCTATTTCGGGTCGTAATTGCGACCCGTAATAATGGGTGTTTTTACGGTCGTATGCATGAGGTCCCGTAATGACGGGTGGCTACATGTGTGCACCCGTCATTACGGCAGCGTTGCTAGGCGACGTCAGTAAATAGTCACTGTCCAGGGTGCTGAAAGAGTTAACTGATCGGCAGCAACTGTTTCAGCACCCTGGACAGTGAATTCCGATCAGAATATAGAGTAACCTGTAAAAAAAGAAAACACGTTCATACTTACCGAGAACTTTCTGCTTCCTCCAGTCCGGTCTCCTGGCTGTTGCCTTGGTGACGCGTCCCTCTCGACATCCGGCCCGACATTCCTCGATGACGTTACAGCCCATGTGACCGCTGCAGCCAATCACAGGCTGCCGCGGCCTCTGCAGCCAATCACAGGCTGCAGAGGCCTTTGCAGCCAATCACAGGCTGCCGCATCAGAAAAGAAGGTCGGACTGGAGGAAGAAGAGGGACTCGTCACCAAGACAACGACCGAGTACGTATGAAATGCTTTTTATTTTATTTTTAATCAGCAGCCTCTTTTCTATATCAGTGATTGATAGAGACAAGTGGCTGCCGATTTGTATAATATTTTTGACCCGGTTCGGTCAAAACGTATTCGGCCGAACCCGGTGAAGTTTGGATTTGCTGCGAACCAAACTTTTCCCGATGTTCGGACCGAAACCGGGTTCGGTTGTCCCAGTTCGCTCATCTCTAATCTTAACCGCAGAAATTCTCCCTACCCATGATGCCTCATACTACAGGTACTTGGATAAGTCTGCTTCTATCGCAGATACCAATGGTATATAATTATATTTATATAAAAGAGAGGTGGGGTAGGTAAGTTGTATTCCTAAATATGAGAGAGAATGCTCAACCCAAAATTTCTTCCAAAGAGAATCCAAAAGAAGACGAGAAATATTCATACTTAAAACCATAGACTTAGTAACATTAAGCTTATAATACGAAATTGCACTAAAAGCCTCCAATATCTTAGTGACCTCTACCAGAGATGTCTCAGGACCAGATATAGCAATGAGCACATCATCCGCAAAGAAGCCAATTTTATGAGATGTATCCCCCACCGTTATCCTACTAATGGCAACAGATGACCTAATGGAAGTAGCCAACGGCTCCATCACCAAGGTAAAGATGAGTGGGGATAGAGGACACGCTTGTCGAGTCCCATTGGTTATGTTAAAAATTTTTGAAGTACATCCAGAGGTAAATACCAATGCAGAGGGAGAAGAATATAAGGCCATTATACTATGGTGCGCAGTACCATGAATTCCAAATGCCTCCAGAAGTAACCGCAAATATCCCCAATGGACCCAATCAAAGGCCTTCTCCGCATCCAAGGAAAGAAGCAGAGAAGGCATCCGATGTCGCTCCACCAGGCCCAACAAGTCCACAAAACGCCGTGTGCTATCAGACGAGAGCCTCCCCTTCACAAATCCCACTTGATCCTGATGTATCAAATCAGGCAAAATGACAGCTAGGCGTTCCGCAATTATTTTAGCAAACAGTTTTAAGTCTGTATTCAGCAATGATATAGGTCTGAAGTTACCCGGTTTGTCCGGAGTTTTCCCCGGTTTAGGTAAAACAACTACTGTAGCTTTTAACATTTCAGCAGGGAAATTACCACCTTGCTGTACATCAATAAACAGACTCAATAAATGGGGTAGGAGAAGAGAACCAAATTTTTTGTAGTAGTCTACCGTGAGACCATCGGGACCTGGAGCCTTATGAGGCTTCAAGGACTTTTTAGCATGGAGGATTTCAGTTTCAGATATGCTAGCAGAGAGCATCTCCAACTGATGAGAGGTGACTGAAGGCAAATTCATGTCCTGTAAAAAGGAGGAAATCATGGACACAGTAGGCTGTGGGGTATCTAAATTATCCTTGAGATTATATAAATCTGCATAATAATCTGCCAGTACATTTTCTACGCCTTGAGGATCAAATACATTTTCATTCTTACTGTTATAAAGGAAAGGAATCCTAGATTTAGCCGATCTCTGTTTGAGATGCGAAGCTAATAAGGCGCTGGTTTTATTGTTATATCCATAATAACGTGCCTTTACCTTTCTCAGGGACTGTTCATATTTATAAAGGTCAAGTTGGTGGAGTTGATTCTGTAAATTCTTGAGCAAAGCAGCCCCGTGTGGACAGTAAGACTGCTTGTTGGAAGCACTTAATTGAGTGATATTGGATGACAAATGAAATCTCAATTCATTTTTCTGTCTTTTATCTCTAACTGCAATACTGATAAATTGACCTCGCATATAAGCTTTGTGTGTGCACCAAAGCGTAGCCGAGGAAACGTCGGCAGTATCATTGAGCAAAAAAAATTCTTGCAATAAATCAGCGGATTTGTTAGGAAATTGAGGGGCAGATAGAAAATAATTGTTAAGTCGCCATTGTTTCGCAGGAGGAGTACTATATTTTTCTGCAATGGATAAGTAAATGAGCACATGATCGGATCAATCGATATTACCTATTTTAGTAGACATTATTCTATGAAACAAAAAAGCATCCGCAAAAAACATATCTATCCGTGAATATGTCTTATGTGGATGAGAGAAAAAGGTGTAATCTTTCTCTGAAGGATGCTGAAGCCGCCACACATCTAATAGCATTTCTTTTTGAGTAATATTGTACAAGTCGGACGGTTTATCTGACCCTGAAGGAGCTGAGGAGTCTAGTGCGGGCCACATTGTCTCCCACAAGTAACACCGAACCTGACCGATGTTTATTGAGAAGTTTAAACAGTGATTGGAAAAAACTTAACGGTTTTTGGTTGGGCGCATTAATTGCGACCAAAGTGTAGGTAATATTATTAATGTCACATATCAATATCACAAAACGCCCATATGGATCTATATGGGACTCCCTGAGTAGAAAAGCCACAGAGTTTTTAATCGCAATTGCAACTCCCCTTTTTTTGTGATAAGCCGGAGAGGCATATATATTCGCGAATTGCTTATGATGCAACCTACTTACATCTACCTGATTCAAGTGGGTTTCCTGCAAACATACGATATCCGCGCGAGACTGTCTTGCCTCTTCCCATACCATAGAACGTTTAAACGATCTATTAAATCCTTTAGTATTAAGCGAAACTACTTGTAACACCATTTTAAAACATGAAATGCATCTGCTAAAAGACAATTACCTGAGACCCACCGACCACTGGCGTAGCTATAGGGGTCGCAGCGGTCGCAATTTCGACCGGGCCCCGAAGCCAGGGGGGCCCACGGCCCCCCGCACCACATCAATAAAAAGTTACTATAGTAACTCGGGCCGCGGGCCCCTGTTACTATAGTAACATACTTTACTTACCTTCCTGGTTCCGGATCGCAGCGGAGGTCCTGACGGTTGTGCGCAGCGCATGACGTCACAGCGCTATGCGCCGCGCACAGCATCGAGACGACAGAACTCCCGCCGCGGCCGAAGAGAAAGGTAACGGTTAGCGCTGACTGGCGGGGTCCGACTCCCGGGACCCGCCAATCAGCTGTTTTGAAGGGGCCGCAGCACTCGTACGAGAGCTGCTCCCCTTCATTCCTGTCACTTCATTCCGGTCACACTGTGAATCCGTGTCGGCGATTCAAAGTGTGAGCGAGTAGTGAAATGAAGAGGAAGCAGCTCTCGTACGAGTGCTGCGGCACCTTCAAAACCGCTGATTGGCGGGTCCTGAGAGACACATCAGCTATTGATGGCCTATCCTGAGGATAGGCCATCAATGTTTAGGGACTGTACAACCCCTAAGCCTACGATGTAGCAGGCTTAGGGGACTCATGAGACAGGATCACAGATTGTGTGATCCTGTCTGCTGGGCCCTGTATCTAAGCCAATCACATGGTAGGCTTAGATACATGGCCCATGAGTGATCCTGTCTGCTGGGCCCTGTATCTAAGCCAATCACATGGTAGGCTTAGATACATGGTCCATGCGTGATCCTGTCTGCTTGGCCCTGTATCTAAGCCAATCACATGGTAGGCTTAGATACATGGCCCATGTGTGATCCTGTCTGATGGGCCCTGTATATAAGCCTACCACACTGTAGGTTTAGATACAGGGCCCCAGCACACAGTAATCTTATACTGTATAAGATTACTGTCTGCTGGACTCTGTATCTAAGCCTACCTTGAGATAGGCTCAGATACAGGGTCCCACAGACAGTATCACACATGGGCCCTGTATCTAAGCCTAACACACGTGTTACTAATCATTTTTTGTGTGTTTTCTTACAGGTTCGGTCGTTGGACTACGTTGGATTCCAGGACTACTTCAATGACAGCTTTTTTTTTATTATCAATAAAATGGTTAATGAGGGCTGTGTGTTTTTTTTTTATTTCAATAAAATATTTTTTCTATGTCTTTGTGTTTTTTTTTTAAACTATGTTACTACCGCCTTAGTAATGGCCACCGGCTGATTGACAGCGGCCATTGCTAAGGCGGGGCTTAGTGTTAGCCGGTGTAGAGGCTAACACTAACCCCCTTTATTACCCCGGCTGGGAAGAGCCGGGTACGATCCAGTACTTGACCATCTGTAGTGATGGTCGGCCACTGGGGTGGCCGCAGGCTGGTATTATCAGGAGGGGAAAGGCCAAAAACAGTGGCCCTTCCTACCCTGGTGATGCTAGGCTGCTGCTGCTGCTTTATTGTATCTGGCTGGTTATGAAAAATGGGGGGAACCCCACGTCATTTAGAAAAAAAATAAATAATAATAATTGGAAAGAACGATGTGGGGTCCCCCCCAGTTTTCATAACCAGCCAGATACAACACAGCAGCAGCAGGCAGCATTACCAGGGTGGGAAGGGCCACTGTTTTTGGCCTTCCCCAGCCTAATACTACCAGCCTGCGGCCACCCCGGTGCCTGCCCGTCACTACAGATGGTCGGGTACTGGTTCGTACCCGGCTCTTCCCAGTACCCCTGGTGGCGGTGGGTACCGGGGTAATAATGGGGGTTAGTGTAGCCTCTGCACCGGCTAACATTAAGCCTCGCCTTAGTAATGGAGGTTGTCAATCAGCCAGCGGCCTTTACTAAGGCGGTGATAATAAAGTTTAAAAAGATACAAGCACATAGAAAAAATATTTTATTGAAATAAAAAAACACAACCCTCATTAACCATTTTATTGAGAATAAAAAAAACGCCGTCATTGAAGTCCTCGTATCCGAAGTCCAACAACCGAACCTGTAAAAAAAACACAAACACACAAAAATAATCAGTAACACATAAAGAAGCAAAATTATTATTCTTACCTATCCTGGGTCCAGCGCTGGAGCCGCAATGTCAGCGAGCTGGGCCCTGTATCTAATCCAATCATGTGTGATACTGTCTGCTGAGCTGTGTATCTAATCAGATCATGTGTGATACTGTCTGCTGGGCCCTGTATCTAATCGTATCTTGTGTGATACTGTCTGCTGGGCCCTATATCTAATCCGATCATGTGTGATACTGTCTGCTGAGCCACTGTATCTAATCCTATCATGTGTGGTACTGTCTGCTGAGCCACTGTATCTAATCCTATCATGTGTGATACTGTCTGCTGGGCCACTGTGTCTAATCCTATCACGTGTGATACTGTCTGCTGAGCCACTGTATCTAATCCTATCCATAGTTTATAGGGTCGTAGTTCTATAGATATGCTGTCTCATATACACACTTTTTTTGGGGCGGACACATATGTATTGGGGCTATTTCCCCTGACATTTTAAGCCCTGAGGGTATGTTCACATGGCAGCGTCCGTTACGGCTGAAATTACGGTGCTGTTTTCAGGAGAAAACAGCACCGTCATTTCAGCCGTAATGGCATGTGCAGGCGTCTTTCGCTGCGTCCATTACGGACGTAATTGGAGCTGTTTTTCTATGGAGTCCATGGAAAACGGCTCTATTTACGTCTGAAGAAGTGACAGGCACTTCTTTGATGCGGGCGTCTTTTTTACGCGCCGCCTTTTGACAGCGGCGCGTAAAAAAAATGACCGTCGGCACAGAACATCGTAAGACCCATTCAAATGAATGGGCAGATGTTTGCCAACGCTTTTGAGCCGCATTTTCGGACGTAATTCAATGCTAAAACGCCCGAATTACCTCCGTAAATAGGGTGTGTGAACCCAGCCTTAGTGACGCCCCCGGCTGCTAGCGCTGCATTGTTGGGTCACTTAGGAGACCCAGCGATGCAGCTGAAAGCTGCGGACCGTCGGCCATGAGAAGATTGCGGGGGGGGGGGGGCCCAGTAAGAATTTTTGCATCGGGGCCCATGAGCCTTTAGCTACGCCCCTGCCACCGACTTACTACATGTCCGAGATAGAGGTTTCCAGAGCAGCTTTGACCTGCCCTATATAGACCGGAGTTAACAAAAACAGACATACAACAATTAAACAGTATCCTGAAAGGGAGGACATCAAACCCTAAGGTGAGATGTAGAGGGGGGAAGGTGAAACACATCACTTGCAGTGTATCACCGTGAACCATACCATGGCATTTAAGAAAATAAAGTAAGGATATACAGCATACAGTTATGTCATAACCCTTTCTAAAGTAAAGAGAAAATTCTGCAATAACCTTTGGGAATCGCATCAAAACTTATCAAGACATACAAGAGGCAGTCAGTCAGGATCTTTAGTTTCCCATTCCTTCTCCAATCTAGGTAAGGATCTGGATCTTGGCGATTTAGGAAAGGAAGCAATCGGAGATAAATGCCATTCCTGAAGCAGTTGCAGAACTTTGACTGGATTGTTCGCAATCACTTTCCGACCATCTTTAGTGATAATGAGCTTGACAGGAAATCCCCAGCGATACTGAACATTGTGCGATCTTAAAATCTTCGCCACATCTTGGAACTCCCGTCGTTTCGCCAATGTAACCGCTGATAGATCCGTGAACACGGAGACACCTTGAAACCTTTCTGGAAGAATAGGTGGATGTCTGGCAGCTTGCATCATCTTCTCTTTAAATCGATAAAAATGTAAACGAGCGATCACATCCCGTGGAATGGCGGCAGGTAATTCTTTTGCAGATCTGACACAGGAGCATCTGGTACTAGCGCCACAAAAATATCAGTAAGAAATTCTTCAAGTTGTTCCGGTTTTATCGCTTCAGATATGCCTCTAAACCGCACGTTATTGCGGCGGGACCGATCTTCCAAATCCGCCACCTTTAAACGTAAGGACCCCACTTCCTCTTCCAAAGAATTGTTAATGTCTACCAGCTCATTATGCGCTGCTGAGAAGTCAGCCATTTCATCCTCCATATGAGAGGTACGTTCTCCCAGAGCAGCGAATTCCATTTGGATATATTTAAAAGCAGCTTGAATGTCAGACTGGAGAGAGGTTCTCAGACTATCCAGTAAAATTTTTAAAGTATCTTCCGATACAGGCGAAGCAGTAGACTGTGATGCGTGCATAGCAGGGGAGAGACAAGTCTCTGTACTTTGCATATGTGGCATAGGAGACAGAATATGAGGAACAGCATAAGTACTCACTGGATGTATCGCTTGGCATCTGAGGAGAGGATCCATGAGAGGACCGGATGTGGTCTCTCCCACTAGCTGAAGATTGCAGCCAGGAAGCAGGAGAAGAAGGTCCCTCTTCAGCCGTTCTCACAGCCTGAAAGCCGCCGGCGCCATTTTGGGACCTCGTGGAGGGAAAGAACTCCGTGAGTCTAGCAGAGTTTGCTTTCTTTTTAGCTTTCTCCATGTTGCAGGGCGGAAAGCAGGACTTAAATGCCGCTGTCAGTGCACTTGCTGGGTCTTTTCTCAGCCGTTTAGAGCCGCTTAGAGCCGTTTGTAATGCCCGGTGTACAGGAGCTGAGGCACACACGTCTCACTCCATGCTCGTCCGGCCACGCCCCCGTGGGGTGTTGTTTTAATCAGGAGAAATTGCTTTACAAATGTGGCAGAGCTTTTTCTCCTTTAGTCCTTGTGGAAATGAGAAAAAAAATAGCTAAACCTACATTTTCTTTGAAAGAATGTAGATTTTAATTTTCACTGCCTACTTCCAATAATTTCTGCAACAAACCTGTAGGGTCAAATTGCTCACTCTACCCCTAGATAATTTCCTTGAGGGGTCTAGTTTCCTAAATGTGGTCACTTTTGGGGGGTTTCCACTGTTTTGGCACCGCAAGAGCCTTTTAAACCTGACATGGTGCATAAAATATTTTCTAATAAAAAGGATGCCCCAAGACTCACTAGGTACTCCTTTGCTTCTGAGGCCGGTGCTTCAGTCCATTACCACACTAGGGCCACATGCGGGATATTTCTAAAAACTGCAGACTCTGGGCAATAAATATTGAGTTGCATTTCTCTGGTAAAACTTTCTAATTACATGTAGTGACAGGGGGGGGGGGGGAGAAAGAAGTGGTTTGCCGAAACGGGGTGAATGTAGTGTAGTGTAGGGTTGATGACATTCACGGCAAGTTCGTCTCAATCGGGCTTACCATGCCCGCTTGAGACGAACATTCTCCCGATGTTGCTAGAACTACAGTATCTAGCAACATCGGGAGCGCGCACACTGCAGAGCAGAGCGGCTTGATTGACATCGAGCCGCTCACGCCCCTTTTTAGAAAAGATAACCAGCACTTGCTGAGTTATAAAGTGTAAAAAAAAGGCACTTAGGAAATTAATTTTTAATTTTTTTTAACAGCAAATGTTTTAAAATTAATTTCCTGCTTAGAATGTCTAAAAAAAAAATTTGGGTCAACTTGGGACAACCCCTTTAAGGCAAAATCCCCCTACATGTTTCAGGGTACCGAGTACCAGGTGCGAAGGTACGAGAGGGGGTGGAGGCAGGGCGTGTGCTCAGGGGGCAACTGGGAGAGAAGGTAGGGGGGGTCGCTGGGCGGGGCACAGATACAATTAAATAATCTTCCTGGAGCGGAAACCCCCCTGACGTCACTATCCATATATGGACAGTGACGTCAGGGGCTCCTCCTCCAGGAAAGGAATCATACCTTCCAACCATTCTGGACGGCCTGGAGTATATCCCGCAGTCAACTGTATCTGCATCCTCAGGACGCAGATACAGTTGAACCTAATGCTGAAGCAAAGAACAGTCAGCTCCCTGCTTCAGCATTAGTTTAGAGCGGAGGAGCAGAGGGAGCTCCTCCGCTCGCCGAGGACTCCCCGGGCACACAGCTACTTTAAACGCTGTGCCCGGGAAAGCCCTTGACGTCACTGTCCATATATGGACAGTGAAATCAGTGACGTCACTGTCCATATATGAACAGTAGCATCTAGGATCGGAATCCCTGACCTTTGTTCTGGCTGGGGATTTTGCTCATAGAGCGAGTCCCAATGGCACTATCTACAGGGGGAGTGGGTAGAGCTATCTACAAGGACAGTGGTGCTATCTTCAAGGGGGGTGTGGCACTATCTACATGGGCACTGTGGCACTATATAGGGGCACTATCTATAGGGGCACTGTGACACTATCTATGGGGGCACTGGCGCTAGGGCCATCTAAGGGGGTGTTATACTGTATAAGGGCATATAAGGCAGTATTATACTGTATGGGGGCATTATACTGTATGGGGAAGCTATAGGGGCATTATACTATATGGGACAGCTGTGGGGGCATTATACTGTATGGTGGCAGCTAAGGGGGCATTATACTGTATGGGGGCAGCTATAGGGGCATTATACTGTATGGGGCAGCTATAGGGGCATTACACTGTATTGGGCAGCTGTGGGGGCATTCTATTGTATAGCAGCAGCAGCTATAGGGCATTATAATGTATGGGGGCAGCTATGGGGGCATTATGCTGTATGGGGGCAGCTTTGCGGGCATTGAGCTTTATGTGGGCAGCTATGGGACATTATACTGTATAGGGCAGCTATGGGGGCATTATGCTGTGTGAGGCAGCTATATGGGCAATATTCTCTATGGGAGAAGCTGTAGGGTCATTATGCTGTATGGGGGAATTTGAGCATTATACTGTATGGGGGCATCTGTGTGGGCATTATACTGTATGGTGGCAGCTAGAGGGCATTATACTGTGTTGCTATGCGTGCCGCATCGGTTGTCCCTCTTTGTGATACTTGAAAGTTAGGAGGTATGGAGGAATCCTCGGCCAAAGCATTGTCGACGATCTTCCTGGGGATTCCGCTCCTGGAGAAGCCACTGACATCACTATCCATATATGGACAGTGACATCATGGGTTCCTCTAGGGAGCTCCAATGGCGCTAAGTACAGGGAGGTGGGGGTGTAGTGCTATTTACAGGAGGCTGTGTGTGTAGCACTCACTACAGATGGGGTGTGTGTGGCACTATCTACAAGGGGGAGGGTGGCAATATCTACAAGGGGGGCCTGTGTGGCACTATCTACGGGGGGGCTGGCAGTAACTACAAGGGGACGTGTGTGGCATTATCTGCAAGGGGGCGTGATTGGCACTATCTCCTGGGGGGGTTATGTGGCACTATCTACAGAGGGCTGTATGGCACTATCTACAAGGGAAGGTGTGTGGCACTATATACGGGGGGTTGTGTGTGTCACTATCTACAAGGGGTGTGTGGCACGATCTACAGGGTGGACTGTGTAGCACTATCTACTAGAGGAGGCTGTCCATTATGTCAACATATATTCTCATTAGCCTCAGTTATACAATCTGTTTTAGTCAGGCACTGACCTCTTTATTTATTTTCTTTTAATTTATTGTTATGTTAACTCCCTTATATAACTATATCACTTCTAAAATGTACAAATGGTTTTATGCTCGAGTTACATATAAAAAAAAATGTGAAAAAAAAAATACATCTCATTGATTGGTAGAAAAAGCAAACATGGCGAGGGGGAAGGAAACGTTGGGAACGAGGTTTGGGGTGTGGGGGGTGGGGTGGCTCTTCACCAAACTGAATCTTTGCCCTGGGTGATGAACCCACCTACGCCTCTGCTCGCTCTCGCTCTTGCGCGCTCTCTATCTATCTATCTATCTATCTATCTATCTATCTATCTATCTATCTATCTATCTATCTATCTTTCTTTCTATCTATTACATATCTATTATCTATCATTCTCTCTTTCACTTTGTATCTATGAAGTCTAGGAAATTTTCTACCAAACCACAGGTAATGAATTTAAGAATTAATAAAGATACTTCCCAGAATAATGACCGATAACTATGTTAGAGGAACACATTTTTAGGCTATTTTAGTTTTCATTTCTCTGAAATAGGGTTCACATCAACACTGTTGAAACCCTAAATGTCATTTAGTCTCTCCTAATATTTTTTGTGCTCTTTGGTGTGCAAAGATGTAAGTTTGGTTACCACTTTTAACCATTATATTGGTGAATCATTCTCCAAGGTATACTGTAACCTCAATGGCTATCGCAGCTCGACAGTTTTCTCATACATATCTTACCACACATGTACTGCTCACACACAGCTTTTAAGTTATTGCTGACACATTTATGTACATGACATCTATTACATTCTCTGAAATGTGGCTTCACTAACTCATGTCAATGCTAATAAACTTCATCTATATTGTATCACGCGTCCGTCTGGGTTATTGAAACAACTTTACCTTCTAAAATCAAAAATTCTACATAGTCCACTTTGGCAAAGACTTCTAAAGATGTTATCCAATGTAAACAAAGCCTTTTTCAGATTAAGGGATCCCAGAGACAAATCCTGTGTAATTGTTATTTCTTGACTGCAGGATATAATCTCACTATTTCAGCAGGATATAATCTCACAATTTCGGAGAAGAACATGTGACAATCAATATGTCTACCATTACAAACATTATAGGAATTTTGTTATTGTACAACGAGGCAGATTATCTCAAAGGATTGTAAGAAAGTTGGGTGACATCCACTGTGGCAGTTGTAATAATAGACACATTGGTTCTTACAAAGGTCATAGCTAACAATGTAGCAGCTATGTGGTCCCATTTCCGAGAGGCCCAGCTCTACTTCTAAAGGATTTTTAGAAGTGATGGGCAATAGAATGTTGCTTAAATATGTCAGATTCCTGGGGTAGGCAAGGGAGACACAAAGTACTGAGAGACAATATAGATTTAGCAAAATATACAAATAAAAGAGCCTTGGTAGATGATGTCACAGAAGAGAACACATTCATTCAGTATATTTAGAGTTATTTTCTGAAACCCCAAGCTGCTGGTGTTGGTCAAAAGTCAGTCCACATTTCCAAGGCTTGCTCTTAGGAGGGGAGAGATTTCGGACCTTTGGGATGAATTGGAATGCAAATTGTGAGCCAGACCTTCTCCAACATCAGTGCATGTCATCACAAATGCTCTTTTGGCTGAATGGGCATAAATTCACACAGACGGATGCTAATATCTTGTGGAAAGCCTTCCTGGAGGAGTGAAGGCTGTTATAGTCTCAAAAGGGACTGTGCCCAGTGTTGGACTGGCCCACCAGAGGATCCTCCGGTGGGCCCAGACTCTGACCCAATAATGTGTCCCAAAAAGGCTAGCAGTGGACAACCCTATTGGAGCTGACTTAAGAGCCAAGCACTTGCCACTAGGGTCAATTTTTTTTATAGGTGATTAACAAAAAACCTATAACGTTTTTTTATCAACCTACGTGTATAAGTATTTAATTTTTTCCTCGACAAAGCTGCATGAGGGCTTGATTTTTTTGCTGGAAGAGTTATAGTGTTTTTAGTACCATTTGAAGCTATATATTATTTCTAGATTAACTTTTATTAATCTATTTTTGGTGGGAATGAAAAATAACAGTAGTTCCTCCATGTGTTTTTTTTTTCTTTTTGTTATGCCATGAACCATGCATAAAATAACATGCTTACTCTATTTTATTAGTCAGTGCAATTATGGTGATACTAAATGTATACAGTATTTTGCTGTTTTACTATTTTTGCTAAATAAAACATGTTTTATGAAGAAAAACTAATTGGGGTGCCACTTTTTGAGACCCATAACTTTTAATGTTTTCCGTCAACGTAACTGTATGTTGGCTTTTGTTGTAGCATTTTGGAGGGCAGACAATTTATTGTTTGTTTATATTAAAAAAAATTACAGGAAAAATTATGAAAAACCAGCAATTCCGACAGATTATTTTTATTTAAACACCATGCACAATACAATTTAAATAATATGTTAGCTTTTTTCTATGGGTCGTTAGTATTGTGGCAGCACCATGTATCAATTATTTTTTGTACTAATGAAAAAATAAAAAAATCGTTTTTTTTTGGGGGGTGGGTTATTTATGTTTTTAAAATCTATGGGACAATAAGCTGCTATCCATTGATTGCTTACATTATGCTTTAGGGTATGTGCACACACAAACTAAAAAACAGCTGAAAATACAGAGCTGTTTTCAAGGGAAAACAGCTCCTGATTTTCAGATGTTTTTTAAGCCACTCGTGTTTTTCAACGATGTTTTTGGAGCTGTTTTTCAATGGAGTCAATGAAAAACAGCTCCAAAAACGGCTCAAGAAGTGACATGCACTTCTTTTTTTTGCGGGTGCTTTTTTACACGGCCGTTTTTCAAAACGACCGTGTAAAAAAACCGCCCTGTCGGAACAGAACACAGTTTTTCCCATTGAAATCAATGGGCAGATTTTTGGAGGCGTTCTGCTCTCGATCTTTCGGCCCGAAAAACGGCCGAAAATAGGCCGTGTGAACATACCCTAAGAATGCTTCAAAGCATTATTACTTTTCAGTGTAAAACTGACAGGCAACCTATTAGAGCTCATTTAGACTAACGATTTTCATGTTTGGGTGCTCTTTGAGTTTAGCACGGACAGCACCCTGACTGAACACTGACCCACATTATAGTTAATGGGCCAATCCAGACTATAGGCACTATAGGCACTATTGAACAAAATTAACCACCTTTTGCATCTGAGATATATATCTTTTAAAGAATTTTCTGAAATAAAATTGGGACCGTGGATCACTGCCTTTTCTTCTGTTCTAACCATCGTGTGCCGTCACGAAGATCCGGGCGCAGCCTGCATTGAAGACCTGCTAACGGTGAGCTGGAGGATTTCTCCTAAAAATTGTATGAACATGGGTAGACAACAACAACGCCCAGGCAGGGAATGGAATGGCGGAGCCCTTTTTTATTGTCCAGGGTGATCTGGGGATTGGATAGGGAACTTTTAGTATGCGCACGCACCTTACAATTCAGTCCAAGGCAGGACTGTCGTGCGAGCTGGCATCTCCTAGGAGGGAGACGCTGGCAGGAGGCTAAAAGACTGCGGGCGCGGCCGTCCGGCGGAGGGGAACGGCGGAGGTCCGTGGCTGCAACCGTTACAGTACGCCCCCTCTACTTGGGTCCAGATCGCGAGAGGAATTTAGGAGTGTAGGAGCATTAAGATTCCCTTCTAGATTCCCAGGACCAAACCCTTTCCCGTCCACTAAATAGAAAGTCCTTCCTCCTACTCTCTTGTAGTCCAGGATCTCATTCACCTCGAACAAATCAGGAGAACCACTGGCAGTAGCTGCAAAATTAGGAGCTTTACTGAATCAGTTTCTCGAGGATAGCCAGACCTTGACTCCAGGAAAGAATTGAGGGGGAACCTATCTTTATTTTATCAGCATGCCTCTTGATGCGATCCACTTCCTGAAGGATCGCAGACTTAGTTTGCTGCCAGATGTGAATCAAAGTCCCAAATGATGAGTTAGTTGCTGGTACTTGACTCATGGCTTGCACAGGAAGAGGAACTCGTGGATGTTGGCTGTATACAATGTAGAAAGAAGACTCACTTGTATGTTTGTTGTAAGAGAAGTCAGAAGTTGTACCCAATTGTCAAGTTGGGCGGAAACGAAATGACGAAGGTAATTCTCTAAAATTGATTGGTCCTCTCCACTTGACCATTGGACTGTGGGTGATAGGTGGAAGGGAAATCCAGCTTAACATCTAGCAGGTTGTACAGGGCTCTCCAGAACTTGAACGTAAACTGTACACCCCGATACGAGACTATATGCAGAGGAAGTCCGTTCAGATGGAAGATGTGTATAATAAATAGATTTGCCAGGCGAGGAGAAGACAGAAGACCAGTCAATGGAATAAAATGTGCCATTTAAGAGAAATTATCCACTACTACCCAGACCGTAGTACATCCAGCTGAGGAGGGAAGGTCTGTAATAAAGTCCATAGCAATATGATGCCAAGGAGCATCAAGGTGTAACGTCCATGGCTGTGGACCGTCGTTCAGACTTACCATCTGACGGCTCCGGCCATGGACGTCTGTGTTCTCGGCGGCATCTCCCTCCAGGGAGATGCTGGAACTCACCTCCGGGTTCTGTGACTGTTTCCCGCAGGGGGTGCATGGCCTTAAAGGGCCAGTACGCATCCAGTTGTCTATAATCAGTAATTAGCCCAGAATGCTGCTGGACTATAAAAAGGGCTTTGCCCACTTCTTCCTTACCTGAGCATAGTTGTATACCTAAAGTTTGTCTTGCAAATGGTCTCCCAGTGTTTTCCAGTTCCCAATGTTACCCCGTTCCTGCTGCCTGTATCCTGTATCCAATGCTACCGTGCCTCTGTGCCACCTACAGTAAAAGTCAAGTCGTGTCTTCCGCTGCATCTACTGTGCCATCTACAGTGAAAGTCAAGTCGTGTCTTCCGCTGCATTTACTGTGCCATCTATAGTGAAAGTCAAGTCGTGTCTTCCGCTGCATCTACTGTGCCATCTACAGTGAACGTCAAGTTGTGTCTCCACCACTGTCTACATTGCCTCAGGTACCCTTTCTGGACTATAGACATTGTTTTGTACCTAGTTGGCCAGCTGCTGCTATCCCGCTACACTGCTCTGCTACTCCACACCTGACATCTACCTGCTGCCTGGTCCCAGTCGTGCCTGCCTTGCTACTGTCTACATTGCCCCAGGTAACCTTTCTGGACTATTGACTCTGTACCATACCTGTTTGGCCAGCTGCCATCCCGCTATGCGCTACTGCCCAGTGGATCCACACCCCGCGTCGTGACAGTACGCTCAGGCCATGAACCCCGCTGGTCAATTCAACGGCATGTCACCCTCCCAAGCCATGCAGGCAGAACTGCAGGATTTGCGAGCATGACAGGATCAACTTCTTGTGGCAGTAGACTCCATGGCACGGCAGCTAGGGGCGCTGGCTACTTCCTTCTCTGCTCCTATTCAAGCTCGTCCGATTGACCCTCCTGCTACACCTTCTGGCAGCTCCGGTTCAGATCCTCGGTTCTCACTGCTATTGCCACCTCAGTTCCATGGAGATGCCAGTTCATGCAGGGGGTTTCTGAACTATTGCCATATCTACTTCACTCTGCTCGCCCGAGCATTTCCTTCGGACGGAGCCAGGATCACCTTCATTATGTCTCTACTTGCCAGCAATGCCCTGACGTGGGCGAATCCAATCTGGGAACAACAGGGACCCGGGACCCGAGACTTCCAGTGGTTCGTGCGGTTGTTCCGTACCATATTCGAAGAGCCTGGACGAGTCTCGTCGGCAGCTACTGCTATCTTTAACCTTCGCCAGGAGGATGCCTCCATGGGTGAATACACCATCCTGTTCCGGACCCTGGCAGGAGAATTGTCCTGTAACAATGAGGCCTTGGTAGCATCCTTCTGGCATGGCCTATCGCCTGAGATCAAGGACGAATTTGCTGCTCGAGATCTACCAGCTGCCTTGGACGACCTGATTCTACTTTCTACAAGAGTGGACATAAGGCTCAGAGAGAGATCTCAAGATGTTCGACAGGAGAGACGGCTTCCTAGACTGGCGCCCAACATCCAGCAACCCCTCTTGCCTTCTTCTTCTGCTCCCCCCGAGGTTCCGATGCAGGTGGATCGGCTTAAACTGTCCGTTCAAGAGAAACAGTGCAGGCGCACCTCTGGACTCTGTTTATATTGCAGCCTCGCCGGCCATGTCGTGCGTCTCTTTCCTAAGAAACCAAAAAACTCCAACTCCTAGAATTGGTTGGAGAGACAACCTTGCACGATACTGCATTTAATAGAGAACTCTCCTCCAAACTGTTCATTCCTGTGACCATCGTCGCTGGCGAGAGGCCCCGTCCAGTCTCTGCCTACCTGGACTCTGGCTCTGCATCCAATTTCATCTGCAAAGACCTTGTGGATCTTCTTCAGTTGCCCACTGTTCTGCTGGAAAGGCCGTTGATCATTGCCTCAGTAGATGGACTGCCTTTGCCTGACCCAGTTTTTTCTTTGACCAAGCAGTTAAGACTCCAAGTGGGAGTTATTCACTCTGAACTCATCTCCCTGTTTGTGCTGCCCAAGGCCGTCAACCCCGTGCTGCTAGGTTTGACTTGGCTCCATCTACATGCCCCAGCCCTGGATTGGAACTCTGGAGAGGTTCTCCAGTGGGGTCCCAAGTGTCTCGACCGCTGTCTGGTGCATGTCCATCTGCCTCATTCTCCTCCGCATCAGCCACTGGCAGGGTTGCCTCCTTGTTACTCTCTATTCTCAGATGTCTTCAAAAAGAAGGAAGAAGAGACATTGCCTCCACATCGAGCATATGATTGCCCTATCGACTTGGTTCCTGATTCGTCCCCTACTCACGGTAGAGTATACACTCTCTCCCCTCCCCTGAGACCCAGTCTATGTCAGCCTACATTAATGAGAATCTGGAGAGGGGCTTCATACGTAACTCCTCATCCCCGGGTTTTTCTTTGTCAAGAAGAAGGATGGATCCCTCCGACCCTGCATTGACTACCGAGGCCTCAACCAGATCACGGTGAAGAACAGAATGGGTACCTTTGATTTCAGAACTGTTTGATCGCATACGGGGGACAACATTTTTTTCTAAACTAGACCTGCAGAGGGCTTACAATCTAATCCGGATTCGTCGGGGTGACGAGTGGAAGACTGCATTTAATACACGTGATGGACACTACGAATATCTGGTCATGCCCTTCGGCCTGTGTAACGTCCCCACGGTGTTTCAAGAATTTGTCAATGACATTTTTGTATGTCTGTGTTGTGGTGTATCTCGATGAAATTTGATTTTTTTCCCCAGATCTTGTGACTCATCAGGGTCATGTCTGCCAGGTGTTGCTTCGATTAAGGGAGAATCATCTTTATGCCAAGCTGGAGAAGTGCGTGTTTTAAAATAAGTCTCTACCCTTCCTGGGCTATATCATCTCCGATCAGGGTCTCAAAATGGACCCTGAGAAGGTAAAGGCTGTCCTGGAATGGCCACGCCCCCAAAGCTTAAGGGCCATACAATGCTTCCTGGGATTCGCCAACTTCTACTGGCTGTTCATTCCCAACTTCTCTTCATTGACAGCTCCCATCTCCACCCTCACTAAAAAGGGTATGAATGCCAAGGTGTGGACTCCAGAAGCAGAAGTCACATTTAAAACCTTAAAAAAAGGCCTTCACGTCAGCCCCTATTCTTCATCACCCTGATGTGTCCCTACAGTTTTCATTAGAGGTGGACGCTTCCTCTGTTGGTGGCGGTGCACTTTTGTTCCAGAGAGGTTCGAAAGGCAAGCCTGTGGTATGTGGCTACTATTCTAAGCTGTTTTCTCCCGCAGAGCGCAACTACTCGATTGAGGATCGGGAGTTACTGGCCATCAAGCTTGACCTGCAGGAGTGGAAACACCTACTGGAAGGCGCAGCTCCTCCTATCCTGGTCTTCACGGACCACAAGAACCTGACATATCTACAGACGGCTCAACGGCTGAATCCTCATTAAGCCAGGTGGTCGTTCTTGTTCGCTCGGTTCCGGTTCGAACTCCACTACCGACCTGCCTACAAGAAAGTGAGGACCGATGCCTTGTCTAGGTTGTTTGAGACAGAGGACACTGTGGACTCCCCACAGAATATTATTGATCCTTCCTGCATCTTCTCTGTTAACCCTCTGCAAGTTAGAGACATTCCTCTTGGAAGAACTTTTGTACGTCTGGTAGACAGAGGAAGAATCCTTTGCTGGGGTCACAGTTTTAATCTGGCAGGTCACGCGGGTGCCCGTAAGACCCGAGACCTACTTGCCTGTCAGTTCTGGTGGCCCACGCTGCCCCAAGATGTCATGGACTTTGTCTCCTCCTGTACGGTATGCGCAGCAAACAAAGTTGCCCTCTCCAGACTAGCCGGTCTTCTCCAACCACTGCCTGTGCCCGATGCCCCCTGGCAGCATGTTGCTATGGACTTTGTCACAGATCTGCCTCTCTCTGCGGGATGCAGTGTGATCTGGGTGGTGGTGGATCGATATTCTAAAATGGCTCATTTTGTTCCCCTGACTGGCCTGCCTTCTGCTGCTCGATTGGCCGACCTCTTCATTCAACACATCTTAAATCTGCACGGCTTGCCTTTGCATATTGTCTCGGATCGAGGGGTCCAGTTCACCTCGAATTTCTGGAGAGCACTCTGCGGCCTCCTCGGTCTAAAGTTGAACTTCTCCTTGGCTTATCATCCTCAGTCCAATGCACAAGTCGAAAGGGTTAACCAGATTATGGAGAACTATCTGCGACACTTTGTCTCCAGACGGCATGATGACTGGGTGCAGCTCTTCCGTGGGCTGAGTTCTCCTATAATAACCATACTAGTGAGTCCACCCCCTCCAGTCCGTTCTTCATCGTCTACGGCCAACATCCTCGTATACCTCTTCCTGTCCCAGGTGCCTGCAGCTGACTACCTACAGGGACTTTCTGCAGATATGGCAGCAGACATGATCTTCTATTCTGCTGGCGGTGGACTGCATGAAGAGAAAGATAGACACTAGAAGACGAGAATCTCCCCAGTTTCTTCCAGGGACGAATGTCTGGCTGTTTTCCAGGAATATCCAGCTGAGGGTGCCATCTTGCAAGTTTGCTCCCGGGTTCCTCGGACCCTTCGAGATTCTGCTACAGATCAATCCTGTGTCTTACAAGCTTCGACTGCCTCCTACACTCAAGATCCCTAACTCCTTTCATGTCTCCTTGCTGAAGCCCGTGGTCCTGAACCGCTACTCCAGGACTTCTAGTTCCGCAGTGGTTCTTGGCAGCTTGTCAGGGACTTTCGAAGTGAGGGAGATCCTGGCCACCAAGAAAGTGGGAGGAAGGACATTTTATTTGGTGGATTGGAGGGGATTTGGTCCAGAAGAGAGGTCTTGGGTGCCAGAGGAGAACATCAGTGCCCCTGTCCTCGTGAAGAGATTTCTCTCCTGCTGTGGCTCTAAGAAGAGGGGGTGCAAGAGGGGGGATACTGTAACGTCCATGGCTGCGGATCGTTGTTCAGACTTACGATTTGACGGCTCCGGCCATGGACGTCTGTGTTCTGGGCGGCATCTCCCTCCAGGGAGACGCCGTCACTCACTTCCGGGTTCTGTGACTGTTTCCCACAGTCCATAAAGTCCATAGCAATATGATGCCAAGGAGCATCAAGGTGTAACGTCCATGGCTGCGGACCATCGTTCAGACTTACCATCTGACGGCTCCGGCCATGGACGTCTGTGTTCTCGGCGGCATCTCCCTCCAGGGAACTCACTTCCGGGTTCTGTGACTGTTTCCCACAGGGGGTGCACGGCCTTAAAGGGCCAGTACGCGTCCAGTTGTCTATAATCAGTAATTAGCCCAGAATGCTGCTGGACTATAAAAAGGGCTCTGCCCACTTGTTCCTTGCCTGAGCGTTGTTGTATACCTAAAGTTTGTCTTGCAAATGGTCTCCCAGTGTTTTCCAGTTCCCAGTGTTACCCATTCCTGCTGCCTGTACCCTGTATGCAATGCTACTGTGCCTCTGTGCCATCTAAAGTGAAAGTCAAATCATGTCTTCCGCTGCATCTACTGTGCCATCTACAGTGAAAGTCAAGTCGTGTCTTCCGCTGCATCTACTGTGCAATCTACAGTGAAAGTCAAGTTGTGTCTCCGCCACTGTCTACATTGCCTCAGGTACCCTTTCTGGACTATAGACATTGTATTGTACCTAGTTGGCGAGCTGCTATCCCGCTACACAGTATGGCCCAGTGGGTCCACACCCCGCGTCGTGACACAGGGACAGGCAGGGGTAGGAGCAGACCAGCAGGTTTGGAGTGGGTAGACTTGTTTGAGGCACAGTTTGTACATGAAGAGACATAGTCTGCAACGTCTCTAGGCAGCATGGGCCACCAGTAATGATGAGCTATCAAGTCCTGAGTCTTACGAACACCAAAGTGCCCCACCAGTTTGGAGCTGTGTCCCCAGTGGAGAATTCTCTTCCTGTCTGCAAGACGAACAAAAGTCTTTCCGGGAGGAATGTATCTAATTTGCAGGGTGTTAGCGGCAATAGTCCTAGAAGGATCTATAATATATTGAGGAACTTCCTGAGAGTCAGTAGTTTCAAATAATCGAGACAGGGCAACAGTATTCACATTGTTGTCTGCAGGACGTAAGTGAAGGATGAATTGAAACCGAGCGAAGAGCAGCGACCATCTGGCTTGGCAAGCATTTAGTAGTTGTGCTGACTGTAGGTACGTGAGGTTCTTGTGATCCGTATAAATTATAATAGGGTGCCACTCTAAGATGGATTTCATCATCTTGAGTACACGGTCAGATACCATGTAGCCCAGGAAGGGCAGGGAGTTCCTCTCAAACACACACTTTTCAAGTTTAGCATATAGATGATTCCTCACTAACCACGACAGAACTTGCCTCCGATGTGTCGTCAAATCAGGTGAGTAGATCAGGATGTCGTCCAGGTAGACCCCACACAGACATACAGCAGATCCCGGAAGATGTACCTTATGAACTCCTGTAACACAGCTGGAGCATTACACAGTCCAAAGGGCATCACAAGTTATTCACAGTGACCGTCTCGGGTGTTGAAGGCGGTTTTCCACTCGTCACATTTGCAGATACGGATTAAGTTATAAGCCCCGGATAGATCCAGCTTTATGAACAGCTTGGCCCCACAAATTCTATCAAAGAGTTCTGAGATGAGCATAGTGTCAACTAAGGGACCATTTGCAATATGAACATGGATAGACAACACAACGCTCAGGCAAGGAGGTGAATGGCGGAGCCCTTTTTATAGACCAGGGTGATCTGGGGACAGGTTGGGGAAACTTTAGTAAGTGTGCACGCTGGCCGTTTAAGGCCGGGGACGAGCGCACAAACTAATACTATGTCTAGGACGGGAAAGCCGCTCGAGCTGGCTTCTTCTATGAGGGAGACACTGGCAGGCGGCCAGGAGTCTGCGGTCGGGGCCGTCCGATGATGTGGAGCGGCGGCGGTCCGTGGCCACAGTTGTTACATACCCATAATTTCATAAGACCTTTTTAGCTGATGCTGAAGCAGGCACATGTCAGTAAAGGCAGTAAATTTATTAAATTATGAGAAGATAAACATTGTGGTTAACAGGATCTTAAAAAAGAAAAACAAACAAAATTACAAACCCTAAAAATAGAATACTCTGCGTAGCAACACTTGACTGAAAAGGTACATTATCGATCAAAGGTGCTTGGGGCTAGTGCTACACATAAGTATTTTGTCACTTAACTGTAAAAGATTGCATTCAAATTGCTGTTTATAGGAATACATTGAGCCTCTTGAATATCATTGTGACTTAGTGACTTGCTATTTTTTTTCTGCTAATCACTGTATGATAGGATTTAGTGTAATATGTAGCCTTAGACTAAAATCATAAAATTATTTAAATGGGATACTTCTTTTTATTGACAAATTTTAATTATTATACATAGCTACTGTTTGGTCAATCATATAATTTCATTCTGAACGACATTTAAAATTTGCCAAATGTTGCCCCAAAGTGGTATTTATCTATTATTTTTCTAAACGGTTTATTGAATTGTTTAATTTTTCTCATGTGTAAACCACAAAAGTACAATAGTAGGAAAAGACTAATGACAACAGTATATAATATCAAGTAAAATAAAGTACAATAACGTACAAGAGAAGTATTATAGACAAAAACAGTGCAAAACAGCACAGTTGCACCCGGCACCCCAACATCCACCACTATATCGATACTGGAACCCATAACATACTTGGTAATTTGCCCTAAAACATGAAGTAGTATTACTGCTAATCAATAAGGCATCTGATATATAAATGTGATCGAGCCGGTGCGGTTAGTACTTGGCCTAGTTATGGAGTCTGGTTGAAGATTGGCTGAAACAACATCATGGGAAACCCTGAGCTAGTTTGCGCATGTTGTTCCCTGGGGAAAGGTTTGGTGTGCCAGTACGCAATTCGGAATTCAAGTCAGGAATAAGAGTAAGGACCACTAAGGTTCTCCTAGTGTTTTCCCTGGCATAGCTTTGTGTATATTGAAATGCTGTCATTAACTGATTAATTTCTAGCAATAACAGATTTCCATTTCCTGAAGAATTTTTTGCTTGCTCTCCTTATGTCTTTCTACTTCTATATTTTCACAATCTATTTATGTTTGGTTATATAATAGGTGGGACAGGGGCAAAGCAGTGAAGAAATATATTTTTTAAGGCAACCAGGAGTATTACATAAAAGGAGGAACAGTTTTTTGGTCAACCCCTCTCAAATCATCTAGGGATATAAAGTGAAAAAGTAAGAGAAAATTATCCAAACCTAGAGGGAACTTCCAAAGGGAATGAATGAATTTAGTCACTTTTTTCCAGTAATTTTGTCACGTTTCTCAGGTATGAGGACCCACTAGGTGCTCCGATGTAGCGGAGGGGCAGCTGACCAAACAACAGTCAATGGAAAGTCTAAGCACAAGAGTACCTATATGAGATTTCAGACAGACACGAGATGTAGCGAGATGCTTTGCAAGGCGGTTGACACAGGATGTGGCAGATGGTACTAGATGTGGCAGACGACACCAGACGGGGCAGATGACACCGGACGTGGCAGATGACACCAGATGTGGCAGATGACACCAGACGTGGCAGATAACACCAGACGGCTCCAACACTAGACTTCAGCTCAGGAACAAAACACAGTTACTGGATACAGTATACGGGAATCAGGACACGGGAACACTAAG
This sequence comes from Rhinoderma darwinii, assembly GCF_050947455.1. Classification (NCBI taxonomy): domain Eukaryota; kingdom Metazoa; phylum Chordata; class Amphibia; order Anura; family Rhinodermatidae; genus Rhinoderma; species Rhinoderma darwinii. The sequence goes on along the minus strand of NC_134688.1, from coordinate 340,289,922 downwards.
AACAAGATACAAATAACTTTGCTTTAAAAAACATGAGAATAAAACAACAATAATGCTCAGGCAAGGATTGGAAGGGCAGAGTTCTTTTTAAAGTCCAGGGTGATCTGGGGATTGGTCAGGGAACATTTTAAAGGGCCAGCACGCGCACCTGTAAAATTTTCCCTGAGGAACATTAGGAAAGTATGCAGAGTAGGATGGCCGCTTGTGCTGGCGTCTCCAGGGAAGGAGACGCCGGAAGAAGAGCAGAGGTCTGCGGCTGCAGCAACTGGCAGGTGAGAGAAGCCAGTGGTCCATGACTGCGGGTATTACAGTACCCCCTTATGCCCCCTCTTCTTAGGTCCAGAGCATGAGAGGAATGTTTTAATGAGAGTAGGGGCATTAATGTTCTCTTCTGCCTCACAAGACCTCTCCTCAGGACCAAACCCTTTCCAGTCCACCGGATAGAAAGTCTTTCCTCCAACTCTCTTGTAATCCAAAATTTCCTTCACCTCGCAGACGTCAGAAGGACCACTGGGAGCAACTGCAGAACTAGGGAATTTACAGGCTTCAAGAGGGACACATGAAACAAGTTGGGAATTCTGAGAGTAAGAGGCAACTGAAGCTTATAGGATACAGGGTTTATTTGTTGTAGGATCTCGAAAGGACCAAGAAACCTGGGAGCAAACTTGTCAGAAGGGGTCTTGAGCAGGAACGTGAACACTGGGAACTGGAAAACACTAAGGGACCATTTGCAAAGACTAACAGGTAAACACAACAACTTTCAGGCAATGAAGGAAGGGGCAGGGCCCTTCTTATAGTCCAGGGTGATCTGGGAGCAATCAGTCAAATCTAAAACAAGTGTCTGCTCTGGCCTTTTAAGGCGAGGAATGAACTAAAGCACACACCCTAGTGGTCACTGCAGGACAGGACGGCCGCATCTGCTGGCATTCTGGTGAGGAAGAAGTCTGCAGGATGATAGGAGTCTGCGACCGCAGACGTTATAGTATGGTTATTATAAGAGAATTCAGCCCAAGGCAGAAGCTGTACCAATTGTCTTGTTGGGCCGAAACAAAATGACGAAGAGAATTCTTTAATGTTTGATTAGTCGTCTGCACTTGACCATTAGACTGAGGGCGATAGGTGGAAGAAAAATCCAGTTTCACATAAAGCAGTTTACACAGAGCTCTCAAGAAACTGGACGTGAACTGTACACCGATCAGACACAATATGAAGGGGTGAGCCGTGCAGACAAAAGATGTGCTGAATAAACAGATTTGCCAGATGAGGAGCAGAAGAAAAACCAGTCAAATGAACGAAATGTGCCATTTTGGAAAAATGGTCCACAACTACCCAGACAATAGTGCATCCAGCCGAAGGAGGAAGGTCCGTAATGAAGTCCATTGCGATATTCTGCCAGGGGCATCAGGCACTGGCAGGGGTTGAAGCAGACCAGCAGGTCTGGAGTGAGCAGATTTATTCGAGCCACAGTCTGTACTGGAGGAAACAAAGTACACAACATCCTTAGGTAGCGTGGATCACCAGTATTGACAAGCAATAAAGTCCCAATTTTACACACACCAGAGTGCCCAGCCAGCTTGGAACTGTGTCCCTGTCACTGTTCGGTTTGTGGGTATGTGGACCCACTAGGCCGCATCGCCGTAGCGGGGAGACAGCTGGCCAAACAACAGAGCACCCCAACAATACAAAGTCTAGAGCTAGGGTACCCTTGATAGTCCAGACAGCGGACGCAGCTCTGGCACTAATGGAGGTTGGTGCTGCAGGTTATGCTAGTCATGGCAGATGACAGCAGGTGCCACAGTTTGCACCAGACGTGGCGGATCACACTGGACGTGGAAGATGACACTGGATGTGGCAGATGACACAGGATGTGGCGGATGACACAGGACGTGGCAAACGACAGCAGGTGCAGTAGACACGACTCCAACACTAGTAGGCACAGGAACAAGAACACAGCACGGGATACAGGAACAGGTAACAGGGCACTGGTAACAACTGGAATGTGAAAACATTAAGGGACCATATGCAAGACAGACTTGGGAAATACTAACAACGCTCAGGCAAGGATCAGAAGGGCAGGGACCTTCTTATAGTCCAGGAAATCGTGTGAGTTGATGATGATGATGATGATTGTTTTCATGTGCGTGCGCTTGTCCATTAACCCCTTAAGGACGCAGCCTAGTTTGGGCCTTAAGGCTCAGAGCCCATTTTTCAAATCTGACATATTTCACTTTATGTGGTAATAACGTCGGAATGCTTAAACCTATCCAAGCGATTCTGAGATTGTTTTCTCGTGACACTTTGGGCTTCATGTTCGTGGTAAAATTTGGTCGATATATTCAGTCTTTATTTGTGAAAAATTGCAAAATTTAGAGAAAATTTACAAAAAATAGCATTTTTCAGAATTTAAATGCATCTGCTTGAAAAACAGACGGTTATACCACCCAAAATAGTTACTAGTTCACATTTCCCATATGTCTACTTTAGATTGGCATCGTTTTTTGAACATTCTTTTATTTTTCTTGGACGTTACAAGGCTTAGAACATAAACAGCAATTTCTCATATTCTTAAGAAAATTTCAAAAGCCTTTTTTTGAAGGTGCCAGTTCAGTTCTGAAGTGGATTTGAGGGGCCTATGTATTAGAAACCCCCATAAAACACCCCATTTTAAAAACTAGACCCCTCAAAGTATTCAAAACAGCATATAGAAAGTTTTTTAACCCTTCAGGCATTTCACAGGAATTAAAGCAAAGTGGAAATTAAATTTGCAAATTTCATTTTTTCTGCTGAATTTCAATTTTATTCAATTTTTTTTTAGTAACAGAGAAGGTTTTACCAGAGAAACACTACTAAATATGTATTGTCCAGATTCTGCAGTTTTTAGAAATGTCCCACATGTGGCCCTACTGCGCTCGTGGACTAAAACACAAGCCCTAGAAGCAAAGAAGCACCTAGTGCATTTTGAGGCCTCTTTTTTATTAGAATATATTTTAGGCAGCATGCCAGGTTTGAAGAGGCGTTGAGGTATCAAAACAATGGAAACCCACCAGAAGTGACCCCATTTTGGAAATTACACCCCTCAAGGAATTCATTTATGGTTTTTGTTATCATTTTGACCGCACAGTTTTTTCACAGCACCTATTTGAATTGGGCTGTGAAATGAAAAAAATGATATTTTTTCCAATAAAATGTCATTTTTGATCAAATTTTCTTATTTTCACAGGGAACAACATACCCCATTTTGTTGCCCAATTTGTCCTTAGTGCGGCAATACCCCATTTGTGGTGATAAACTGCCGTTTGGGCCCATGGGAGGGCTCAGAAGGAAAGGAGCGCTATGTGTTTGTTGGAGTCCAGATTTTGCTGGATTGGTTTTCGGGTGCCATGTCGCATTTGCAGAGCCCCAGAGGTATCAAAGCAATGGAAACCCACCAGAAGTGACCCCATTTTGGAAACTACACCCCTCAAGGAATTCATTTATGGTTTTTGTTATCATTTTGACCGCACAGGTTTTTCACAGCACCTATTTGAATTGGGCTGTGAAATGAAAAAAATTATATTTTTTCCAATAAGATGTCATTTTTGATCAAAATTTCTTATTTTCACAGGGAACAACATACCCCATTTTGTTGCCCAATTTGTCCTTAGTGCGGCAATACCCCATTTGTGGTGATAAACTGCCGTTTGGGCCCATGGGAGGGCTCAGACGGAAAGGAGCGCTATGTGTTTGTTGGAGTCCAGATTTTGCTGGATTGGTTTTGGGGTGCCATGTTGCATTTGCAGAGCCCCAGAGGTATCAAAGCAATGGAAACCCACCAGAAGTGACCCCATTTTGGAAACTACACCCCTCAAGGAATTCATTTATGGTTTTTGTTATCATTTTGACCGCACAGTTTTTTCACAGCACCTATTTGAATTGGGCTGTGAAATGAAAAAAATGATATTTTTTCCAATAAGATGTCATTTTTGATCAAAATTTCTTATTTTCACAAGGAACAACATACCCCATTTTGTTGCCCAATTTGTCCTTAGTGCGGCAATACCCCATTTGTGGTGATAAACTGCCCTTTGGGCCCATGGGAGGGCTCAGAAGGAAAGGACCACCATTTGGCCTACTGGAGCTTTTCTGGTGCTAAGTCATGTGTGCAGAAGCCCCTGAGGTACCAGTACAGTTGAAACCCCCGAGAAGTGACCCCATTTTAAAAACTACACCCCTTAAGACATTCATCTAGAGGTGTAGTGAGCATTTTGACCCCACAGGTACTGTGTAAAAGATAATGCGCAGCAGATGGTGCAGTGTGAGATTTGCAATTTTATATATGTATATGCCATTTCAGTGTCCAATATAGTGTGCCCAGCATGCGCCACCGGAGATATACACCCCTTAAATTGTAATGTGGGTTCTCCTGGGTACGACAATACCCTACATGTGGCTGTTATCAGCTGCCTGGGCATACGGCAGGGCTCAGAAGGGAAAGATGAGGGGGGTAAGCTGTGCGGAGTGCATCAGGGTAAATTGAAAATCAAGGGATGTATGATACATTTTAAAACAATCTTTTATACAGAGCCCTGGTTTTTCGGGACACGTGTCACATTGGTATATTGTGTTCTTCCTTATCCCCCTCTTATAGCAGACTCTGCACCTCTTTTGACTCTTTCCCTTTCCACCGGTTTGGGGACCTTCTCCTGGAAAGTGTTGCCCTGGTACGATGCGCCCCCCCTTCCTGGTCCCTAAAGATTAGATCTTGAAATTCCAGGAAAGTTCCCCTCTGGCCTGCACATCGACGTAGCACATACGCATTGTACAAAGCCATCTGTATGATGTGCCCGGCCAGCTTCTTATACTACACCGCATGGCGCTGTAGGGCTTCAGGACTTGATTTGACAAGTCCATCCCTCCCATGTACCTATTGTAGTCCAGGATGCAGTCTGGTTTGGGGGTGGCCTTTCCTTCATATATCCTAAACCTGTAGGTATACCCTGATGCACTCTCGCACAGCTTATACATCTTCACGCCATACCTTGCCCTCTTACCTGGCAGGTACTGGCGGAATTGAACCCTCCCTTTAAAATGTACCAGGGACTCATCAATAGAAAAACACTTCTCGGGGGTGTATGCTTGGGAAAACCGGGCACTGGAACGGTCTAATAGGGGTCTCCGTTTATACAAACGGTCAAAACTGGGGTCATCTCGGAGTGGGCACGGCTCATTATCAGTATAATGTAAGAAGCGAAGTATTGCCTCATTTATTTATTTTTTTAGGTTCCAGTTCATTTCTGAAGTTGCTTTGAGGGGCCCATATATTAGAAACCCCTATCAAACACCCCATTTTAGAAACTAGACCCCTCAAAGTATTCACAACAGCATTTAGAAAGTTTATGAACCCTTTAGGTGTTTCACAGAAATTTAGAGCAAAGTAGAGGTGAAATTTACTCTTTTTATACAATTTTTTTTATAACACAAAAGGATTTATCAGAGAAACGCAACTCAATACTTATTGCCCAGATTCTGCAGTTTAGAGAAATATCCCACATGTTGCCCTCGGGCGGTAATGGACTGAAGCACCGGCCTCCGAAGCAAAGGAGCACCTAGCGGATTTTGAGCCCTCTTTTTTATTAGGCACCATGTCCGGTTTGAAGAGGTCTTGTGGTGCCAAAACATTGGAAACCCCCCAAAAGTGACCCCAATTTGGAAACTAGACCCCTTGAGGAATCCATTGTAGTTTTCTTGGGGTGCATGCGGCTTTTTGATCAGTTTTTATTCCATTTTTAGGTGGCGTGGTGACTAATAAACAGCAATTCTACTATTGTTTTTGTATACTTTTTTTTTTACAGCGTTCACCGTGCGCTATAAATGATATATTAACTTCGGTCCCCGCTGTAGGAGCTGTGACAGCTGCTGAACAAGACAGCAGCGTCACAGCTCCTGTATGTGTCGGGAGGACGGCCGAAACGGCCGTTACTCCCGAGACGTACTATTACGGCATGGAGCGCGAACGATACAGCTGCCATGACGTAATAGTACGTCAAGGAGCGGGAAGGGGTTAAAACCGGGCACGTGCATTCCCTGCACACTCTACGGGACACAGTGGACCGGAGCGAAAGTGAGCGCTGGCGTCTCTTAGGAAGGAGATGGGTACCAGTGCTCACTGATCCATGACTGCAGGCGTCGGGAGGTGAGTAAACCCGACGACTTATGGCCATGGACGCTACAGTATCCCCCCTCTTACGCCCCTTCTTCTTGGGGCCAGAGCGAGAGAGGAATTTCTTAATAAGCGCAGGGGCACTGAGGTTCTCTTCTGGCTCCCAGGACCTCTCCACAGGACCAAACCCTCTCCAGTCCACCAAATAGAAAGTCCTTCCCCCTACCCTTTTGCAGTCCAGGATCTCCCTTACCTCGAACACATCAGAAGAACCGCTGGGAGCAACTGTGGAACTGGAAGTCTAGCTGTAGCGGTTCAGGACCACTGGTTTCAGGAGGGACCCATGAAAGGAGTTGGGGATTCTGAGGGTAGGAGGTAGCCGCAGCTTATAGGAGACAGGGTTTATCTGTTGCAGAATCTGAAATGGACCGAGGAACCTGGGAGCAAACTTGTATGAAGGCACCTTCAAACCACTGTTCCATGAGGACAGCCAGACTTTGGTACCTGGAAGATACTGAGGCGGCTCTCTTCTTTTTGTATCCGCTTTTTGCTTCATGCGATCGACTGCCAGCAAAATAGAGTCAGCAGCGGGTACCTGAGATGTAGTCAACACTGGAAGAGGGACTCTAGGATGTTGACTGTACACAATGTAAAACGGAGTGGAAGGGGTGGACTCGCTTGTGTGGTTGTTGTACGAGAACTCGGCTCATGGAAGAAACTGTACCCAGTTATCATGCTGTAGGGAGATGAAGTGGCGGAGATAATTCTCCATGAACTGGTTGATCCTCTCGACTTGCCCATTGGACTGGGGGTAATAGGATGAGGAAAAGTCCAATCTCACATCCAGGAGTTTACCGTTGAGGTAAACTGATCCCCCCGATCGGACACAATGTGAAGGGGCAAGCCATGTGTAAAGGATCTGCCAGGCACAGCTTCGGGGTTAACGCCCATAGATAATCAGTCTGCACCTGCTTCTATTTCTGTGAGACTGACTCCATCTTCCACCACTCAGGGTGGCAGGTTTAGGAGTGGGAGAACCTATCACAGCCTGGCCAGACGGAGCTAGCTCCCGCCCTCTGTCTATTTATACCTGCCTTTCCTGTTCCTCCTTTGCTTGTGATTCTTTTCGTTTGGTTTCCTGGCCCTGCTGCAGCTAATTGTACTATTGTCCTTGCTTCATTTTGACCCCGGCTTGCTGACTACTCTCCTGCTCTGCGTTTGGTACCTCGTACACTCCTGGTTTGACTCGGCTCGTTACTTCTCTTGTTGCTCACGGTGTTGCCGTGGGCAACTGCCCCTTTCTCCCCCTAGCTCTGTGTACCCTTGTCTGTTTGTCTGTCGTGCACTTATTGAGCGTAGGGACCGTCGCCCAGTTGTACCCCGTCGCCTGGGGCGGGTCGCTGCAAGTAGGCAGGGACAGAGTGGCGGGTAGATTAGGGCTCACTTGTCTGTCTCACCACCCCCCGTCATTACACCATGCAAGCGGAAGATATGCTGAATGAAGAGGCTTGCCAGTCGGGGAGCAGAAGGTAGGCCGGTCAGTGGGATAAAATGTGCCATCTTTGAGAACCGGTCCACCACAACCCAGACAGTGTTGCATCCTGCTGAGGGAGGAAGGTCTGTGACAAAGTCCATCGCATTGTGCTGCCAGGGGGCATTCGGTACAGGTAGAGGTTGAAGCAGGCCAGTAGGCTTGGAGTGAGTAACCTTGTTAGAAGCCCACACTATGCAAGAAGAGACAAAGTCCACAACATCTTTGGGTAGCGTGGGCCACCAGAAGTGATGAGCAATCAGGTCTCGGGTTTTACGAACACCAGTGTGGCCAGCCAGTTTAGAACTGTGTCCCTAGCGGAGAATTCTTCTCCTATGTGCCAACCGAACAAAAGTCCTCCCTGGAGGAATGTCTCTAACCTGAAAAGGATTGGCAGTGACAATGCAGGACGGGTCTATGATACTTTGAAGGGACTACATCGTGTCATCCATCTCAAATTAAAATTGGAAATAAAAGGAGACACGGCGCCACATGGTGCAAAGTAAAAGCAGGATGGGGCAGAGGAGCAAACTTGTTTGAGAAACCGCTCACCTGGCCCAAGGACACAAGGATAGTGGTGGAAATGAAACTGCTGCTGCCAAGTCCAAATCACAACAAATGGGGTTTGTTGTCCCGAAAATATTTGTAAAAAAATAAAAATAGGACCATCGGCGCTGCACGATGAGACAGAGGATTGGACAATTTAGATGACCATCATAGAAATATTTAATGAAGGGCTACGCGTTTCGACACCGGACTGGTGTCTTCATCAGGCCAGTACAAACTGTACAGAAACATCATACATTTATATACATACTGGGAAGCAAACAAGAACCGCCAAAAACACAGCAGGTCAAAGGTCACAGGTCAGATACAATACAAATTTAAACACATAAAAGAAAAAACAATAATGATGGCTAAAAGTATGGTGTGATAACACCACATCAGACACAAGGTACATATGTTAATAAATGAACGCTAAAACATTAAAGGCATTGGCCGAAAAAACCAATACGGCTTACCTTGCCGATTTTGTATGAGGCAAAACATTAATAGAACTTTACCTAAGTGGTCCCAATCGTAACCACAGCGGTAAGTAGTTAATACTTATCTATATTGAACATAGGTTATAGATAAAAAGTGCACTCAAATAGCTGGATTACAATGCCGCTGGAGTGGCGTCCCCGGTTGCCTAGCAACCCAGGCGGCACTAGAGCCGGAAGTACGTACTAAGAAACAAACTGTACCGCATACAGACTTGGAGGTAAATAACACTGAGAAATGTAATAATTACACTATCGAATGTGTTGGGAATCCTTTACAACAAGTAAGGGGATTCACAGTGGGTTGTAGTATAACATTTTGAAATACAAAGATATACCAATACGCGTCCCTAGTTGCCTAGCAACCCGGCCGACGCAGAAAATCCTAAAATAACAAAAGGAGCACAGCGTAGTGCCGCATGTGACCCAGGGGAAATAAAGAGCAAGATTCCTCATATGTTGCTGGCTATATTTTATAAAATGATGTGGTGTATGTGCAAAAAAAAAAAAAATTATTAATAATAGAACGTATGTACAAGAAACATAAGTGTACATTGAAAATATAATATATAAAATACACATATTCAAAAGTTAAATTTCGTATGTGTTATAGTTAACTGGGAGATATAAAAATTGTATAAAAATTGCATAAAAACAAACCATGGTCTAGGTGAACCATGTGTTGTAATTGACCATACATAAAATTTATCCTAATGTTTTTACCAACAGAAAACGGGAAAAAGAAGGTTGGTCGTGGCCAGACGGCCACGATAATGGCCCGAAAACTCACAGTTCAGGAAACTACACTGAAAATGTCACATTCAAGTAAGTAAATTACAATCCATGTTGAAAATATCAAATGGTTGTTATTATAATCAGGAATTTTATGCCTCAATTTATTCCAGAGGGTACTTTATATCCTAATGGGTTAAATGATCTCACCGAATCATCTCTGGAATAAATTGAATCTTTCCTCTCCTACTGATATAGACCTTTTTCCATCATTGTGGGTCAGTATTACTACAAGCAGCTTCACTATGTAAATAACAGCATCATTTTTTTCCCAGTGGATATTTTAAGCATGGATCATAAATATATCAACTATTTTTTCCTGATTATAATAACAACCATTTGATATTTTCAACATGGATTGTAATTTACTTACTTGAATGTGACATTTTCAGTGTAGTTTCCTGAACTGTGAGTTTTCGGGCCATTATCGTGGCCGTCTGGCCACGACCAACCTTCTTTTTCCCGTTTTCTGTTGGTAAAAACATTAGGATAAATTTTATGTATGGTCAATTACAACACATGGTTCACCTAGACCATGGTTTGTTTTTATGCAATTTTTATACAATTTTTATATCTCCCAGTTAACTATAACACATACGAAATTTAACTTTTGAATATGTGTATTTTATATATTATATTTTCAATGTACACTTATGTTTCTTGTACATACGTTCTATTATTAATAATTTTTTTTTTTTTTGCACATACACCACATCATTTTATAAAATATAGCCAGCAACATATGAGGAATCTTGCTCTTTATTTCCCCTGGGTCACATGCGGCACTACGCTGTGCTCCTTTTGTTATTTTAGGATTTTCTGCGTCGGCCGGGTTGCTAGGCAACTAGGGACGCGTATTGGTATATCTTTGTATTTCAAAATGTTATACTACAACCCACTGTGAATCCCCTTACTTGTTGTAAAGGATTCCCAACACATTCGATAGTGTAATTATTACATTTCTCAGTGTTATTTACCTCCAAGTCTGTATGCGGTACAGTTTGTTTCTTAGTACGTACTTCCGGCTCTAGTGCCGCCTGGGTTGCTAGGCAACCGGGGACGCCACTCCAGCGGCATTGTAATCCAGCTATTTGAGTGCACTTTTTATCTATAACCTATGTTCAATATAGATAAGTATTAACTACTTACCGCTGTGGTTACGATTGGGACCACTTAGGTAAAGTTCTATTAATGTTTTGCCTCATACAAAATCGGCAAGGTAAGCCGTATTGGTTTTTTCGGCCAATGCCTTTAATGTTTTAGCGTTCATTTATTAACATATGTACCTTGTGTCTGATGTGGTGTTATCACACCATACTTTTAGCCATCATTATTGTTTTTTCTTTTATGTGTTTAAATTTGTATTGTATCTGACCTGTGACCTTTGACCTGCTGTGTTTTTGGCGGTTCTTGTTTGCTTCCCAGTATGTATATAAATGTATGATGTTTCTGTACAGTTTGTACTGGCCTGATGAAGACACCAGTCCGGTGTCGAAACGCGTAGCCCTTCATTAAATATTTCTATGATGGTCATCTAAATTGTCCAATCCTCTGTCTCATCGTGCAGCGCCGATGGTCCTATTTTTATTTTTTTACAAATATCCATCTCAAATGACCTGGACAGGGCATCGGCACTCACATTCTTGTCAGAGGGACAGTAGTAGAGCACAAATTTGGAAACGGGTGAAGAACAGCGACCACCTGGCTTGATGGGGATTTAGTCGTTGAGCGGACTGAAGGTAGGTGAGGTTCTTGCGGTCGGTGTAGATCAGGATGGTGTGAGCTGCGCCCTCTACAAGATGTCTCCACTCCTCCAGGGCCAACTTGATGGCCAGTAGCTCCCGATAGCCAATAGAGTAATTGCACTCTGCAGAAGAAAATAGTCTCGAGTAGTAGCCACATACTACTGCCTTTCCTTTGGAGCTCCTCTGGAACAGAAGTGCACCTGCACCAACAGAAGAAGCGTCCACCTCCAATGAAAACTGCCGAGATACGTCAGGATGATGGAGGATCAAGGCTGAAGTGAGGGCTTTTTTGAGACTAATAAATGCGGATTCTGCCTCTGGAGTCCACACCTTGGCGTTCACACCCTTCTTGGTAAGGGTATAGATGAGAGCTGTCAGTGATGAGAAGTTTGAGATAAACTGCCGGTAGAAATTGGCAAATCCCAGGAAACGCTGCATAGACCTCAGGCCTTGAGGACGTGGCCACTCCAGGACAGCTCTCACTTTCTCAGGATCCATCTTGAGACCTTGATCCGAGATGATGTAGCCCAGGAAGGGCAGAGAACTCTTCTCAAAGATGCACTTCTCCAGCTTGGCATATAACCGATTCTCCCTTAATCGTAGTAGAACTTGACGAACATGCCTCCGATGAGTCGTCAGATCTGGGGAGAAAATCAAAATATCATCGAGATAAACTACAACACAGATGTAGAGGAGATCTCAGAAGATATCATTAACGAATTCCTGTAAGACCACGAGAGCGTTACACAGTCCGAATGGCATCACCAGGTATTCGTAGTCTTACACTTGTCCCCTTGACGGATTCGGATCAAATTAAAAGCCCCATGCAAGTCTAGTTTAGAAAAAATTCTGGCTCCTCGTATACAGTCATACAGTTCAGATATAAGTGGCAACGGGTATTTGTTCTTTACCGTGATCTCGTTAAGACAATGGTAGTCAATGCAGGGTCGAAGGGATCCGTCTTTCTTTTTAACGAAGATTAACCCAGCCCCGGCCGGGGAGGAAGACTTTTGTATGAAACCCCTCTCCAAATTCTTCTTGATATAGGCCGACATGGATAGAGACTCTGGCAAGGAGAGAGGGTATACGCGTCCATGGGGGATAGAGGCATTAGGAACCAGTTCAATGGGGCAGTCATAAGTCCAATCTGGAGGCAGCGTCTCAGCCTCCATTTTGCTGAAGACATCTGCAAACTGAGCAAAATGGGGGGGGGGGGCAGTCCCGCCAATGACTGAGGCAGAGGAGGCTGGACAGGATGAATCTGCAACAGACAACGACCGAGGCACTTTGAGCACCATTGGAAAACCTCTCCAGAACTCCAGTCCAGGATTGTGGCATGCAGTCGAAGCCAAGGCAGGCCCAGCAGAACAGGATTGATGGCCTTGGGCAAAACAAGTAAATTAGTTCAGAATGAAGGACTCCAACCTGGAGCTTCAACGGCTTGGTTTTAGAAATGATCGGATCAGGCAGAGGCAGTCTATTCACTGAGGCAACAGCCAAAGATGTCTCCAGGGGAATTGTGGGCAACTGGAGATGATCCACTAGCTCCTTTTGGATGAAGTTTGCCACGGGGCCGGAGTCTAGATAGGCAGAAACCCGATGCGTCCTCTTGCCGGATACTAGGGTCACAGGAATAGTCAACTTGGCACAGAATGCTTTATTTGGTACCGTTCCACCTAGGCTTGTCTCTCCAACCAATCCTAGGCACTGAAGTCTCTCTGGCCTCTGGGGCCAATATAGCCTCAATATGGCCTCCGAGGCCGCGATACAGACAAAGTCCAGAAGTGCGCCTGCGTTGTCTCTCCTGGGTAGACAATTTGACACGGATCATCTGCATAGGATCCTCTGCTGGGACGACTGAGGAGGATAGTAAGGATTTATGGAAAGTAGAATCTATCCTAGGAAATCCTCTCTCCCGGAGAACCTCTTGAGAACGCTCCCGGATCCTCATGTCAACCCGTGTGGCAAGTAAGATGAGATCGTCCATGGTAGATGGCAGATCGGTAGCGGCAGATCTGCCAGAATGTGGCCACCAAAGCCTCATTGTTCCCGGTTAATTCAGCAGCCAGTGTACAGAACTGAATGGCATACTCGCCCATGGAGAGGTCTCCCTGGTGTAGGGGTCAGCAGGGATGCAGAAGCCGAAGAAGCTTTCCCAGGTTCTGCAAAGATCGAGCGGAATATCCGTAATAAGCATTGCAAGTCACAAGTCTCTGGTCCCTGATGTTCCCACAGAGGATTTGCCCATGCCAGGGCTTTGCCAGTAACAGGGCACTGGTAACAACTGGAACGGGAAAACACTAAGGGACCATTTGCAAGACAGACTTGGGAAACACTAACAATGCTCAGATAAGGATCAGAAGAACAGGGACCTTCTTATAGTCCAGGAAATCATGTGAGTTGATGATGATGATTGTTTTCATGTGCGTGCGCTAGCCCTTTAAGACCGGGCACTAGCGTGCGCGCACGCACCCTAAGGGACACAGCAGACTGGAGCGGAAGTGAGCGCTGGTGTCTGGTGTCTCCATGGCTTTCGGGCATCGGGAGGTGAGTAAACCCGACGGCCCGCGGCCATGGACGCTACAGTCCCCAGTGGAGAATCTTTTTCCTGTCTGCAAGACGAACAAAGATCTTCTCTGGGGGAATGTCTCTAATTTGTAGAGGGTTCACAGCAATAAGCCTAGAAGGATCTATAATATATTGAGAGTCATCCGTCTCAAATGACCGAGCATCGGCCCTCACATTTTTGTCTGCGGGACAGAAGTGAAGCAAGAACTGGAGTTGGGCGAAAAACACTGACCATCTGGCTTGATGAGGATTCAATCATTGAGATCACTGGATGTAGGTGAGATTCTTGTGGTCCGTATAAATGATAATAAGGTGCATGTCGCCCTCCAGCAGATGTCTCCATTCCTCCAAGGCCAACTTGACGGCCAGTAACTTCCGATCCCCAAAGGAGTAACTTCGTTCTGCACAAGAGAACAGTTGTGAGTAGTATCCGCAAACCACTGCCTTACCCTTGGAGTTTTTCTGAAACAGAAGTGCCCCCGAACAAATGGCAGAAGCGTCAACCTCCAGAGAGAACTAACAAGATACGTCAGGATGGTGAAGAACTGATGCTGAAGTGAATGAACTCTTGAGACTGGTAAATGCCGACTCTGCCTCTGGAGTCCAAACTTTGGCACCACCCCCTTTTTAGGAAGGGCAGAGATTGGAGCAGTCAGAGACGAGAAGTTTGGTATCAACTGCCGGTAAAAATTAGCGAATCCCAGAAATCACTGTTTAGCCCAAAGTCCCTGAGGGCGTGGCCACTCCAAGACAGAATTCATCCTCTGCGGATCCATCTTGAGTCCACGATCGGAGACAATATAGCTCAGGAAGGAGCCCATTCTTGTGATGTGGATATATGTGATAATGCATAAGGGGTTGAGCAAATTGGAACAGCTTTATAGTAATATAAGAGTTCTAGGAAGGAAATAATTTTGGCCAGATGACAACACCCCAAAAAAGTAAGGTAGGTGTTACCAATTATGTAAATCTGAACACATTTTAGTAAAAATGGGAGGATAACTTTAATCTATATTTACTATCTGGGGTTTTACCAGGAGGATAAGAAGCACCAAGCTCTATGATTTCCCATTTCGTAATGTTGATATGATAACTGGAAAAGGTCCCATAGTGTTCAAAAGCTTGTAAAGCCTATGTCAGTTGAACTTGGGATGTTTCATGAACAGTAGTACAACATCAGCAAATGATGCCAACTTTACCTCACTAGACCCAATTTTGATGCCATAGTAAAGATTGATATCCTCCAGAAATCATGCTAAGGGTTCTAGTGCAATATCAAACAGAAGGGGCAACAAGTCTCTGAGAAAAAACCCTGAGTGTGAAACCGGGCTATTGGATTTTCATATAAGTTAGCGAGAAACACTCTGAAATTACCCCTGATTCCTATCTTATTCAGAACGATCTCCAGCCTGTCCTATTTTACATTATCAAAAGCTTTCTCAGCATCAAGTGGCAATATAATAGGGTGTTCCCCTCACTATGGATGATTCCAGACCCTATTCATAATCATACGTACCTTGCGTACATTAGTGACAGCTGCTCTGCCCCTTACAAACCCCACCTGAGATATAGCCATCAAAATGTGGAGCCAGGAGCAGGTCAGCAAGCCTGTTAGCGAGAACTTTTAGACATCAGTTTAAAGTCTAACTCGATTAATGATATCGCACTATATGAACCAGGGTCGGGGATGACTTTCCCACTCTTGGGCAACAACTTGATGTAAGCAACATTTGCATCAATTCTCCATGTAGGACTCATCCTATATGGAGAATTTCATTAAAGTAAGTTAATATAGAGGGAAAAACCTGTTTCACTAATGTTTTGTAAAACTCCCTCATTTAGCCGTCTGGGCCTAGATTTTACCATAGTTTGATAGTTTGGGTCCTAATTGCCAATTTAGCTTCCTCCTTAGTGAAATTCCCACATAATACTGCCCTCTGTTCTACCAACAAAGAGAGAGGATAAATTCTATTAAGAGACGATTGACCCTCCTGTTGATTATTGGTGTTGGGGTGGTCAGTAAATAAATTGCAATAATAGCTTTCTGATCTGTTAACATTCTCTTATGTGGTTAAGGATCACCTGAATTTGTAAAGTGATATATCATCCCGCCAGGCATGCCAACATTCCCTTCTATCTAACCAAAGAACAAAATAATTTCTTGCTCCTAACCATTTACTTATATTGGAGGGTGAAAGAAGTTTTAAGTACATCGTATATGCTTCTCTGAGCACCCGACTGGATTGTTCATATCGCAAAGAGATTTTGCACTTAACAGAGGTGCCCGTATTCTGCCCCTCAAAACAGTCTTTGCTGCAACCCAGAAGAGTTGCATAATATAAAGGAATCACTCTCATTTGAAAATGAAGAAGTCACAGGCGTAGCTATAGGGGTCGTAGTGGTCGCAATTACGACCGGGCCCCGAAGCCAGGGGGGCCCACGGCCCCCCGCACCACATCAATAAAAAGTTACTATAGTAACTCGGGCCGCGGGCCCCTGTTACTATAGTGACATACTTTACTTACCTTCCTGGTTCCGGATCGCAGCGGAGGTCCTGACGTCAAGCGCTGTGCGCAGTGCATGATGTCACAGCGCTATGCGCCGCGCACAGCATCGAGACGACAGAACTCCCGCCGCGGCCGAAGAGAAAGGTAAGGTTAGCCCTGACTGGCGGGGTCCGACTCCCGGGACCCGCCAATCATCTGTTTTGAAGGGGCCGCAGCACTCATACGAGAGCTGCTCCCCTTCATTCCTGTCACTTCATTCCGGTCACACTGTGAATCGGTGTCGGCGATTCACAGTGTGAGCGAGTAGTGAAATGAAGGGGAAGCAGCTCTCGTACGAGTGCTGCGGCCCCTTCAAAACAGCTGATTTGCGGGTCCCGGGAGACACATCAGCTATTGATGGCCTATCCTGAGGATAGGCCATCAATGTTTAGGGACTGCACAACCCCTAAGCCTAAGATGTAGCAGACTTAGGGGGCCCATGAGACAGGATCACAGATTGTGTGATCCTGTCTGCTGGGCCCTGTATCTAAGCCAATCACATGGTAGGCTTAGATACATGGCCCATGCGGGATCCTGTCTGCTGGGCCCTTTATCTAAGCCAATCACATGGTAGGCTTAGATACATGGCCCATGCTTGATCCTGTCTTCTGGGCCCTGTATCTAAGCCAATCACATGGTAGGCTTAGATACAGGGCCCATGTGTGATACTGTCTGTGGGACCCTGTATCTAAGCCTACCACACTGTAGGTTTAGATACAGGGCCCCAGCACACAGTAATCTTATACTGTATAAGATTACTGTCTGCTGGACTCTGTATCTAAGCCTACCTTGAGATAGGCTCAGATACAGGGTCCCACAGACAGTATCACACATGGGCCCTGTATCTAAGCCTAACACACGTGTTACTAATCATTTTTTGTGTGTTTTCTTACAGGTTCGGTCGTTGGACTACGTCGGATTCCAGGACTACTTCGATGACAGCTTTTTTTAAATTATCAATAAAATGGTTAATGAGGGCTGTGTGTTTTTTTTTTTTATTTCAATAAAATATTTTTTCTATGTCTTTGTGTTTTTTTTTTTTAACTATATTACTACCGCCTTAGTAATGGCCGCCGGCTGATTGACAGCATCCATTGCTAAGGCGGGGCTTAGTGTTAGCCGGTGTAGAGGCTAACACTAACCCCCTTTATTACCCCGGTACCCACCGCCACCAGGGGTGCTGGGAAGAGCCGGGTACGATCCAGTACCTGACCATCTGTAGTGATGGTCGGCCACTGGGGTGGCCGCAGGCTGGTATTATCAGGAGGGGAAAGGCCAAAAACAGTGGCCCTTCCTACCCTGGTGATGCTAGGCTGCTGCTACTTTATTGTATCTGGCTGGTTATGAAAAATGGGGGGGACCCCACGTCATTTAAAAAAAAATAAAAAATAATTGGAAAGAACGATGTAAGGTCCCCCCCAATTTTCATAACCAGCCAGATACAACACAGCAGCAGCAGGCAGCATTACAAGGGTGGGAAGGGCCACTGTTTTTGGCCTTCCCCAGCCTAATACTACCAGCCTGCGGCCACCCCGGTGCCTGCCCGTCACTACAGACGGTTGGGTACTAGTTCGTACCCAGCTCTTCCCAGTACTCCTGGTGGCGGTGGGTACCGGGGTAATAATGGGGGTTAGTGTAGCCTCTGCACCGGCTAACATTAAGCCTCGCCTTAGTAATGGAGGTTGTCAATCAGCCAGCGGCCTTTACTAAGGCGGTGATAATAAAGTTTAAAAAGATACAAGCACATAGAAAAAATATTTTATTGAAATAAAAAAACACAACCCTCATTAACCATTGTATTGAGAATAAAAAAAACACCGTCATTGAAGTCCTCGAATCCGAAGTCCAACAACCGAACCTGTAAAAAAAACACACACACACAAAAATAATCAGTAACACATAAAGAAGCAAAATTATTATTCTTACCTATCCTGGGTCCAGCGCTGGAGCCGCAATGTCAGCAAGCTGGGCCCTGTATCTAATCCCATCATGTGTGATACTGTCTGCTGAGCTGTGTATCTAATCCAATCATGTGTGATACTGTCTGCTGGGCCCTGTATCTAATCGTATCTTGTGTGATACTGTCTGCTGGGCCCTATATCTAATCCGATCATGTGTGATACTGTCTGCTGAGCCACTGTATCTAATCCTATCATGTGTGATACTGCCTTCTGAGCCACTGTATCTAATCCTATCATGTGTGGTACTGTCTGCTGAGCCACTGTATCTAATCCTATCATGTGTGATACTGTCTGCTGGGCCACTGTATCTAATCCTATCATATGTGATACTGTCTGCTGAGCCACTGTATCTAATCCTACCCATAGTTTATAGGGTCGTAGTGCTATAGATATGCTATGCTGTCTCATATACACACTTTTTTTGGGGCGGACACATATGTATTGGGGCTATTTCCCCTGACATTTTAAGCCCTGAGGGTATGTTCACACGGCAGCGTCTGTTACGGCTGAAATTACGGTGCTGTTTTCAGGAGAAAACAGCACCGTAATTTCAGCCGTAATGGCATGTGCAGGCATCTTTCGCTGCGTCCATTACGGACGTAATTGGAGCTGTTTTTCTATGGAGTCCATGGAAAACGGCTCCATTTACGTCTGAAGAAGTGACAGGCACTTCTTTGACGCGGGCGTCTTTTTTACGCGCCGCCTTTCGACAGCGGCGTGTAAAAGAAATGGCCGTCGGCACAGAACATCGTAAGACCCATTCAAATGAATCGGCAGATGTTTGCCAACGCTTTTGAGCCGCATTTTCGGATGTAATTCAATGCTAAAACGCCCGAATTACGTCCGTTAATAGGGTGTGTGAACCCAGCCTTAGTGACGCCCCCGGCTGCTAGTGCTGCATTGTTGGGTTACTTAGGAGACCCAGCGATGCAGCTGAAAGCTGCGGACCGTCGGCCATGAGAAGTTTGCAGGGGGGGGGACCCAGTAAGAATTTTTGCATCGGGGCCCATGAGCCTTTAGCTACGCCCCTGGAAGAAGTGTAGTTCACTCCAAAATTAATTTAGTTACAAAAACCACCTATGAATGATGGCTAGAATGGCTTCTACAAACAGTAGCCTAAGCTTTGGGTCAGTCATGTTTTTTACGGTTTCAAATGCATATGCAATTTGTCCATTATCTTTTTTTAAATGCTTCTGCTTGTGAGAACCAGATGGGTCGCTTAACCTATGACAGTATGGAATATGTAAAAAACACATCGAACCTGTAACCTTACAAACAACATTGCCCCACATTTACTAATGCTGTACAATAATTAGACAGTGTAAACATATACCAGTCAGTCAAAAATAAAGCTTCATTTTGGCGTATCTTGCATGACCTGTTAGACACATCTCTCTTCATTATACCACCTTTAATTTTTTTGCGCCAGAATTTTTGTGCCAGCTTTTTGGCGCATTTTTGGCAACATTCACTTATAAGTAGAGATGAGCGAACTTTTCAAAAGTTCGGTTCGGCTAGTTCGCCGAATTTCACAAAAAAGTTCGATTCGGACCGAACTAGTTCGGACCGAACCTGTCACTTACGTGCGCCGAGCATGCTACTGTCTCGGGTGCTGATAGAGTTAATGGGCTGCACTAACTCTTTCAGCAACCTTCACAGTACATGCTCGGCGCGCGGACAATACAATTTAAATGTAATAAAAAAATAAAAATTATACGTTCGTACTTACTTTCCTCCTGTCCGGCCTCCAGCGATGACGTTTCATCCCTTTCGCCGCTGCAGCCAATCACAGGCTGTAGTGGCGGTCACGCACGTCAGGATGACGCTTCATCCCACGTGACCGCCTCTGCAGCCAATCACAGGCTGCAGCGGCGACATGGATGAAACGTCATCGCTGGAGCCCGGACAGGAGGAAAGTAAGTATGAACGTATTATTATTTTTTTGGGCATGTATGTATGTATGTATGTTGTCATGTATGTATGTATATATGTGCATGTGTGTTTGCATGTATGTATGTTTGCATGAATGTATGTTTGCATGAATGTATGTTTGCATGAATGTATGTTTGCATGTATGTATGTTGTCATGTATGTATGTTTGCATGAATGTATGTTTGCATGTATGTATGTATGTTTGCATGAATGTATGTTTGCATGAATGTATGTTTGCATGTATGTATGTTGTCATGTATGCATGTATGTTGTCATGTATGTATGTATATATGTGCATGTATGTTTGTATGTATATTTGCATGTATGTATGTTTGCATGTGTGTATGTTTGCATGTATGTATGTATGTATGTATGTTGGCATGTATGTGTATATTTGCATGTATGTTTGCATGAATGTATGTATGTATGTTTGCATTTTATGTATGTATGTATGTATGTATGTCGTCATGTATGTATGTTGTCATGTATGTATATATGTGCATGTTTGTATGTATATTTGCATGTATATATTTGCATGTATGTATGTTTGCATTTATGTATGTTTGCATGAATGTATATTTGCATGTATGTATGTATGTATGTTGTCATGTATGTATGTTGTCATGTATGTATACATGTTTGTATGTATGTATGTATGTTTGCATGTATGTATGTATGTTGTCATGTATGTTTGCATGTTTTTATTTTTGCATGTATGTTTATATATATGTGCATGTATGTAATTATGTTTGCATGTATTTATGTTTGCATGTATATTTGTGCATGCTTGTATATATGTATGTATCTTTGCATGTTTGTATGTATGGTTTCATGTGTGTGTGTATGCATGTATGTATGATAGTTTGCATGTATGTATGTTTGTTTGTATACATGTCTGTATGGCCATGTATGATACTGTCTGCTGGCGCCCTGTATCTAAGTCAACTTCGCGGCAGGCTTCTATACATGGTATAACAGTCAGTATCACACATTAAACTGAATCTAAGCCTACGACATGTTTTATTTCATTTTTTTTACAGGTTTGGTGTTTGGACTACGTCGGTTTCGAGGACTACTTCGATGACTGTTTTTTTTTCTACAATAAAATGGTTAATGAGGGTTGTGTTGGGGGTGCTTTATTTCAATAAAATATTTTATCTATATCTTTGTCTTTTTCTTTTCAAATTTTATTACTACCACTTTAGTAATGGCCGCTGTCTGAGTGACAACATCCATTACTAAGGCGAGGCTTAGTGTTAGCCGGTACAGAGGCTAACACTAACCACCATTATTACCCCGGTACCCACCACCACCAGGGGTGCCGGGAAGAGCCAGGTACGATCCAGTACCCGACCATCTGTTGTGATGGTCGGGCTCTGGGGCGGCCGCAGGCTGGTATTATGAGGCTGGGAAGGGCCAAAAACAGTGGACCTTCCCACCCTTGTAATGCTAGGCTGCTGCTGCTGTGTTGTATCTGGCTGGTTATAAAAGTGGGGGGGACCCCACGTCATTTTTTTTTTTATTAAAAAAGACATGGGGTTCCACCCAATTTATCATAACCAGCCACATACAACACAGTGTTATTAGCCTGGGAATGGACAAAACCAGTGGCCCTTCCCACCCATGTAATGCCAGACTGCTGCGGCCTTGTATATGGCTGGTTATTAAAAATGTGGGGGACCCAACGTCTATTGTTAAATTTGTTAAATTCCAAAAAAAAAAACGACGTGGGGTCCCCCCCATTTTTATAACCAGCCCGATACAACACAGCAGCAGCAGCCTAGCATTACAAGGGTGGGAAGGTCCACTGTTTTTGGCCCTTCCCAGCCTCATAATACCAGCCTACGGCCGCCCCAGTACCCGACCATCACAACAGATGGTCGGGTACTGGATCGTACCAAGCTCTTCCCGGCACCCCTGGTGGTGGTGGGTACCGGGGTAATAATGGGTGGTTAGTGCTAGCCTCTGCACCGGCTAACACTAAGTACCGCCTTAATAATGGACGCTGTCAATCAGCCAACTGCCATTATCTAGGCACTAATAAAGTTAAAAAAAAAACACAAAGACAATTCTTTTTTATTGAAATAAGAAATCCCCAACAAAACCCTCGTTAACCATTTTATTAAAATTTTAAAAAAACGTAGATCTACGCAGTAGTCCAACGAATCGAAGATGTAGTCCAATCGGTACTTCAAAATCTGCAACAACATAAAAAAACAGTTATCAATGTGAACAATAACAATACTTCTACTCACCTACACACATATATACACGCACGCACAAACAAACAACCATACACAAACACACACATATACACAAACACACACATATACACACACCCATATACACAAACACATATATAAACACACACACACAAACATCTACACACAAACATATATACAAATACACCCATATATATACACAAACACACCCATATATACACAAACACACACAAACACACCCATATACACACATATACACAAACACACACATATACAAAAACACACACACACAAACATCTACACACAAACATATACACATACACCCATATATATACACAAACACATATACACAAACACACCCGTATATACACAAACACACATAAACACAAACACACATATAAAAACAAAAACAGACAAAGACACATACCCAAACACACACACTGTTTCTTTTAAATGCTGCTTGGGAACCCGCTCGATCCACTATATAAGGCTGCGCTATAGTGCAGCATTTAAAAGAAACAGGATCCTGACCTGTCCATAGAGTTTAAGGCAGCACAGAGTATTTCAGGAGATGAGCGTGCAGATTCAGTGCTGCTGTGGACTCTGCTCTTACCATTACGTAGCTCTCAGTCTGTTACCTCTCCTCCACTCCTGTCCTCAAGAACACCTTCACATGATTGGCAAGTCACCACGTAATGGTAAGAGTAGAGTTCACAGCAGCACAGAGTATTTCAGGAGATGAGCGTGCGGATCTTGTGCGGGGTGGTGACTTGCCAATCATGTGAAGGTGTTATTGAGGACAGGAGTGGAGGAGAGATAACAGACTGAGAGCTACGTAATGGTAAGAGCAGAGTTCACAGCAGCACTAAATCTGCACGCTCATCTCCTGAAATACTCTGTGCTGCCTTAATGGTCTCTCCCATTATGCACACGACCGTAAAAACACCCGTTATTGTGGGTCGTAATTACGACCCGCAATAACGGGCTCATAGACTTCTGTTACCCACGGGTACCTTCCCGTTTTCTCACGGGAAGGTGCCAGTGCCGTTAAAAAAATAGAACATGTTCTATTTTTCTATTTTACGGGCCGTGCTGCTATAAAATTTAGGGTATGTTCACACGACAGCGTCCGTAACGGCTGAAATTACGGGGATTTTTCCGTCTGAAAACATCCCCGTAATTTCAGCCGTAACGGCATGTGCAGGCGCTTGAACGCGGCGTCCATTACGGACGTAATTGGCGCTGCTATTCATTGGAGTCAATGAATAACGGCTCCAATTACGGCCAAAGAAGTGACAGGTCACTTCTTTGACGCGGGCGTCTATTTACGCGCCGTCATTTGACAGCGGCGCGTAAATATACGCCTCGTGTGAACAGACAAACGTCTGCCCATTGCTTTCAATGGGCAGATGTTAGCGCTATTGAGGCGCTATTTTCGGGCGTAATTCTGGGCAAAAACGCCCGATTTACGTCCGTAAATAGGCCGTGTGAACATACCCTAAGGGTATGTGCACACACACTAATTACGTCCGTAATTGACGGACGTATTTCGGCCGCAAGTACCGGACCGAACACAGTGCAGGGAGCCGGGCTCCTAGCATCATAGTTATATACGATGCTGAGTCCCTGCCTCTCTGCAGGACAACTATCCCGTACTGTAATCATGATTACAGTACGGGACAGTAGTTCCACGGATATTTTCGGGCGTAATTCGGGGCAAAAAATCCCGAATTACATCCGTAATTAGTGCGTGTGAACACAGGGTATGTTCACACTCACTAATTACGGACGTAATTCGGGCGTTTTTGCCCCGAATTACGTCCAAAAATAGCGCCTCGATAGCGCTGACAAACATCTGCCCATTGAAAGCAATGGGCAGACGTTTGTCTGTTCACACGAGGCGTAATTTACGCGCCGCTGTCAAATGACGGCGCGTAAATAGACGCCCGCGTCAAAGAAGTGACCTGTCACTTCTTTGGCCGTAATTGGAGCCGTTATTCATTGACTCCAATGAATAGCAGCGCCAATTACGTCCGTAATGGACGCGGCGTTCAAGCGCCTGCATATGCCATAACGGCTGAAATTACGGGGATGTTTTCAGGCGGAAACATCCCCGTAATTTCAGCCGTAACGGACGCTGTCGTGTGAACATACCATTATAATGACAACACGGCTCGTAAAAGCGGCCGGCCGTGCTCGTAATTACGAGTCGTAATTACGAGCACGACCCGTAAAATAAAAAAATAGAACATGTTCTATCTTTTTAACGGCACAGGCACCTTCCCGTGAGAAAACGGGAAGGTACCCGTGGCTAACAGAAGTCTATGGGCCCGCTATTTCGGGTCGTAATTACGACCCTTAATAACGGGTGTTTTTACGGTCGTGTGCATGAGGCCCCGTAATGACGGGTGGCTACATGTGTGCACCCGTCATTACGGCAGCGTTGCTAGGCGACGTCAGTAAATAGTCACTCATCAGGGTGCTGAAAGAGTTAACTGATCGGCAGTAACTGTTTCAGCACCCTGGACAGTGACTACCGATCACAATATAGAGTACCTGTAAAAAAAAAAAGACGTTCACACTTACCGGGAACTCCCTGCTTCCTCCAGTCCGGTCTCCTGGCCGTTGCCTTGGTGACGCGTCCCTCGCGACATCCGGCCCGACATTCCTTGATGACGATGCAGCCCATGTGAGCGCTGCAGCCAATCACGGGCTGCAGAGGCCTCTGCAGCCAATCACGGGCTGCAGAGACCTCTGCAGCCAATCACAGGCTGCAGAGGCCTCTGCAGCCAATCACAGGCTGCCGCGTCAGAAAAGAAGGTCGGACTGGAGGAAGAAGAGAGACTCGTCCGCAAGACAACGACCAGGTACGTATGAAATGCTTTTTATTTTATTTTTAATCAGCAGCCTCTTTTCTCTATCAGTGATTGATAGAGACAAGTGGCTGCCGATTTGTATAATATTTTTGACCGGGTTCGGTCAAAACGGGTTCGGCCGAACCCGGTGAAGTTCGGATTCGCTGCGAACCGAACTTTTCCGGAAGTTCGGACCGAAACCGGGTTCGGTTGTCCCGGTTCGCTCATCTCTACTTATAAGTTTGTCACGAGATGAACTTAGGTGGGGGACACCCATTAGGCCCATGAGGGAATCCAGCATGTAAAGGGAACTTTAATTATGAAAGAGTCAATTAAGTCCCTTGACGTCTTTCCAAAAAAATGGTTTTAGTTCTGTAGTGGAAAGGAAGTTCAGATGCTTGTGGGCGAAGGGTTACTCCCTAAATAGATATGGGCCTTAAGGATATGTGACGTGTAAAAAAAGAAGAAAAAGAGAAAAAATAAGTCCTGGGACATATCCAGCACACAATGGGGTAACAAGAAAAAAATCATATAGAGGTTTTTTCTAAAGAGAAAAAGAAAATACCATTTCCCATTATCCACAGTTACCTCTTTTAGTCCTCCTCTGGAGATCCCTTTGTTTGCTTTCTAGGTCTTTGCTCTTCTGTTGAAGGATGTTGGTACAGTTTAGGTGATGTGGTGAGGTCGCTAGATTCCACTTTGCCCTCAGTGGCACTTTACAGCTCTGATGGCATCTTCTCCCTGCAGACCTCTCCTCCCTCAGTGCAACAGTTGGATTTACTGCCTGGATTAGAACGATTCAAATATTTGTTTAATGGGTAATTCATTAAACATTAAAATGAGCTATCCTAGCCCTGAATACAGTACAACAGGCTCAGACAAGCGGTCAGTAATGAAGAGAGGTATACTGGTGTGGTGATGTTGTTCCACCCGCCAAGTAAAACCTCTCCCCTTATGATATATTGTACTGACACCCCTCGCTGACTAAGACAATCCAACGCGTTTCAGTGCCACAGGTGAAAGTGACACATCATCAGGGATTATCGATTCTTTCAATACACTTATTTTTTGCTGTTTCTGCCGGTTAGCACAATTGTGTGCTGGTTCAACCTCCCGGCGCGTGTATGACTCTAATGCATTGGCCGCACACGCGCCGGCGAAGTTCCGGTCTTTTGACAGGCCAAAGCCCACCCATTCTGCTGGCGTAGCATCGGCCCGGCACCAACCCGCAATGGACACGTCAAATGATGACGTTGCAGGATTTGCGCCGAGCCCCCTTTCTACCTGCCAATCAGATTTAGCTTGGACGCTACAGCGTCCCTCATTACCTTGGAGACCTCAAGGCGGATGTTTACTGTTGCAGAGATCTAATACCATGGTGCAAGTGTATCTCAACGAAGAAGATACCAACACCCCATCGCCAATCAGATTAGATTAATGGAAGATAATGAGTCACTGGTTAGATTGAACTTACAGTGCTCGTTAAGCAACGAACTTCAGAACGATAGTATACTCGGTATTTCAGCGTACATACGACCCAGGGAGAACTGATGTAAACCCATTACTTGCTATACACGCATATTGATCTAACATGCAGAAAAACATTGACATGGGTAAAGTCCCCCCAGGGCAAGCCATATTAAGTACACTGTATAATTATTAACATTACGTTTATCCAAAAGAATACTACCTCTAGATTATAAGACACTGAATAAGTGGCAGAAAAACATCCACCACTAAAGTACAAAGCCATTCAGAGATATCAGAGGAGGTTGGAGAAAGTTAGTTTTTTAATTTTAGTTTTTTTAGTTATTTATAGGGAATTCTCCTATAGAAAACAGGCATATGATATCTGTTCATTAAGACCTAGGGGACAAATGGTCTGTAGACGGTAGATCTATTGTGCTTCTTTTTGCAGGATCCTCCTATCCAGGTCACCGCCTCTCAATGTCTGTCTAATACATTCCACCCATTGAAATTTGAGGCTTGAAGTATCACCCTTATGACACTCCCAGACATGACGGGACACTGGGGTGTCCTCTTTTTGCCTGACATCACAAATATGTTCCCTGATCCTCCTTCTGAATTCCCTTATAGTTTTCTCTACATATTGCAATTTACAACCACAGGTGATCAGATAAACTAAACCCTTGGTTTTGCAATTAACCTCTTCCCGCGCTGCGCCGCAATAGTACGTCCTGCAGCGGGGTTAGTTCCCGCATCCAGACGTACTATTGCGTAGTAGTTCCCGGCACACACTGTCCTAACGGACAGTGTCCGGGAATCGGGAGGTCAGCTGTCCCTGACAGCTGACACTCCAGCCTTGCCGGTCAGCGGACCATCGCCGCTGATTTCGGCAATTAGCCCCATAAATGCGGCGACAGATTGCCGTCGCCGCATTTAAGGGGTTTGAAGCACATCGGCAGCCCCCACGAGGTGATCGTGGGGGCTACCGATGCTTGTCACGGCAATCGGAGGTAAGACAATGACCTACGGTTTGCCATGTACGGAAGCCTCGGAGGAGCAGCCTCCACCGGTCCTCCGAGGCTTCCTGTCAGTGTGACTGTCACGTCACAATGACAGTTGGAGTACATTACACTACGTGTGTAGTGTAATGTACTCTAGCAGCGATCAAAGCTGCAAGTCTAAGTGTCCCCTAGTGGGACAAGTGAAAAAAGTAAAAAAAAGAATAAAAATGTTTTAAAAAAAGTGTAAAAATAAAAGTTATAAGTTATATAAACAAGCACTGCATTTTTTTCCTATAATAAGTCTTTCATTATAGGAAAAAAATGAACACGTTAAAAAAAGTACACATATTTAGTATCCCCGCGTTCGTAACGACCCCAACTATAAAACTATAATGTTATTTTTCCCGCACGATGAACACCCCAAAAAAAATCAATAAAAAACGACACCAGAATCGCTATTTTTTGGTCACCACCCCTCCCAAAATAGAGAATAAAAAGTGATCAAAAAGTCGCATGTACCCGAAAATAATACCGATAAAAACTACAACCCGTCCCGCAAAAAACAAGCTCTTACACAGCTTTTTTGACTGAAAAATAAAAAAGTTACGGCTCTCAGAATATGGTGACACAGAAAATAAATTATTTTATAAAAAAGTGATTTTATTGCGCAAACGCTGCAAAACTTAAAAAAACCCTATATAAATATGGTATCGCCGTAATCGTACCGACCCGCAGAATAAAATATAATGATCATTTATAGTGCACGGTGAACGCCGCAAAAAATAAACTAAAAAACATTGTCAGAATTGCTTGTTTTTGGTCACCCGGCTTGCAAAAAAATGTAATAAAAAGTGATCAAAAAAATCGCATGTATCCCAAAATGGTACCAATGAAAAGTACAGATTGTCCCGCAACAAATAAGCCCTCACGCAGCTCCGGTGGTGAAAAAATAAAGACGTTCTGGCTCCCAGGAATATGGTGATGCAAAATGTGCAGTGTTTTCTAAAAGCGGGTAACATCCGACACCATTTATCAGTGCGACACCGGCCACATATCTATGAATTATTATTTATTTACCGCATTTTTACACCCTCTTATTATGCCCTGATGTTCTCCGCACAGATTACATATGTCCCCACATTATAAACTGAAATACCAGCAAAACCCCAAACAGAAAAACTACCAAGCAAAATCTGCGCTCCAAAAGCAAAATGGCGTCCCTCCCTTCTGAGCCCTGCAGCGTGCCCAAACAACTGTTTGCGTCCACATATATGGCATCGCCATACCCGGGAGAAACCCGCTTAAAGCTTTATGAGGTATTTGTCTTCAGGGGCACAAACTGGGCACGACATATGCACTAAAATGGCATATCAGTGGAAAATTGCAATATTCACACCATCCGCTGTGCATTAACCCCTTTGAGCACTATGACTTAATAGCACGTCATGGTGCGGGGGTTGATGTATGGAGCGGGCTCACGTGCTTAGCCTGCTCCATACGCTGCGGGTGTCGGCTGTGTATTATAGATGACACCCGGGACTAACGGACAGGAACAGCGATCGCGCTGTTACAGGAGTCTGTAAAAATAACAATATACTGCAATACATTAGTATTGCAGCATATTGTACCCGCGGATCCAATGATCGCTGGTACAAGTCCCCTAAGGGGACTAAAAAAATGTGTAGAAGAATTAAAGTTATTAGTAGTGGGAAAGAAAAAAGTTTAGTTAAAAAAAAAAACCTTTTCCCATTTTTCTTCAAAAGTAATGTAAAAAAATAAACAGAATTGTTATCGCTACGTCCGTAAAAGGCCGAACTATTACAATATACCATTATTTAACTCGCACGGTGAACACCGTAAAAAACTTAAATAATTTAAACCACCAAAATCGGTGTAGTTTTCGTTTTTACCACACGGCGAAAGCTTTAAAAACGAAAACACCAAAAAATGGAATCTGATTTTCTTCCTATATTCCTATATTTTCCTATTTTTTTTCAGTTTCCCAGTACTTTTTATGGCTCTTTAAATGGTACCAATAGAAACTACAATTCCTCCTGCAAGAAATAAGCCCTCACATCACTCTACTGACGAAAAAAGGAAAAAGTTATGGCTCTTGGAAGGCGGGTAGTGAAAAACGAAAATAAGAAAGCAAATAATGGATCAGTCCTGAAAGGGTTAATTCATTTCTAATGAAAAAAATGTATGACCCCATGTGGGGTATTTCCGTACCCGGGAGAAATAGCTTTACAAAAATTGGTTGTTTATTTCTCCTTTATCCCTTGTGAAAATGAGAAAATGCAACATTTTAGTGGACAAAAATTGTGATATTAATTCTCTCCGCCTAATTCTAATAAATTCTGCAAAAGACCCGTGGAGTCTAAATGCTCACTATACCCCTAGAAAAATTCCTTGAGGGGTGTTTCCAAAATGGGGTACTTGGGGGGCTTCCACTGTTTTGGTCCCTCCAGGGCGTTGCAAAGGCGGCATGGCACCGAAAAACAATCCAGCAAAATCTGTGCTCCAAAATCCAAATGGCGCTACTTCCCTTCTGAGCGCTGCCATGGGTCCAATCAGCAGTTTATTACCACATATGGGATATTGCCATAATCGGGAGACATTACTTTACATATGTTGGGGTGCATTTTCTATATTATCTCTTGTAAATATTAAAAATTTCTATGTTTTTTCAGAAAAAAGTAGATTTTCATTTTTACAGACTAATTCTGATAAATTTAGCGAAAAACCTGTGCGGTCAAAATGCTAACTATACACCTAGATAAATTCCTTGAGGGGTGTAGTTTCCAAAATGGGGTAACTTTTGGGGTGTTTCCACTGTTTTGGCACCACAAGACCTCTTAAAACCTGACAAGGTGCCTAAAATATATTCTAAAAAAAAGGAGGCCCAAAATCCACTAGGTGCTCCTTTGCTTCTGAGGATGGTGCTTCAGTCCATTATCACACTAAGGCCACATGTGGGATATTTCTAA
Organism: Rhinoderma darwinii; assembly: GCF_050947455.1. NCBI lineage: Eukaryota > Metazoa > Chordata > Amphibia > Anura > Rhinodermatidae > Rhinoderma > Rhinoderma darwinii. The sequence goes on along the minus strand of NC_134688.1, from coordinate 340,259,133 downwards.
AAACTGCAGAATCTGGGCAATAAAATATTGAGTTGCATTTCTCTGGTAAAACCTTCTGCCTCCCCACAGGAATACTAGCATCATACATAACTATGATGCTAGGACCCCATCTCCCTGAACTGTGTTCGGTCCGGGAAATGTGGCCGACATGCGGACCGAACACGGCTGTATGAATAAGGGCTTAGACTAACACTACAATCACCTGCTTCTGCTTTCACTATTCAACACCTTGAATGACTTCAGAAGGATCTGTGGCTTTATATTTTCCATGAGGGCTCTTCAATGATATCATAGGCCATCGTACATATGGTATTGTTACTGCCAAAAGATGTATTGAAGCAGAGGATTTATTCTTAGCCACCTATGATGGCTATGGATATGATTTGCGGGAGTCATTGTATTTGGACAGGTTGGATTCCGAAAGGACCCAAGGCGATCAGACAAATCTTTTTCTTAAACATTGACGACCCTATATTGACAAGATCTTCACAGAGGCAGAGAGGCAGGTATTGAAGTAATATTTTTCTTACTTTTAAGTTATAGAGAATTTGTGATTCAGGGAGCTTGGGCGACACCTGACAAAAAGAGGGGTGGATGGGTAAAGACAAGAATTTCTATCTGGTGGACTCTTATTTGGTCTTATATGAAGGAGTTTTTGTTTTCTTTTCTCTTTCTATGTTAATATGAAACTTAAAATTTTTATAAAATATGTGGCACAGTAAAAAATAGTGTAGTACCGTGTTAGCCAGAGACAATATGAAATGTTAAATACTTTTGTGTCAAAAAAGACAAAAGTATAATAGGTATGATACCTTTATTGGCTAACCATAAAAGTTCTATATGCAAGCTTTCAGAGCACAGAGGCCCCTTCTTGTAAACTGCCTGAAGAAGGAGCCTGTGTGCTCTGAAAGCTTGCATATAGAACTTTTATGGTTAGCCAATAAAGGTATCATACCTATTATACTTTTGTCTTTTTTGACACAAAAGTATTTAACATTTTATAAAATATGTGAAATTTCTTTTCCCAGCATACAGAACTTAATTTTACACTCAATTTTATTTTCTGTGTGCAATGCTACCATAATTGTGGACTGCAAGCCCAATGTCTTGTTTTTACATTGTACACAAATGAGTCCTTTACCCCATTCTTTATATATAGAATTAAATTAATGCTATGAGGCCAATTCTCCTCAGGTGTTATGGTTTAGAAATGACTATTATAGTGAATGAGGTTGTCTTATCACTGCTAGGCCGTGTTCACACGTCGCAATCAAAATGCAATTTCTGCCACGTATCGCGGGAAAACCATGCCATTCTGCCACGATTTGCAGCAATTTTTTTTATTTTGACTGCAATGTGTGAACCCAGCCTAAATATGAAATACTGAATTGTAATAGGCTTTTGGTTTAGGTCCTTTTTTTTAAAATATCTATCAAATTAAAGGTAAACAGGGGCGGGCTGGGTCAGGGAGCCAGTAGAAGTTTAGGGCCGAGGCCGCCATTTACCACTATAGTAGCTGCAGGCCCTCGACAAGAGGGGAACCGTGTCACCCGGCACATAACATTTATGGGCCGGGTGGTGACGCTAGCATCGGGGGGGTGGACGTGCTAGCGACAGCCACATTTAAATGTAGCACTAGCTACAAGGTGTGCTGTGTGGTACTATCTACAAGAGGGGATTGTGTGGCACCATCTACATGTGGTGGTGAGTGGCACTATCTACAAGAGGTGGAGAGTGGCACTATCTACAAGGGGGGGGGGGTTATGTGGCAATATCTACAAGGGGGCTGCATGGCACTGTCTACAAGGTGTGGGCTATGTGGCACGATCTACAAGGGAGGCTGTGTGGAACTATTTACAAGGGGGGACTGTGTAGCACTATCTACCTGAGGGGCTGTGTGGCACTATCTACAGGGAAGCTGTGTGGCACTATCTACAAGGGGGGACTGCATGGCACTGTCTACAAGAGTTGGGCTTTGTGGCATGATCTACAAGGGGGGACTGACTGTGTGGCACTATCTACCTGGGGGGCTGCGTGGCACTATCTACAGGGGGGGGGCTGTGTGGCACTATCTGCAGGGGGCTGTGTGACTCTATCTACAGGGGGGTCTGTGTGGCACTATCTACAAGGGGGGACTGTGTGGCACTACCTACAAGGGGGGACTGCATATAACATGTATAAAAAGTATATGTGTGGTCAATACAGTGAACTAGCACATGATCTGTTCCTTTCAAGGACTCCACAAAGGACCAGGGGACATCCATTGTGTGTGGAAGAAAGATGTTTCAGACATCAATATAGAGAAGTGTTCTTTACAGTTAGAGTGGTCAAGCTATTGAATGCCCTACCCCAAGAGGTAGTGATTGCAGATACTATGTCAGCATTTAAAAAAAGTCCCGATGCCTATTTATTGACGAATGGCATTGAGGGTTATAACTAATCAAGCAATGAATGATGGGAAATTTATTAAGAAATGTTGAACTTGATGAACCTGTGTCTTTTTTCAACCTATGTAACTATGTAACTAACTATGTAACTATGTGTGGCACTATCTACAAGGGGGGGGGGTGGAAAAAATACACCTCGTTGATCGTTACTATGATCGCTCGTCCACTTGCATTTCCATCATGTCGGCAGCACATCGTTGTTTGCTGCCGACAACTATAGCATTTTCTGCTGCATAAAGATACAATCAGCCAATGAACGAGCATTTTACATAGCCTTTAAAGTTGTTTTTTTTGTTTTCTTATGTAATGTCTGTGTATTGTGATGTTTAACATTATTAAAATATACTTTTATTAAAACTTTTATCTAGTTTTAGCATTGTAGCGTCTATTTATTCATTATACATAGAAGGTGCATAACGATTCTGTCAGTCAGTTGGACTGACGGCTTGGCTGACAGTAGCTCCTGTGTGCCATACGATCTAACCCTAATGTTGGTCACATCTAAATTGATCGACTGAGATTTGATTGGGATTAGTGTTAAAGGTCAAAGGACACATCTTATAAATAATTTTTAGATAAGTTCCAGAAATCATAGAACAATCTGATAATGTAGCTATTCTTGAAATTGCTAATTTCCTTAAATATTACTGTAACTGTGAGTATATCTTATCAACTGAAAGAGTATCCTAAAACCATAAAACCAGAATTTTTACTTACAACTATGATGTTTTGTCTATCTACATATAATTAATGGAATTTAAAACATTTTCTCTTAAAGAAAAAGGTAGATACTTTAACCATATTATCCACAGTAAAAGGCTGGGGATACTTGGGAAATTTTAATACATGATTCTCATTTGAATGTGTGACTTTGATACGATTTTGAGGCAATTTTTTTTTTCATTTCTGCATCAAAATTAGTCCTATACAATAAGTTGCACTTCTCTGTTGCGCGATAGAAAAGTTATGTCTCCTATTGAGATAAACAGAGAGTTGCGTTGCATCGAAATTGCTGTCTGCTGCAACTTTGGATTTCACAAAAGCACCCAAGGTGTTCACATTACTGCTTTTTTATGGAAGCTTGAATTGCTCTAATGTCGCCATGTAGTCATACCATAAAATGTACTTATGGAAATTTTTTGGGGCTACAGGTGTGTTCTGGCCAAGGGCGCATGAGAAAACATGTTATGCTTCTGTTATGCTCAGCTCCCCAAGTGAGAGGCAAATGCTATATACTGGAATGATGAGACAACAAACAAGGGGGGTCTGGGGCAGATTCTAAAAGCCCCAGAGAAGAAAACACAGAGTCTGTCTGGCAATATGAAGCGATTTGTGACTTGAGTGTCGGCAATTGTAAAAAGCCCTGCAGAAGCGAGAATTGTAGCACCCCTAACACATACACCCTTGTATAATGAATGTACACCCGGGAAGCTGTTGACAATACTTATAAGATTAGTATATTGAGGTTGACATTATGAATTGTTTCTGTAATGGGACTTAAATAATATTTACAATAATAATTATCATACGTTCTAATATATCACCCCAAATATGACTATATCATAGACCATGACTGAGGTCCATGAGATTCTTTCCTGCCTTTGCAATCACTAATGTTATTATGTTCCCTCTCATCTCATGTATATGTAATATCCCAATTTCTGAATCATCTCTCATTTATTGGGGAGACGCAGTATTTCATTTTTTAATGTTGACCCAGAAGACAAGTCTAAGTTTCTTGGGTTGAAGAGCATTACTAAGTAAATGATCAAATTTTCCAATCTAGTGTATCCATTTCTACATTATAGTCATTCTAGTGATTGCTGGGAGTCTCAGCTCACCGATCCCATCAATTACATTTTCTGTTATACCTGAATGACATGTCAGAAGATGTTTAAGGCCTGTGTGATTTTCTATCTGTGACCACGACAATTAGGTTTATTAAGAGACTAGACTCTGTGGTCACTGAGACCAGAACACAGGAAAATGGTTGAAATCATGTGACATGGCATGTTGAGTCTGTTCTATAGGTCACATTTTGTTGAAAAACCAAACCCCCTCCCAAAACAACGTTGCGTACAGACTTTTCTTTTGTTTTAAAAGAAGTTTGTTAGAATACAAATATTGTACATGTGTGTGTATATAAAATTAGTTTGTAAACTTATACCAAAGATAGCTGTTCTGACATCTGTTATATAAGTATTATATGTTGTCAAACAAAAAAAATATACTGTTTCAAACTAAGACACAGAAAAGACAAAAAGGTATGATTTTAGCTAAAGTATACATACATAGATAGAACAGTGTAATAAAGAAACATCAACAAAGATATTCTTGGTTAGCCTGGTGCTAGGACAATGGAAGTAATATGCCTTTATGGAACAATATTTAAATAACGAGGTGTAATGAAATATTAGATTCCAGCGTCAGAGGGATAAGTAGTAAGCGAGGTTGGTGTTTGTCATGTCCCTCGACTTAGGTTTCTATTCACTGTCATGTTATGTTATATGCTCCTATTGCAGTTGCTTTGCTTTATTTAGTTTGTCCCTGCTATCTCCCTGTAGCTAGGCTCTGAGGTAATAGCTCCTCCCTTCTTTCTGTGCTTAGTTGTCTTTCCTCATGGTTCCCATACTGTGTAGTCATCTCCTGCTCAACTCTGGCAAAATATCATCTTTTCACCTGCTGGTTTGTGTACATTACAAGTATTTCAGCCTGAAAATAAACTTCTCTGGAAACTTCCCACGTGCCTCTTCAGCTGAGTTGACGCTATCTGACAGTGTCTTGGTGTAAGTACCGGTTCAATACAGACATATACAGTGAGATTGTCTCAAGGGCCCTACAACTTACAGCCTGGTCATGGAGTCAGAATAGTGAAAAGATGATTATATATCTGCCAGATCCAGCTGTATAGTCAGTGTGCAGCTCCTGCAGAGATAGTCACAGACAAGCAACTGCCTGCAGAATAAATCATCAGTGTGTGTGACCCCACAGCATAGACCCTTCTAGCAAGCTAGCACCCCCACCTCTGTATTATCCACATCCTGTCTGTGAGGTGTCATGTCTGAAGAGAACATTGCACAGTCTTCTCAAGGTGAACAGTACCTACAGTCAGAAGAAAGTATGGATCCTAGTCTGCAGTACAGTGAGAGAGCTAAACGCTCTGCTAAGCCTACATGGAAGGTTACAGAGAATCTAGAAGGTGCAAAACATGAACTTTCTTCTGCTGTCTCAAACTTCTGGCAAAGATTGCTGAGTCACATCTCCACCATCTCACAGCCTGCTCACAATGTTTCACCACTAGAGGGAGCTCTAGAACAGCTTTGTACAGCATATGAACATTATTCACTGAAAAGCCAGGAATATGTTGGCATTTTGAAGAAACTTAATACAAAGGATTCTTTAGAAGAATTTGAAAGCTTCCAGAAACTTAATTTGGAACGAGACAGCCTAGTATGCAAAATTAAGTCTAACACAGAGGCAAGAATCGCGCAATTACAGGAAACGTCGTCTCGCATTTCTAAGTCTACCAGTCATTCAAAACTATCTTCTAAGTCAAGATCTTCAAAATATTCCACGCTCAGCGAACAGCTCATAAGAGCGCGGGCAGAAGCAGAGGCTACTAAAATACAGGCCGTCTTTGCGCAAAAGAAGGCAGATATGGAAGCCGATGCAGCGCGCCAAAAGGCGGAAATAGAAACTTTAAACAAACAATGCGAGCATGCCACAGCTATGGCAAGGTTAAAGGTTTTAGAAGAAGCTGCCAGGGGAAGTGAAAGAGACAGCATCAGTGTATGTGAAGTGGAGGTAGAAGATCCTCTTAAGCGCACAAGAGACTACGTACTAAGCCAAAACAGTGAACCTGTGATTGCTGCTAATGATCCTGACAGCGCAAATATTTCTCCAGAGCAACGGGGCACAGATTCTTCTGCAGCATTCTGCATCCAAGGTCAGTACAATGCATTACCAATTTGTCATCCTTACCTTTCTCCACATACCACATTGCACCAGAACCCTGCACCTCAGCAAGCTCATTACACAGACGCCCAGGTGAAATCCAATATGCTAGCAAGTCACCAGACTCCTGGCAACCACATAGTTCCAGTTCCATGTGTAGCTAAACCTATGGACTTTAAACTATCTCCTGGATTGAACGCCCGTGCAGACCCGTATTTCCCTATGTCTCTTAGCCAGAACACCGCAAATAATATGATCAGCACTACTCAGCCAGCAATACTCTGCCCAAAGTCAGAGAGAACTGACATGACAGAGTTTGCAAGATACATGGTTCGCCGCGAACTTACTAAAACCGGCCTCACAAGGTTTGACGACCAGCCTGAGAACTACAGGGGCTGGAAATGTGCCTTCAGAACCGTTATTAGTGACATTGGCATTACTGCTGCTGAAGAACTAGATCTGCTGATCAGGTGGCTCGGTCCACAGTCTACAGAACGTGTCAAGAGATTGAGATCTGTCCACATTGAGAATCCAACTGCAGGCCTCATCGCTGCTTGGGAGAGACTGGAACAAAGCTTTGGCAGTCCTGAAGCCATAGAGAATGCTCTGTTTAAACGGCTGCAAGGTTTTCCAAAAATATCTGGCAAAGACAATGAAAAATTCCAAGAGCTCAGCGACCTACTCTTAGAGCTCCAGCTGGCCAAGGCAGACCCACACCTACCTGGCCTCAGTTACCTAGACACAGCTCGTGGGGTAAACCCAATAGTTTCCAAGCTGCCGTACAATATTCAAGAAAGGTGGACTACACTTGGGTCGAGATACAAAAAAGAAAAGCAAGTCTCCTTTCCTCCATTTTCTTACTTCTGTGAATTTATCAGGAACATTGCTGAATCCAAGAATGACCCAAGCTTTACCTCCAGTGAGTCCAGTGGTCCTGGTTCACCCCATCCTAAGTACGACAGCCCACGTTCTAACTATAGAAACCACAGAGGTCCAGTGTCAGTGAAAAAGACTGATGTCCTTCCCACACCCTCATCAGCTCCAGACAAGTACAACCAAGGTGAAAAGATTGAAAATCCTAATCGCCTATGTCCTATTCATAAGAAGCCACATCCTCTCAAGAAATGCATTGGCTTCAGAAAGAAACCGCTCCAGGAACGCAAAGAGCTTCTAAAGAAATTTAGGGTATGTTACCGATGTTGTGCGTCTACTGAACATTTCGCTAAAGACTGTAAAACTACTATTAAATGCATAGAGTGCGGCTGTGAGGACCATGTGCAAGCGCTCCATCCATCTCAATTCAGTCCTGCTCCACCTGCACATTCCACTCCTGCGATAAATCATGGCGGGGAGAATGCAGAGCAAGCAGCAAATCTTACTACTGTATCTTCTTCATGCACAGAAGTCTGCGGAGACGACCTTTGCGACAAGTCCTGCGCAAAGATATGTCTAGTCAACGTATACCCCAAGGGTCAACCGGAAAGGGCCGTAAAGGTGTATACCATCCTGGACGATCAGAGCAACCGTTCACTCGCAAGATCAGAACTCTTTGACCTGTTCAACTTAAAAGGAGATGCTTACCCTTACACCTTGGGTACTTGTAGTGGCATTACAGAGGTCTCCGGAAGAAGAGCCAGTGGACTTATAGTGGCTTCTCTCAACAATCAGGAGATACCCTTACCCACACTTGTTGAGTGCAACCAGATACCATCCAACAAAGATGAGATTCCTACGTCAGAGGCTGCTCTTCATCACACTCATCTAAGGGCTATAGCGAAAGAAATACCAGCCCTTGACAAGAGTGCAGAGATCCTACTTCTGCTCGGTAGAGACATTCTCAGGGTACATAAGGTACGCCAGCAAATCAACGGACCACATGATGCTCCGTTTGCCCAACGCCTTGATTTAGGTTGGGTTATCATAGGCAACGTCTGTATAGACAAGATGAAGAAGCCTACCAAGATTTCCTCATTTAAAACTCACATTTTGCCAAATGGTCGCAACACTTATTTTCAGCCATGCCCACACCATTACTGGGTGAAAGAGAAGCTGAACAACAGTAAGTGGCAGCTTGACCACCAAGATAATATGAACACATTCCTGTCCTGGGATGACAGTCTTGGAGCAACAGTGTTCAATTCTACAAGTGAAGACAATAAGTTGGCACTTGCAAGAGAGGATAAAGAATTTCTCAAGGTTATGGACAAAGAATTTGCTCAGGATGAGTCTAACAGCTGGGTAGCACCTTTGCCTTTCCGTTCCCCAAGACCAAAATTACCAAACAATCTACAGCAAGCAGTTTCGAGATTTTCCTCTTTAAAACGCACCCTAAAGAGGAAACCAGAGATGGAAAAACATTTTGTAGACTTCATGCAAAATATATTTGATAGAGATCATGCAGAACCTGCACCACCACTAAAGGAAGGAGAAGAATGCTGGTACCTTCCATCCTTTGGCGTGTATCACCCTCGCAAGCCTAATCAAATCAGAGTGGTGTTTGATTCCAGCGCTCAGCATGAAGGCGTTTCTCTAAACAACCTGCTCCTCACTGGGCCTAACCTAAACAACAACCTCATAGGAGTACTCATCCGCTTCAGACAAGAACCTGTTGCAGTAATGGCTGACATCCAGCAAATGTTCCACTGCTTCATTGTCAAGGAAGACAACAGGAACTACCTCAGGTTTCTATGGCACAAAGACAATGATGTCAACAACAAGGTCACAGATTACCGGATGAAGGTACATGTCTTCGGCAACAGCCCCTCTCCTGCTGTAGCAATCTATGGATTGAGAAGGACAGCCCAGGAAGGTGAGAAGGGGTATGGATCTGATGCTCGTCAATTTGTTGAGAAGAACTTCTATGTAGACGATGGACTTAAATCCTTACCCACAAGTGAAGAGGCAATCGATCTCCTCACCAGAACGCAGGCAATGCTGTCTGTAGCAAATCTCAGACTTCACAAGATTATCTCTAACAGCCAGAAGGTAATGAAAGCGTTCCCCTCTGAAGATCATGCAACCAACTTGAAAGACCTCGATCTTGGTTCTGATGTTCCTCCTATACAACGAAGCCTAGGTTTGCTGTGGGACATTAAGCAAGACACATTCACCTTCCAAGTGTCAGCCAGTGACAAACCTTTTACCAAGCGAGGAGTTTTATCTGTTGTGAACAGCATCTATGATCCTCTTGGCTTCATAGCCCCCGTCACCATTCAAGGCAAGAAATTGCTGAGACAGTTTACCACTGAGAACATAGACTGGGATACTTCTCTGCCTATTGAGAAACAACAAAGGTGGAAGATATGGAAGGAGTCTCTGAAAATATTAGAACAACTCCAAGTCTCACGTTGTTACGTTCCCAGCTCTCTTTCAGCTGCCATCAGAAGAGAAATACACATTTTCTCTGATGCGTCTATCGAAGCCATAGCTGCAGTAGCCTATCTGAGAATCCCAGGAACCAACAAGCCTCACTGTGGATTTGTCCTGGGTAAGGCCAAACTAACCCCAAAACCCGCACACTCTGTGCCAAGACTTGAGCTTTGTGCAGCTGTGCTAGCAGTAGAGATTGCTGAAGTTATTAAAAACGAAATGGACATTGCAATTGATTCATTTGCTTTCTACACAGATAGTAAAGTTGTGCTTGGTTATATATACAACCAAACAAAACAATTCTATGTATATGTCAGCAACAGAGTAGAACGCATTAGAAGTTTTTCTACTCCTGGGCAGTGGCAGTACATCTCCACTGACCTTAACCCAGCTGATCGTGGAACAAGACCTGAACCGGCAGCAGGCCTATGTGACATGTGGTTGTCACCTCCAAGATTCTTGTATGAGGATCCCTGTTTAATTCCTACCAACACCACCTATGAGATGGTGGATCCCGAGTCTGACAAGGAAATCAGGCCTACAAATACCACGCTCTTCACTTCTGTAATTCCAAAATTGAAGCTGAAGTCACATCGCTTTGAGCGCTTCTCAAATTGGTCATCTATTGTGCGAGCTGTTGCTCACCTAATTCATATCGCTCACTGCTTTGCTAAGGACACATCAGAGTGTCATGGCTGGCATATCTGTAAAGAACACCCTACTGTCGCAGACATCGAACATGCTGAAGAAGTCATTACCCGTTGTGTGCAACAAGAAGTATACAGTCAGGAGATTGACAATATTACAAAGGGTATCAATCTTTCCAAGAGCAGTGCACTCTTTGAACTGAATCCAGTGCTTGATCATCACAAATTGCTGAGAGTGGGCGGCCGTATAGTGAGATCTGATCTAAGTAGCAAGGAACAAAATCCTGTCATTATACCAGGTCGGCATCATATTGCTACACTATTGGTCCGACACCATCATGAAAGAGTGCAGCACCAAGGCAGACAGTTTACGGAAGGTGCCATCAGGTCAGCCGGCTTGTGGATCGTAGGGATGAAGAGATGCATCTCTTCCGTGCTCCATAAATGTGTCAAGTGTCATAAGTTAAGAGGAAGACACCATCAACAACAAATGGCAAATCTCCCAGCAGACCGACTAAGTACGGAACCGCCCTTTACTTATGTTGGGGTGGATGTCTTTGGCCCATGGTCAGTTGTTACACGAAGGACCCGTGGTGGAGTCGCAAACAGCAAACGGTGGGCTGTGCTGTTTACATGTCTCAATCACTTCGATGTGTACTGCTCGGATGCTGAGTCTATGGATTCTTCTTGCTTCATCAATGCCCTCCGAAGATTCTTCTCTATCCGAGGACCCGTCAAGCAACTGAGGTCTGACTGCGGCACTAACTTCGTGGGAGCCAGCAAAGAACTGCAGTTAGACAATTTCTTGTCTAACAATGGGTGCACATGGGTGTTTAACCCTCCACATTCGTCTCACATGGGAGGATCATGGGAACGCATGATTGGAATTGCACGCAAAATCCTTGACTCCATGTTGCTGGATCACAAGTCTTTGCTTACTCATGAGATCTTGGTCACCTTTCTTGCAGAGGTGTCCGCCATAATCAATGCAAGGCCACTAGTCCCAGTATCCTCGGACCCTGATTCCCCAGTTATTCTTACCCCAGCTACGCTTCTTACCCAGAAGATCGGGACTGCTGCAATCCCTCCGGGAATCTTTGACCACAGCGACATTTACCGACGCCAATGGAAACAGGTACAATACCTGTCCAACGTGTTCTGGCACCGCTGGAAGACAGAGTATTTGCACATACTTCAAAGCCGTCACAAATGGCAGACGTCGAGACCTAACCTCCAGGAAGGTGACCTTGTTCTTCTAAAGGATAAGGAAGCCCATCGCAATGAATGGCCAATGGGTCTTGTTACCAAGGTTATGCCTAGTGATGATGGAAAGACTCGAAAGGTAGAGGTCAAGGTGACCAAAGGAGGCTCAGTGCGAGTTTTCTTCCGCCCAATCACTGAACTAGTGCTTCTTCTTCCAAAGAAAGAAGGCACATAAAGGACACAGCCCCCAGCTGGCTGCTAGCTGTGTTATATTTGGAACACCTTACCATTTGGAATATACAGTGGGTTGGTGGAAGTATTGGCAAGTTGCGGCTTCCCCGATCCGAAGATGGGTTTCTTACTTGGAACTTGTACAAGCGGATACCTACTGTTGTGGACTATCGGCAACAGACTTGGACTATAACTATTGTCATTGTTTGCATGTTCCTTTTGTCTTTCAGGTTCCAGGATCCACTACTGGACATTATTCAAGGACATTCTTTCAAGTTTGATTTTATTGTGAAATCTAAAGATTTCAGACGGGGAGTGTCATGTCCCTCGACTTAGGTTTCTATTCACTGTCATGTTATGTTATATGCTCCTATTGCAGTTGCTTTGCTTTATTTAGTTTGTCCCTGCTATCTCCCTGTAGCTAGGCTCTGAGGTAATAGCTCCTCCCTTCTTTCTGTGCTTAGTTGTCTTTCCTCATGGTTCCCATACTGTGTAGTCATCTCCTGCTCAACTCTGGCAAAATATCATCTTTTCACCTGCTGGTTTGTGTACATTACAAGTATTTCAGCCTGAAAATAAACTTCTCTGGAAACTTCCCACGTGCCTCTTCAGCTGAGTTGACGCTATCTGACAGTGTCTTGGTGTAAGTACCGGTTCAATACAGACATATACAGTGAGATTGTCTCAAGGGCCCTACAACTTACAGCCTGGTCATGGAGTCAGAATAGTGTTTGCTTGTTGGTAATCCATGGGGTACATACTTAGTCAGTGTTCCCTAGTGTCAGCAAGGGTGGCATTGATTTTTTCAAAGCGCATCTTCTAGACCTTATTGATCACCTCAGAGACATAAAGATCCGGGGATCTCCACTTAGCAGTGACATGTACTAAGGATTTATTGCAGGAGTCTGTATGAGACGTTGTTCAGACTTTACATTTTTTTTCAGTAGGCTATGCTATAGGACCTAACAAATAGCAGGAAAAATGTCTGCATAAAATGACACTAAATAAAAAACAAATCTGCACTAAAAACTGTTTAAAAAACTGCATGTGTGATTCCATTGTATGATTCCAGCAGATTTGTAGCACACGTTCCTGTGACTGTTCTATACATCTGAATGAAAAATTTCATGCACATACTGCAGAAACAATCCAATTCAAATGTAAGGAACAGATTTCAGTCTCAGAAAAGTTCTCCAAAAAATCGGCCACATGTGAACATATCCTATAAGGGGAATTTATCAACCTTTCTATGCCAGAGAAGTCTCAAAAGGCACAAAAAGTCACAATTTTCATTGAAAATTTTGACTTTTGGGCATTTTACACTACCCCCGCCAGTTTGGTACAAAGGTGGCGTGATTTAACAAGTGGGGCGGCCCGAAAAAGTTTTATCATTTATGCTGGCATAGTTTTCACTCTTTGGGATGTAGCAAGGGAGCAACCTCTGCCAGGCCATTTTCCATGACCCCCCCCCCTCCCCTATTAGACTATGCCTCATTCACCATCCCCATTGGACAATAAATAAAGCTATGTATACACAACTCATCGCTATGCTTCCCCCTTCCGGCTCCCTCAGCAAGTTCATACAGGGTCCTGATGCCGGGCAGCGTTAGGACGTTGTATGTGATACAGAACTTAGGACGTTGAGTGTTGCCCTGCAAATATGATCCTGACACTGCTTGGTGTTAGAACCTTGCATGAGCCTTGGCATGCTGAGGGAGCATGAGGGGACCCTGTGGGGAAAAGTGAAGAGGAGCCGTAAGGTGAGTATACATTTTATTTTATGTCCGATGGGGGGGTGGATGACACATGTCCGTGTTCATTATGTCACAGTTGTGTAGCCGAACAAATTTGTTTATCTCTTAATAAATGAGTTGAATCTTACACTAAAAAAATTGTTTATTAAGACTGGTGTATGAATAAATCTCCCTCTTAGTCTTTGCGTTATACTTTTTCTTACTTGGCAGGAATCACACATGACAATGGTTAATGCAGTTTTTTTGTGCAAATGCCATGAGTAGATCCAAAAAGATAAATAAATGACTGATACGTCTCTATTTTGTATCCACTCCTGTGCTTGGCTCCAAAAACTGCTTCAAAAACTGGCACAAAATTGCATGTAAGAATCCTCCCTATGAGGGACAGCTGGTAGCGAATAACACGACTGCAGGATTAGACTACACAGGGTGTGTTTGTATTCTGTAACCATGGATACACATAGATCTGCATAGGAGCTGCAGAAGCAAAACAGTAGCTTTGTAATCAAAACCTTGTTGGTTGCAATGTTGCTTCTAATTTTTCTATTTTAGATGCATTATAATGCAATAAAAAATAATGGTAGAAAAAGTTGTTCATAGCATTTACATTATTTGCATCTCTACTGATTTTTGATATTTTTATATCTCTAATGCCTTATTCACACGAACGTGTTATACGTCCGTGCTACGTGCGTGATTTTCACGTGCGTTGCACGGACCTATGTTAGTGTACGGGGCCGTTCAGACTGTCAGTGAATGTCACGCAGCGTATGTGCGCTGCGTAAAACTCACAACATGTCTTATATTTGGCAGTTTTTCGCGCAGCACTAAACGGCCCCATTCACTAACATAGGTCCGTGCGATGTATAACACGTTCGTGTGAATAAGGCCTTAGATATAGAGATCAAAACTGAAAATATTTCACAAAACTTTTTTATTTTTGGTGATTTCACTTTCATTTTACTGATGGTAAATGATCCTGCAAATGAGAATTTAGTTTTAATTTCTTGGCTCATTGCCTTGTCTGGTGTGGGGAGCGATTTGTCCAATGTGCAGCAAATGGTGGTTACATCCTTCCTCTGGTCTTCACAGTTTTACAAGTGTGTTACAGAAAAGATGACCACAAGTAGTATTATCAGTGAGACAATACCAGATTTCAGAAAACTGAAACTAGGCATCCTACGCAGAGGTTTTCTTGGTTATATTGCACGCAGGGTGATCGAGAAACATCTAGTTGGTTTCAGAACAATGGGGGACAATACAACTACCTCAGCAACATACACCATAAACAATGAACTTGTAACCTGCTCCATTTTCAAACAGGTCTCCTCTGTTGCAAAAAATTTGCATACATTTAAGAAAACAAAAGAAAATGTTTCATGACCTTTTTCATGTTCTCAGTAATTGTTTAAGATTTTTTGGGAACCAATCATGACCCATTAACAGTGCATATTCTGCAAGACACAACAGAGATCAGCAAATTCATATACATTGTTCACTTTAAAGAATAGGATGACACAACCTTTCTTAATCCAATTTCTTAGTCCTCAAATAAATGAGTTCTATTTATACTATAATTATGTTTATTCTGTAGCTCCGAACAAGGCTAAAGTTAGATGGCAACATCGGAGGCAATATTGTCACACATCACATCCTATTGAAGCTAAAGAAAATAGGTGACATGTTATGTGGCTGCAACATGATGGGATACTGTAGCCCTAAGTCAATGCTCCCTAAGAAACAATATTTAAGGCAAGTGAAACAAGAAGTAGGCTATCTCATTCTGTATGCCAGAGCTGCTGCAGCACTTCTGTTCTACCAGCAAGGCTGCAAGTGGCAGTTGTCACCATTTATATCATTACTTATTATTAACAATGCAGCATTTCCTGCTATGGGGCATCATTACATGACCTGCCTAGGTAGAGTCGTGTGTTAACCTTAAACCATACTATCCCCCACCCCCATTTAGTAACGACACATGACACCGAGGTTGGATGTGAAATGGCCACAGCAGCCGTTTATTAATTTCACAGTTTTATAAAAACAATTTAAATCCGAAACATTCGGATAACTAGTTAGGAATCCACCAGAGAATTCCTCCTAATAATTCACATGACCCAACATGGGTCAGAATCATAAATAACCATTAAACGTTAACATTAACCCGAGCAGAGGAAGTCCTTGAAGCCCCTTCAGATGTTCCTTTCAAGAACACACCGAATTAGCCATCTGCAAACCACTAATTACCTCCAGCCGTAAACCAGCTCGGAAGCACCGTTCACCTCTGCAGATGGCTCCACCCACTAGAAGTCCACTTCAAGGGGATAACACCCGTTGAAGCCCTCAAGTGATATACCGACCACTAGAAGTCCACTTCAAAGGGATAACACCCGATGAAGCCTTCAAGTGACATACCTTCTACCAGAAGACCACTTCAAAGGGATAACACCCGATGAAGTCTTCAACCATGTACCTTTTTTGGGGGACGCATACCCCCGATGCGACCCCCCCACCATTTTGTACTGACTGGCCTCAAGGACTCCCCCCGCCAGCTGCCATGACAACAGAACCTACTCCGGAAAAAAGAAAAACATGTTAAATAAACACACAAAATAAAACACAACGCTCATATACGGACGTACAGAAGACCTAAGGAGTAACAAAACAAGGGTGGGAGGGTGGGAGCTTTGCTTCTTGTGTACTACTCCTCCCGCTGCTTCCGGCTCAATGCCGAGAAACAGCGGGAAGCGCAGTAACGGCCCCCCCGTCCCCCCTAGCTCCTCCCCGTCCCTCCTTCAGCTTCTTCACCTTTCCCTCACCTCTTAACATTAACCCTTTCCCTACCAGGACGGTCATGTCGGCTTCCCTCAAGCCTGCAGCTGCGTCCAGCCTCTTCTTGACCTGCCTAGGTAGAGTCGTGTGTTAACCTTAAACCATACTATCCCCCACCCCCATTTAGTAACGACACATGACACCGAGGTTGGATGTGAAATGGCCACAGCAGCCGTTTATTAATTTCACAGTTTTATAAAAACAATTTAAATCCGAAACATTCGGATAACTAGTTAGGAATCCACCAGAGAATTCCTCCTAATAATTCACATGACCCAACATGGGTCAGAATCATAAATAACCATTAAACGTTAACATTAACCCGAGCAGAGGAAGTCCTTGAAGCCCCTTCAGATGTTCCTTTCAAGAACACACCGAATTAGCCATCTGCAAACCACTAATTACCTCCAGCCGTAAACCAGCTCGGAAGCACCGTTCACCTCTGCAGATGGCTCCACCCACTAGAAGTCCACTTCAAGGGGATAACACCCGTTGAAGCCCTCAAGTGATATACCGACCACTAGAAGTCCACTTCAAAGGGATAACACCCGATGAAGCCTTCAAGTGACATACCTTCTACCAGAAGACCACTTCAAAGGGATAACACCCGATGAAGTCTTCAACCATGTACCTTTTTTGGGGGACGCATACCCCCGATGCGACCCCCCCACCATTTTGTACTGACTGGCCTCAAGGACTCCCCCCGCCACCGCGAAACAGGCCTTGACCACCTTAAGCCTGTGAGTTCCTCCACACCACCACCGCCCTTTCTATGCCTTCTGCTATAGCCAAGCTCCAAATATCAATGCCAACCTCGGTCAGATGAACCCCGTCACTCCTCCAGAAATTCCCCAATCCTGACTCCAAATCCCTATGCCTCACGCAAATGCCCCCGTTCTTTGCCACAAAACGGGACACCGCCCGGTTAACTTTTATCCGAGCCTTATTGACTCTCTCCACCGATCTAGCTAACCGCCAATGCTTCCTTGGGACTATGTCCGACCACACTACCACCAACTTGGGATAAGATACCCACAAACACAACAAATCATGTTTGATATCCCGCACCAACTCACGAAAAGGGCGGACTCCTAAGTCATTCCCACCCACGTGCAACACTAAAACCTCCGGAACCCTATCAAGCCGCACATATGTCTGGAATTCCGCCAACACCCTGTTCCACGACATACCTCTAAACCCCAGCCAATGCACAACCGCATCCTGTCGCGGAATGCGCAACTGGCGACCATCCGGGCGGACGTCCGCCCTCAAAGCCCCCCAGTGCACGTACGAATGACCCATCAACCACACCAGACAAGGAGGCGAATCTGAAACGGAAAACACAGTTAGGCACCACCATATACATTTTCAAGCATAAACAACAAAATTACAACATATGGGGGCGGACATAGGACTTAAACCTTTTAGACTCCCAACGACCAATACGCCTCACCCCCTCATCATCCAACCCCCAGCGCCCTGCTTCCGTTGCTGCGCCAATCCGGAAGGAATGAGATGAATATGAGCCTGCCGCAACCCCAACCGCCGTCAAACATTTTTTAAAAACAGCTCCAAACTGAAACCTGGACAAGAACGACCCGTCCACATGACATAACAAAGGCAAATCTGGAGACCCCCTGTTTTTTGTAAAACCACGCATGCACTCTACTGGGCACATGACCGACCCCGGGAGAGCGAACAAAACTATCAGTTTTCCCTTCCCTAATTGGTCAGTTTTTGATCTACGCAACCATACCTCCAACCGATCTGCAAAAAGGCTCACCTCCCCAGATCTCAGCCCCCCTGCCTGTTTAGTACTTGGCGACACCAACTCACCTATTCTAAATGCTCCGAAGAACGCCAACGAGAAAGCCAACCGAAACAAATCCATTTCATCTGAAGAACGACATACCGATGCCAATGAACCACCCAACAAGCCCAGCAAAGCAAACGACACCGGCCTTCTACTATCCGCCTCCACCCTACCTCTGCGCAACCCCTTCAAAGCCTGCGATACCAGAAATTCCTTCGATACATCCCGCAAGCCCCGCAACTTAAGCCCAAACGCCACCGCGGATATAAACCGGTTCACCTTCGCTACTGAAAACCCCGCCTCCCAGGCATCCCCTAACCAATACAAAAGTGCCACCAACCTGTCTCTATCCGTATTGACATCACCCAACTCTCTTACCCACTCCTCCCACTGCCTCCAACAAGCAGCATAAGCCCTCCACGTCGTGCCCGCCAAAGACCTTTGTAACAGCTGCTCTACGGGACCGATACCAGATCCCATAGATGATCCGGACACGCCAAACCAATACGTTCCGCTCCCGGAGCCAATTGCCGAAACCGGTCCCACTGCGAGCGAGAAAGAGCATCAGCAACACAATTCCGTACACCCGGGACATGCACCGCCACCACCCACGCGTTCAGCGACAAACACACCAACACTAAATGTCGCAACAATTGAACTACCGGAGGAGAGGACGCCGTGATGTTATTAATGGCAAGCACCACACCCATGTTGTCGCAGTAAAAACGGACCTTCTTATCCCTGAGCCTGTCCCCCCAAATGGTAGCCGCCACCACGATGGGAAACAGCTCGAGCAGGGCCAGATTCCGCGTCAATCCACTGGACACCCAGCTAGCCGGCCATTGACCTGCGCACCACGGACCTCCCCCGTAAGCTCCAAAGCCACCCGCCCCAGCCGCATCCGTGAAAATATTCAGATCACTCGTATCCTGCGCTGGGGCCATCCATAGCGAGCGACCATTGTACTGGCCCAAGAAGTCATCCCAAACCTGAAGATCAGCTCGGTGCTCCTCCTTGAGCCTCACAAAATGATGCGGCGCCCGCACTCCCGCCGTTGCCGCCGCCAACCTTCTACCAAACACCCTCCCCATCGGCATAATCCGGCAGGCGAAATTCAACTTCCCCAGCAGCGACTGAAGCTCCCTCAACGACATTTTCTTCCTTCTACAAGCCCGTCGCACCTCCAGCCTCAAAGCACCCAGCTTATCCGCCGGGAGCCGACACTCCATTGCCACCGAGTCAATTTCGATTCCCAAGAAACAAATCGTCGCTACCGGGCCCTCCGTTTTTTCCGGCGCCAAAGGGATCCCAAAATCCCTCGCCACCTTCTGCAGGGCATGAAGCAAGTTACCGCAAACCGGCGAACCCCCCGGGCCAACGCACAAAAAATCATCTAAGTAATGGATCAACGAATCGACCCCGGATACTCCCCTCGTTACCCACTCCACGAAGCTACTAAACGCCTCGAAGTATGCACAAGAAAGAGAACACCCCATCGGAAGGCACCGATCCACGTAAAAGGCCCCATTCCAAAAACAGCCCAACAGCCGTTGGCTTTCTGGATGCACCGGCAACAACCTGAACGCCGCCTCGATGTCGGTTTTTGCTAGCAGCGCCCCCGGACCCGCAGCCCGCACTAACCCCACCGCCTTATCGAATGAGGTATAAACTACGGAACACAACTCGTGATCAATCCCGTCGTTTACCGACGAACCTTTGGGATACGATAAATGTTGAATCAAACGAAACTTTCCGGGCTCGCGTTTCGGGACAATACCCAAAGGGGACACAACTAAATCTTTCACCGGCGACTCCACAAATGGCCCCGACATGCGCCCCAACGAAACTTCTTTTAACAACTTTTCCGACACGACTTCCGCATGCACGTAAGCCGATTTTAAATTTCTCCGCGTAACCGGAACCTCATAAGGAGGCGGAGGAATAACAAAACCAACACTAAACCCTTCATAAAGCAACTTAGCCGCCGCCCTATCCGGATACTCATTTAGATAAGGGGCCATCCTTTCCACCCTCACCGGCGACACCCCCTTGACCAGCCCCGTGCTGGTTCCCGGACCTCTTTTTACGCAGACATTTTGCCGCCCCGTGTGATGCACCATTACACTCGGAGCACACGTGCTTGAACTTGCACGTGGCCCCGAACTTACACTGGCCTTCATTGAATTGCCAGCAAAACCCCGCCTTTCCCCCGCCGCTTGGTCCACTCTGACTAGTCTGGCCTCCCTGGCCACCGCTCCCGGGAAAGGGCTGCCTAACCGGAACCGTAACCCGTAACCAGAGAGCAATATCCTTCTGGTCCCACCGAATCGCCGGCCGAACCGCCTTCCGCTGACGGAATTGCTCATCATATCGCAGCCACGCCTGACCCCCATACGCCCTATGAGCCTCCCCAATAGCATCAAAATAACAAAATAACGCCGAACAATTTTCCGGCGCCTTTTCCCCTATCACACTAGCCAATATGGCGAACGCCTGCGACCAATTAACGAACGTCTGCGGGATAAGCCTATACCGCCGCCGTTCCTCCTCGTCCTTTTTACTCTCATCCCGCTTGCTCTTATCCAAATTGAATTTAGCCAGCGGCAAGAGAGAAAAAATTTCAACATATTCATCTTTCCAGATCCGATCACGCACCTCCTGCTTTAAATGCGCCCCCAACGGACCCTCAAAACAAACATACACCTCCCCCCGAGCACGATCGTCCATGCGCACTCGATCGCCGTCCTTCTGTGCCTCAGTCTGCACCGACACCGCGACCGCCTCTCTAACCGCCACCACAGGACGCGCCTGCAACGATCCCACTTCCCTGGGGCCTTCCCAAACTACCGCAGGGGACACTTCCGTTACTACCGGCGCCGCGGCCCTATCCAGGCGCCCCACCAGCTCCCGTAAGCAACCCACTAAATCTGCCAAACCCGCTCCGTCGCGTCCGCCCGCGCCACTACCGGCCCCCGATGCTATGCTAGCAGCCCCCCCGCCGACACCCGACATAAAAATCGCTGGATAAGACAATAAAGGAGTTATACACTCACCGGGCTGCACAGGCGCTGTGTTCCCGTCAGCCGGACCATCCTGACCTCGACGATAGACGTCCAGTTCACCTTCCTCCAGTTCTTCTCTCGCCGACGACTGTCCCTCCCAACGACCTCTTCGGAAAGGGGATGAGGACGCGCTGACCGATGGGCCGGCAACCTGCCGCCCGACCGCCGGGACCCAGACTTCCGACCGGACCTGTTGCCTCGACGTCGCTGCAGATCTAGTCGTCCGTTTAGACGATCCTGACGAAGCCTGCCCCCTGGCCGGAACATCACCATGCGGGGCGGCCGTACCTTGCTCTTGACATCTTCCATCTGATGGGGGAGGGGTGACAGGGAGCCCGGCCTGCGACTCCCTGCTTACCGCCGGACCCCGTCGCGGCCTGGGATTCCTGCCAGGACGCAGGGCCTGGGAAGGGGCGGTCCTCCCAGCTGCCTGGCCTGCAGCGTCCGGGATCGGGCTCCCTCTGCGACGCCGTGTCCGCGGGACTACCTCCGGACTCAGGCGCTCTGGAGGTCGGGACCGCCGAGAGGGACGGGTCGACACAGCCTGCATCGCCGTCACCCCTGCTACCGCTCTCTGCCTGCCCAGCGCAGGAGCGGTTGTTGCCGACTCCCCCCCCGCCGCCATAGCCATGCTCGTAGGGGGGCCGGGGGAGGGGAGCCTGTCCCTTACAACAGACCCCGAACGCCGTGCCCGACGTGGCGAAACGGCGTCCGGGATCCGCGTTAATGCAGCCACGGTCTCCTCCAGCCATCCGGGACCGTGGTGCACAGCAGCGGCACGCAGCCGCTCTAAAATCAGGGCCTCTGCCATACTAAAAAGCCGGGCAACGGGGAGCTTTGCTTCTTGTGTACTACTCCTCCCGCTGCTTCCGGCTCAATGCCGAGAAACAGCGGGAAGCGCAGTAACGGCCCCCCCGTCCCCCCTAGCTCCTCCCCGTCCCTCCTTCAGCTTCTTCACCTTTCCCTCACCTCTTAACATTAACCCTTTCCCTACCAGGACGGTCATGTCGGCTTCCCTCAAGCCTGCAGCTGCGTCCAGCCTCTTCTTGACAATGTAGTGTATTTTCGCTAATTTACTGAGAGTCGTATTTCTCCCCATAGAGACTAATACAGTACAAAATACTGTGTTTATGGTCCATTATATAGTGTCTGATCGAGAATGCTATGAAAACACCCCCAAAGAATAGCATTTTTTACCACTTGTATGAGGATAATGGTATGCACATGCATCCATAGGAGACATTACTACCATGCTCAGGATCAATATCACATGGACCCAGATTGTTGTTGTTGTGTGTATGATCCTTTAGGGTGAGTCTTAGTGAATATACTAAAGTCATATTATGTGGCAGCATGTCATTAAACATTGAAAACCCCATGTTTCTGGCCAGCTTGTAAGGAGGATTAACTATATTATATGGCCTCGATAAGTACCTTTTTTGTAAATTGTTGATTTAAAAAAGGACTACAAAGATGAGAGACTGTTCAGGCATTTTACGGTGATGTTATTGTGTTGCACTGTATATGTATGTAATTCTGTCTTATAGGTTCAGTGAGGGCAGGCAGTGGTGCCATGCGGTTCTATTGGAGATGTGGTGCTGTTACAGTACAAAGAAAGGAGAGGCTTCTGGGGGACAGTGACAGGGGAGGTATGGAGGACTGGAAGGCCCAGGAAGAGCATGGTGCTGGCAGGAGCGAGAGCGTGGTGATGCTGATGCGCTGTGCCACCACACTGATAAGAGGGGCAGAGGGGAGCCCACATAAGTAACTGGATTGTTGCCCATACCTCCCAACTTTTGAATTCGGAAAAGAGGGACATTTTAAGCCAAGCCACTAACCACGCCCAATATCCGGCATCAACACATAAAATCGCGGCCAGATCCTTCTGTAAATAACGCGCGCACATTCTCACTGCGGATCTCTAGACTGTCTGGATATTACAGATATTATGGATCCGGTTATATCGTCTTTATGCTACTTTTCCTATCTTATATTTGCTCATCACGGTAGCAGCTGCAGGACAAACCAAAAGGCTGAGAACAATGAAAGTCAAGAGGGAGACCCTGTGGTGGATGACTTTTCAATTGACAGGTATCAGAATTACATGATGGGGATTTTTTTTTCCAGTTGTGTAACTCTGCTACCGGTCAATGGAAAAATCATCCACCAGAGCCCCCCTGTAGATCGCTCCACACACAGCCCCCCTGTACATAGCTCCATATACACAGCCCCCTTGTAGATTGCTCCACACACAGCCCCCTATACATAGCGCCAGTTACAGCCCCCCTGTAGATAGCTCCACACACAGCCCCCTGTACATAGCTCCACACACAGCCCCCCTTAGGCCTTATTCACACGACAGGGTCCGAGTGTCGGCCGATAAAAACGTTAAATTTGTTGCCACACACTTCCCTCTGTAGATAATGCCACAACCTCCCTGGTCGGTAATGCCACCCAGCCCCCTGTAGGTAATGCCACCCAGACCCCTGCAGGTAATGCCACCCAGCCCCCTGCAGGTAATGCCACCCAGCCCCCTGTATGTAATGCCACCCAGCCCCCTGAAGGTAATGCCACCCAGCCCCCTGTATGTGATGCCCCCCAGCCCTCTGCAGGTATTGCCACCCAGCCCCGGCAGGTAATGCCAACCAGCCCCCTGTAAGTAATGCCACCCAGCCCTCTGCAGGTAATGCCACCCAGCCCCCAGCAGGTAATGCCACCCATCCCCCTGTATGTAATGCCACCCAGCCCTCTGCAGGTAATGCCACCCAGCCCTCTTCAGGTAATGCCACCCAGCCCCCGGCAGGTAATGCCACGAAGCCCCCGGCAGGTAATGCCAACCAGCCCCCTGTATGTAATGCCACCCAGCCCCCGGCAGGTAATGCCACCCAGCCCCCTGTAGGTAATGCCACCCAGCTCCCTGTATGTAATGCCACCAAGTCCCCTGTAGGTAATGCCACACAGCCCCCTGTAAGTTGCAGCCATCCCCCCCCTTCCAGGAGAAGTCACTGACTTCAATGTCCATATATGGACAGTGTAGTCACTGACTTCTCCTGGAGTGGAATTCCCGGCCACAGGGTCGGGGATTCCGCTTCAGAAGTGAGTGACGTCACTGTGTCTGTAAAGGATCTGCCAGGTCCAGCTTCGGGGTTAACTTCCAGAGGTAATCAGTCTTCACCTGAGTCTATCTCTCTGAGACCGACTCCAGCTTCCACCACTCAGGCTGGCAGGCTTAGGAGTGAGAGAGCCTATCGCAGCCTGGCCAGACTCAGCTAGCTCCCGCCCTCTGTCTATTTATACCTGCCTTTCCTGTTCCTCCTTGCTTGTGACTCTTTCCGTGTTGTTTCCTGGCCCAGCTACAGCTCCTAACAATTTGATCCTGCTCCATTGTGACCCTGGCTTTCTGACTACTCTTCTGCTCAGCGTTTGGTACCTTGTGCTCTCCTGGTTTTGACTTGGCTCGTTCACCACTCTGTTGCTCACGGTGTTGCCGTGGGCAACTGCCCCTTTCCCTTTGCTTTATATTCCCTTGTATGTTTGTCTCGTGCACTTACTGAGCGTAGGGACCGCCGCCCAGTTGTACCCCGTCGCCTAGGGCGGGTCGTTGCAAGTAGGCAGGGACAGAGTGGCGGGTAGATTAGGGCTCACTTGTCCGTTTCCCTACCCCTATCATTACAGTGTCCATATATGGACAGTTTGGTCACTCACTTCTTCTGTAGCGGAATCCCCGGCCATAGGGTCGGGGATTCCGCTTCAGAAGTGAGTGACGTCACTGTATCCATATATGGACAGTGTAGTCACTCACTTCTCCTGTAGCGGAATCCCCCGCCATAGGGTCGGGGATTCCGCTTCAGAAGTGAGTGACGTCCCTGTGTCCATATATGGACAGTGTAGTCACTCCCTTCTCCTGTAGCGGAATCCCCAATCCCCGGCCGGGGATTGGGGATTCCGACTCCTACAGGGAGCAAAGAAAGACCCTCCTCCTCTTCCTCACATGCACTGCTTTCACTCACCATCAGAAGAAGGCAGGAGTCTTGCAGCGGCGTTCTCACTGGTGTCGATGCCAGCCCGGGAGTGGACCAGTCCAGTCACCTGACCGGTGAGGTTAGATGACAGGTCAGGTGACAGGTCAGGTGACTGGACGGGTCCACTCCCGGGACGGCATCGATCCCAGTTAGAACACCGCCGCAAGACTCCTGCCTACTTCTGATCGCTGCTGCAGTCAGCAGCGATCAGCTGTTTTGATGCAGCGCCCAGCGGGACATTTTGAAGAACGGGCGGGACGGTACGACGGCGGGACAGCGGTGAGAAACCGGGATTGTCCCGCCGGAATCGGGACGGTTGAGAGGTATGTTGTTGCCTGTTGGGAGAGTACGGTCTGTGCAGTAGCATGTGAAACCTGGTCACTAACGAGAGCAGACTTGTCTTCGTGCGTTAAAATAGGTAAGGATTGGGGGCTGCAGCTTTGAGAGTGGTGATCCAGGGAGGTGACACGCGCCTAAGCAGAGATTGGAAATATTGTTTGAGTTTGAAGCAGCACCTCTAAAAAGGAGACTCTACTGTTGCTTTAATAGTATAGATTTATGTTTCCTTAACTGTTGCTCTTTTACAGGTCCAGATCCTGGAGAAGAATTGTGCTATGTATATTTTTGCAGAGGCGGGCTAGGCCGTTCCCCTAGTAGATGTTTATGGCCCCTTGCTGCTGATGTTTAGGGCCTGCTCTAATTAATAAATGCTCTGGCAGCAGCGGCACAGCGGGGGTGTTGGGTACATGAGCAGGAGTTGTTCAACACAATACACAGTGTTCTCCTGCATAGGCAGAGTGTGTGACCTCTGGGCACAGACCTGATGTGAGATGTATAATAGAGCCACCCAGTTGTCGCACACTCTGCTTTACACAGGGGAATGCCCTGTGTTGTGTTAAACAGCACCCTCTAAGCGTCCCCAGGGCTGGATTATAGGGAGAGCACCCGAGGGAGACGATGTATGGGCCTCAGACAACACCCCTACCTTCCATGATCTATAGACCTTAAATCATAAGGTGAACAGACCGCGAGTGCAGTGTAGCGCTAGTGACAGTTTACTCAAGCTGTAGCCAGCAAGTAAGGCTGAAAGCACTTCCATGACCCCATGTGATCCATTTCTTTATTGCCCTGCAGCATAGCTGGACTGTGAGCTCTGTGTTGCCAGTGCTGGGACGTGACAACCAGGGGTGGGATTCAGCCGGTTCTCCCCGGTTCTCCGGAACCGGGTGTTAAAATTACAGCTGGTTCGCAGAACCGGGGTGAAGCGGGACCCCGGTACTGGGCCCCCTGCAATGAATTGTATCTGCGTCCTTAGGAAGATTTGGCTAGCACTGCCCTGTTGAAGCACAGGATGCCTCATCATTCATCGCTTTAGCGATGATGCAGTCAGCGCGATGACATCATCGCGCCACTGCGTTGTTCCGCTGTATGAGGCCTGGAATCACTGGAGGAAGGCACGGGGACAGGGAAAGATGAGCATATCATATTTTTTTTTCTTTTAAAGTGGGCATTGTTGGGGGCCGTGTCTACAGGTCACTATATTGGGGGCCCCATCTAAAGGGGATGCTACAGGGGGCCCTATCTACAGGGGACTATATAGGAGGCCCTATATACTGGGGCTATATAGGGGGCCCTGTCCACAGGCGACTATATAGGAGGCCCTATCTACAGGGAATGCTACAGGGGGCACTATCTAAAGGGGACTATCTAAGGGGCCCTATCTACAGGGGACTAAATAGGGGGCCCTATCTACAGGGGACTATCTAAAGGGCCCTATCTACAGGGGATGCTACAGGGGGCCCTTTCTACAGGGGACTATGTAAAGGGCCCTATCTAGAGGGGACGCTACAGGGGACCTATCTACAGGGGACTATATAGGGGGCTCTATCTACAGGGGAATATAAAGGAGGTTCTATCTATAGTGGACGCTACAGGGGGCCCTATCTACAGGGGACTATATAAGGGGGCCCTATATACAGGGGACTATATAGGGGGCCCTTTCTACAGTGGATGCTACTGGGGTCCTATCTACAGGGGACAATATATTGGGGGCGCTATCTACAGGGGATGCTACATGGGACTATAAAAGGAGCCTTATAAACATGGGCCCTATCTACAGGGGACTATATAGGGGGCCCTATCTACAGGGGATGCTACAGGGGGCACTATCGACAGGGGACTCTATAGGGGGTCCTATCTACAGGGGCCCTATCTACAGGGGATGCTATGGGGGGGGCACAATCTACAAGGGACTATATAGGAGGCCCTATCTTCAGGGGGCACTATCTACAGAAGACCCTATAGGGGGCCCTATCTACAGGGGCCCTATCTACATTAGATGATACATGGGGGCCCTATCGGGGCCCTATATACAGGGGACCATGGGGGCCCTATCTACAGGGGACACTACAGGGGGCACTATCTACAGGGGTCTCTACAGGGGGCAGTATCTACAGGAGGCACTATTGGGGCCACCATATATAGGGGCCACTATCTACAGGGGGCTCTATGAGGGGCACGATCTACAGGGGGCTCTATGAGGGGCATGCTCTACAGGGGGCATTGTGTGCGTGGTGCATTACTTTACAGTGTTTGACACAATTTTATTCATGGGCACAGTGTATGGTACTATTATATTCAGGGGCACAATGTGTAGCACCATTATATTCAGGGGCACAGTGTATGATACTTTTATATTCAGGGGCATAGAGTTTGGCACAATGAGAATTTTATCTCCGTTTATAGGTGCGGAAATGTTGGAAAAGTGAGCTACCGAAGACATCTGAGCGGCAAATTGCAGAAATGGGTCGTGGCCAAGAGGCTTCATCATAGAGGTCTGGATCAGGTGGAAAAGAAAAGAAAAAGAACGACTCCAATCTAAGAAGATGTCACCTGTGAGTCACTAAATGTAAATGTTATTCTGCCTCTAATGAGTACTGTAGTTACTCTATGATCTGCAGCGAGATGATGCGTGTATCCTTTTTTTGTGAAACAGCAACCACCAGCATATCCTTACCATTGTTCATGCTATACTGGGAGCTGTAGTTTTATGCCGTACAAACTTATATGGCAGGGGTTAAACTGAATTTGCAAATGATCTCTGTACTGAGCTGTATTTGTGCTTGTGCTGTAAATATGTACTGAGCTTTGTTCTGGTGCTGTATATATGTACTGAGCTTTGTTCTGGTGCTGTATATATGTACTGAGCTTGGTTCTGGAGTTATATACATCATAACAACCAAGCTTAATACATATATACAGCAGCCAAAAGAAGCTCAGTACATATATTCAACTTCAGAACCAAGTTCAGCAAATAAATACAGCACCATAACCAAACTCAGTAAATATATACAGCACCACAACAAAGCTCAGTACATAAATACATCACCAAAAGGAAGCTCAGTACATATACAGGTCCTTCTCAATGAATTAGAATATCATCAAAAAGTTTCAGTAATTCAATTCAAAAAGTGAAACTCATATATTATATAGATTCATTACACACAGAGTGATCTATTTCCAGCATTTTTTTCTTTTAATGTTGATGATTATGAGTAACAGTTAATGAAAACCCAAAATGTAGTGTCTCAAAAAATAAGAATATTATATAAGCCCAATTTCAAAAATGATATTTAATACCGAAATGTTGGCCTACTGAAAAGTATGTACAGTATATGCCCTCAATACTTGCACCTTTTGCATGAATTACTGCATCAATGCGGTGTGACATGGAGGCGATCAGCCTGTGGCACTGCTGAGGTGTTATGGAAGCCCAGGTTGCTTTGATAACGGCCTTCAGCTCGTCTGCATTGTTGTGTCTGGGGCCTCTCATCTTCCTCTTGACAATACCACATAAATTCTCTATGGGGTTTAGGTCAGGCGAGTTTGCTGGCCAATCAAGCACAGTGATACTGTGGTGTGGTTATTAACCACTTGTGGACCGCCCATTGCCCATCCTCTCCCATCCCCGTCCAGGCAGTCCACAATTAACTCTGCATGGCCGTTTCAGAACGTCCTGCAGAGTTACACTCCTTGCCGCTCTGTAGCGGCAATAAACTCTGTGACAAAGCTGTCTCAAGACAGCTGAAATCACGGAGCTCTACCCAGAGACCAATCAGCGTGGTCTCTGGGCATGTGATCATTGTGACAACCTGTCACAATGTGGGGTTTTGTTCAGACATCACTAGTTTTTCTTTTTCTCAGTTGCTCGGAATATTGTCCCAACCCAGTTGAAGATAGAAAGAATAGTATTCAGCACACTCTTGGACTATTTAACGTAAATTTCTTTCAATTTTTTCGTAATGCCAGTGGCTACATGTGCAACATTTCGATCGTGAGACCTTCGTCAGGCACTAAAGAAACATATATAGGTGATTATAGTATACTATACAGATTCCATAAATAAATACAGGATGTATAATATATAGATTTACATGGAAATGCATTCAAGAAAATATATACAAAGAGACAAGTACAATATCGGGTAATAAAAAAGGAGGGCACGGTGTCTAGCATCCTGAGAAAGTGAAGCGCATCAAGTGGCGTGGAGATCTCCTTATAGAAAAACATTTTGTTTTGTATGTATAACTGTACATACATGTGTGTGTGTTCCAACAGCAGTAAATTACATATATCAGAACCGTTTACAGGTGGTAGTTAGAGGAAATAAATGTGCCTATATAGAATACGTGGGCATAGAGTGTCAATCTATCTATTGGTAACACACAATGAAGATGCATGGAATGGGTGTTGATGCCCATGTCAAGTTGGTATCTAAGAGGCAGTTGAGGAAGTAGGTGAACACTTTAGATACAAAAAAACACCAGATGTACATATGTGTGATACATAGGGGGTGAATTTGGGTATAAGGCGGTACAGGTATGAACTCAGAAGCAAAATACATGCATATGGAAACGATAAATAAATGAATAAGTCCATAGGAGAAGTGAACAATAAAAATAAAAATAAAATAACACAAGATAAAAAGATAACATACCTGAGCCGTACTGGGGACTGTTTTAGCGATATTGCTGGTGCTGAATTAGTAATGGCGGCTTACTGCTCTTAGTAGCGCTAGTAGTCCCTGGTAGCGTCCTGCTTTATGTACCTAGTGGAAAATAGAGGAGTTGGCATGAATAGGGTAATATGGTGTGGGTAAAACTGGTAGAATAATAATTAGACGAAACGTAGCTCAAATGCATAGAGTAGAAATAGAGTGGGGGGAATAAAACGCTTACTCTAGTATGCCCTATTATTCAAAGGATACCATGTCAATGGCGTATAGGTCAGATAGTCGAGAAAGCAGTCCCCCTTGTGGTACAGAGAGGCTCAGCGAGTCTATGATAGGAAAGGAATATATATTATATTAGTGCATGATGTGCTACATACATATAGAGACAGTAAAACAATTCTCTATGGGGTTTAGGTCAGGCGAGTTTGCTGGCGATTCAAGCACAGTGATACTGTGGTTATTAACCACTTGTGGACCGCCCATTGCCCATCCCCTCCCATCCCCGTCCAGGCAGTCCACAATTAACTCTGCATGGCCGTTTCAGAATTTCCTGCAGAGTTACACTCCTTGCCGCTGTTTACAGCGGTGCTAACATAATTGCACAAGGGTTTTCAAGTGTTTTCTAACCATCCATTAGCCTTCTAACACAGTTAGCAAACACAATGTACCATTAGAATACTGGAGTGATGGTTGCTGGAAATGGGCCTCTATACACCTATGTAGATATTGCATTAAAAACCAGACGTTTGCAGCTAGAATAGTCATTTAGCACATTAACAATGTATAGAGTGTATTTCTGATTAATTTAATGTTATCTTCATTGAAAAAAACTGTGCTTTTCTTTAAAAAATAAGGAAATTTCTAAGTGACCCCAAACTTTTGAATGGTAATGTATATATAGTTTTAGGCTGGGGCTACACGGTGACTTTGGCTGCGACACTGTTCGCACGGCCAAAGATTACTATGTTCCGTAGCCTATATGGCAAGTTTATGACAGTGGATGTGGTTGCTTTGCGGTAATTTTCCTTGCGATAATTATTATTATTTCTCTCTACCTATCTTTTTATCTATATCTTTCATATCATATATATTGATGCATTGTACATTTTTAAGCTGGGGCTACACGGCAACTTTGGCCACGACACTGGTCGCATGCTCAAACATTTCTATTTTCCAGGAGTCTACAATGCAAGTAATCAAAGTCAATGTGGTCACAATGCGACGCACAAGTTTTCGTTACATGATCATTCCAAGAAATCCAAATTGTTGTGTTGCGGTAACATGTAGGTCGCAAGTTTGCAACACGACCAGATTAACTTTCATTACTTGCGGTTTAGGCTACGGGACGTAGCGATTTTTGGCTGTGTGAACTATATCACAGTCAAAGTCACCATGTAGCCCCAGCCTTGAGGAAATTTTACATGTGGCAGATTTGCTGCAGATTTTACCTGCGAATTTACGCAGGTAAAGTCTGCAGCCGATTACAGTGAGATTTTACAAATGCTCATTCTGTTGTAGATTTGTTGTGTTTTTACACCACAGATTTCGCCACTTTCAATGCAGAAGGAAATCCATGGCGAATCCGCAGTAGAGCCTGCATGTTACACATAATCCAGCATTTCTGGACATATCCTTTGGGTAAGGTCACATATAGCAGAGGATTTTCAGAGAGGAAGGCATTCCGAAACCCCCCTCCCAAAAAAAAACAAAAACACATTTGAACATTACTTTATAGGTCATTCTAAATTGAATGTAAATTAATACTTTATTCTAGTGCCTGTCCTCTAGGTACTTGACGGTACTTATAGACTAAGTACATATGTGAGAATCCACTACAAAATTTAAATGTGTTACAGCAGAATTACCATGGATTATGAGTCCACCATAATTATCAGGGGAGCACTCGAACCGCCTCTCTCTGTTTACTTTCACCCTACTCCATATTGACTGACGGCCACTTCGGATACAGGCAGATATGCGCCAGCTGTCAGTAAATAGTGAGGGGGGTGATATGAGAGGGGTAGAGGCGGTTTTTTCCTTGTAAAAGTAGTAAAAAAAACAAAAAAACCATATAAATTTGGTATCGCTGTACTTATATTGACCCACAGAATAAAGTTAACATGCCATTTTTATCACAAGGTGAACGCCGTAAAAACAAAACCACCCGAAAGATTCAGGAATCGCTGTTTTGATCCCGGTCCAACCCACAAATATATGTTTTTCAGTTTCCCACTGCATTATATCGTACAATAAATGGTGTTGTGAAAAGCTACAACTCGTCCCGCAAAAAAAAAGCCCCCATACGGCAATATTGATGGAAAAATAAAAAAGTTACGGCTTTTGGAAGGTGGGGAGGCTCAAACGGAAGTAAAAATCCTAAAAATGGTTGTGGCGGGAAGGGGTTAAGCCCTTTTTTATCTTTATTCTAGCACTGTATCTGGGATTGCATAGGTGTGTGCACACCCAACATGAAAACAACAACACCAGCCACTGTCTCGACTGTGACGACATTTAACCCCTTCAGGACTAAGCCATTTTTTGTTTTTTCGTTTTTGTTTTTCACTCCCCGCCTTCTCAGAGCCATAACTTTTTTTATTTTTCCGTCAATGGAGTGGTGTGTAGGCTTATTTTTTGCGAGAGGAGTTGTAGTTTCTATTGACACTATTTACAGTACCATATAATGTAGTGGGAAGCAAAAAACAAAATTCTTATTATGGTGGAATTGGAAATTTTGTAATGCTTAATGCTTTGTAACTGTTTAAGCTTAATGTTTCCTTATAAAGAAAAAATATCCATATGCTTCGTGTGCCAATGTAATATCAGTTGTGTTTAGTAACATAATCTCTGTAACATTGATTTGGTCTGCAAATCAAGGAGAACCACACCAGTAAGCCCATGTTACAAGCTATTGTAATGTGTGTGTGTCTCACAGTAGACTACGGAGGCACAATCAGGGCTGGATTATAGGGAGGGCACAAGGTACACTTAGGGTTCTAGGGGGCCTCCACCATCTAACTTCCCTGCCCTGGCCAGTTCTGTCTGTCTATCTTACTCATGTACATCCATATATTTATTTCATTCAATGACCCTTTATATTGGTATTTATGGCCTTAAGATCTATACAGAAAAGTTTAATGGAGCCCAAAAATTCAAAGGTTTCTTAAGGGGCTCAACATTTTGGATTTATGCCCATGGAAGTTACTATTCTTATGGATAGTATATACACGGCTCACCTCTGGATACTCCACCTCTCAGGAAAATGTGTGGGGGGGGGGGGGGTCATCTGACGGCTGTTTGGTGATCCTATCCAGCCAAGAGGGTAGAAATGCACATGTGTTGCTCTTTCTTATAAAGTCTAAGGAAGTCACTAGCTTGGCTGTCATCCTAACTCCTATAGACTTCAGTGGGGAGGGACATGCACAAGACAGCGGCGGGAGAGAGCATGCTAAAGGCCAGAGGAAGCCAAAACAGGACAATGGCAAGAGCGAATAGACCACCAGGCAGAGGGAGCCATAGCAAGGTGCACGAACCATAGTGGCGGTCCGTTAAAGTACCCCCTCCTTACGCCCCTCTTTTTAGGCTGGTCAGGAAATCGTAGATAACATTTTTGGACCAGAGAAGGAGCATTGATATTCTCTTGAGGCTCCCAGAAACTCTCCTCAGAACCAAAATACTTCCAATTAACAAGATAGTAAAGTTTACCTCTATACATTTTGACATCAAGAATCTCCTTAATTTTAAACTCTGCATCAGGATTAAGTGAGGTATTTAGATGACTTGGAGATTTCTTGGAGCAGCGGTTGAGTACCAAATTTGAGAGGAGAAACATGAAAGGAGTTTGGAGTTCGCAAAGATGCTGAAATGCGAAGTTTGTAGGAAACGGTATATATTTTTTCAAAACAGTATATAGATCCCCCCCAAAAATGCTAGTTTTTTACAGGGTGTATTTAGCTTACTTGAAGTCAAAAAGACTTTGTCGTCAGATGAGAACTGCATAACTATCTGCTTTCCTCTTATGGCAGGAGACAGCTTTGCACAGAGAGTCTTTAGTTTTCTGTCAAATTTGTAAAAAATCTGTATGGCTGTCATTGGCTGCCGAAACTACAGAGGGAACGGAATCTGGAAGAGGCAGTTTAGTATGTTGACCATATTTAATGAAAAAAGGTGAAGCTTGAATGGATTGAATGAGATTGTAGTAGGTAAACACCACCCACAGAAGTAAATCATCCTTTTTCTGGTCCCTTAAGAAGCATGAGTCAGCACACGCAGAAGCAAAGCACAGGATACAGCAGAAGATCAGCGGCGAAGTTGAGCGGACCGCTGAGCAAAGATAGCCGGAACTAGACCGCAATGTGAGACAGAGCGGGCTGCTGGCCAGAATGAACCAGAACAGGACAGGGGAGGAGCGAGCAAACCGCCGTGCAGAGGGAGCCATGGCCTGGTAAACGGAGCAACATCAGTGGTTTGCAATAGGTTTTAGGCGAGATTAGTTTTGTCAAACTCATCTTATCAGCTTCTATGAAGATGTGTCCTAAAATAGATTTGGGTAAGGTTATCGATTTTGGACAGTTGTGGCCAACATTTTTGCCACTTTGGCAACAATGATAGGACACATTGCTGTACAGTTTAAAACAGTCTCAACCATTCTTGTGTACTTTTGGATGTGTGCTTTATTTGTTTAACCCCTTCCCGACATTTGCCGTACATGTACGTCATGGAAAGTACTGACTTCCCGCATCTTGCCGTACATGTACGCCAAATGTTTGGGACCGGCTCAGAAGCTGAGCCGGTGCCATCATCACCGGATCTCAGCTGTATCTTACAGCTGACATCCGGCTGTAACGGCGGGGACCGAAATTAGCTTCGATCCCCGCCATTAACCCCTTAAGTGCAGCGCTCAAACGCGATCGCTGTACTTAAGGTGTTTGCAGCTCATCGGAACCCGAGTAATGAAATTGCAGGGGTTCCGGTGGCTGCAATGGCAACCGGAGGCCTAATACTGGCCTCCCGGTCTGCCTAGCACCGAAGCCGGTCAAGATCCGCCCGGCGGCGGACCCTGATCGGCTTCCGTAGCTGCCGGCAAGATGGCGCCGGGTCAGGAGCTGATCCGGCGTCATCAGCGGTGGAAGTCAGCTGTACTGTACAGCTGACATCCACCTGTAACGGCAGGAACCGGAGCTAGCTCCGATCCCTGCCATTAACCCCTTCGATGCAGCAATCGAAAGCGATTGCTGCATCGAAGCGGTTACTAGCAGATCGCCAGCCCTGACAGGCAATCGGGACTGGCGACTGCTGTTATGGCAACAGGAGACACAATGGTCTCCTGCTCTGCCATTACGGAAGCCGATTTAGGCCCCGCCGGGAGGCGAAGCCTAATCGGCTTGCTGTCAGTGAATGACTGACAGATCTAATACATTGCACTACATAGGTAGTGCAATGTATTAGAAAAAAAAAAATCTGACCATTGGAACTTCAAGTCCCCTAGTGGGACTTGAGAAAAAGTGTAAAAAAAGTATAAAAAAGTGTAAAAAAAAGTGCAAAAAATAAAAGTTTGAAAACAATAAAAGTTTCAAGTAATCAAATAAAACACAATCCCCCCTTTTACTCTTATCAAGTCCTTTATTATTGAAAAATAATAATAAACCATATGTATTTGGTATCGCTACGACCGTAACGACCGGAGGTATCAAAATATTATATTATTTATTGCACGCGGTGAACAGCGTAAAAAAAAACGTAAAAAACGTTACCAGAGTTTCTGTTTTTTGGTCACTTTGCCCTACAAATATTAGAATAAAAAGTGATCAAAAAGTCGCACGTATCCAAAAATGGTACCTATAAAAACTATAGCTCGTCCCGCAAAAAACAAGCCCTCATACACCTCCGTCGACAAAAAAATTAAAAAGTTATGGCTCTCACAACTTGGCGACAGAAAAAATACATTCTTTTTACAAAAGTAATTTTATTGTGCAAAAAGTTGTAAAACATCAAAAAGTGCTATAAATTAGGTATCGCCGGAATCGGACTGACCCACGAATAAAGTTAACATGTAATTTATAACGCATGGTGAACGCTGTATAAAAAAAAAACGAAAAAAGCTGTGCCAGAATTGCGTTTTTTTGTTTACCTGGCATCCCAAAAAATAGGATAAAAGGTGATCAAAAAGTCGCATGTACCCCAAAATGGTACCAATAATAACTACAGCTCGTCCCGCAACAAACCAGCCCTCATACCGCTACGTCTATGAAAAATAAAATTAGTTATGGCTCCAATAAGTCAGGAAATAAAAAAATATGCAGTTGTGCCCGAGGGGAACATTTCTTCTGTTTGAAGAGGCGATTTTTCAAGGACCTAAAATTAGGGAACCAGGAAAGGGAGGGCCCAAACATATCCGCTGGAAGCGACGGTGCCCGTATTATACCAGGACAACACTTTCCCAGCAAAATTCCCCAAACTACAAAGGCGCGGAGTGTGGACCAAAAGGGGGATAAGAAATGACACCATTTATCAGTGCGACACCGGCCTGTGCGGAAAGGATTGCTTCACAGCGTAACACACATCTATGGATCATTTTATTGTTTTTTTTTACCCCGTTATTATACCACCTGACTATGCCCCTTATATACTCCGCCCGGCTTACATATGCCCTACATTATAAACGGAAACACCAGTAAGACTCCAAACAAAATTACTACCAAGCAAAATCCACGCTCCAAAAGCCAAATGGCATTTCCTCCCATCTGAACCCTACAGCGTGCCCAAACAGCAGTTTCCTTCCACATATATGGCATCGTCATACCCGGGAGAACCCTTTTAGCAATTTTTGGGGTGTGTGTCTCCAGTGGCATAAGCTGGGCACGACATATTTGCCACTGAATGGCATATCTAGGGAAAAATATAAATTTTTAATTTGCACCATCCACAGCGCATTTATTAATGGAAAAGACCTGTGGGGTGAAAATGCTCTCTACACCCCTTAATAAATGCCTTGAGGGGTGCAGTTTCCATAGTGGGGTCACTTCCCAGGGGTTTATTTTTATTATTTCACATCTGAGCCTCTGCAGTTGTGAACCAATACTTTGTAAATCGCCAAATTAGGCCTCAATTTTACATGGTACCCTTTCACTCCTGAGCCTGGTCGACTGTCCAGGCAAGAGATTAGGGCCACATGTAGGGTGTTTCTAAAACCAGGAAACCCAGCATAATAATTAGAGAGCTGTCTCGTTATGGTGGCACAAGCTGGGCACCACATATTGTCCACATATCTGTGGAAAAAATCCCATTTTCACTCTGCAACATCGAGTTCACACTAATTTCTACAAAACACCTGCAGGGTTAACATGCTCACTACACCCGTAGGTAAATGCATTGAGGGGTGTAGTTTCCAAAATGGGGTCACTTCTGGGGGGTTTCCACTGTTTTGGGCCCACAGGCGCCCAGAAACCAATCCAGAAACATCTGCACTCCAAATGGCGGTCCTTCCCTTCTGAGCCCTGCCGTGTGCCCAAACAGCAGTTTATGACCACATATGGGGTATTGCCGTACTCGGTAGAAATTGCTTTACAAATGTTGGGTTCTTTTTTTCCTTTATTTGTTGCGAAAATGAAAAAATTTGCGCTAAAGCTACGTCTTATTGAAGAAAAAGGATTGTTTTTATTTTCACTGCCCAATTCTAATAAATTCTATGAAACATCTGTGGGGTCAAAATGCTCACTACGCCCCTAGATTAATTCCTCAAGAGGTGTAGTTTCCTAAATGGTGTCACTTTTTGGGCGTTTTCATTGTTTTTTCCCCTCAGGGGCTTTGCAAATGTGACATGGCCGCCGCAAACCATTCCTGCTCAATGTGATCTCCAAAAGCCAAATAGCGCTCTTTCCCTTCTAAGCCAAGCCGTGTCTCCAAACAGCCGTTTATTACCACATGTGGGGCATTGTTTTACTCGGGAGAAATTGCTTTACAAATTTTGTGGTGCTTTTTCTCCTTCAGTCCTTGTGGAAATGAGTAAAAATAAGCTAAACCTACATTTTCTTTGAAAAAATGTTGATTTTTATTTTCCGGGCCTACTTCCAATAATTTCTGCAAAAAACCTGTGGGGTCAAAGAGCTCACTATACCCCTAGATAATTTCCTCAATGGGTGTAGTCTCCAAAATGGGGTCACTTGTGGGGGGTTTCCACTGTTTTGTCTCCTCAGGGACTTCGTAAATGTGACATGGCCTCCGCAAACCATTCCTGCTAAACTTGAGCTCCAAAAGCCAAATAGCGCTCTTTCCCTTCTCAGCCCTGCCGTGTCTCCAAACAACCGTTTATTACCACATGTGGGGCATTGTTTTACTCGGGAGAGATTGGTTTACAAATTTTACGGTGCTTTTTCTCCTTCAGTCCTTGTGGAAATGAGAAAAAATTAGCTAAACCTACATTTTCTTTGAAAAAATTTAGATTGTCATTTTCAGGGCCTATTTCCAATAATTTATGCAAAAAACCTGTTGGGTCAAAACGCTCACTATACCCCTAGATAATTTCCTCAATGGGCGTAGTTTCCAAAATGGGGTCACCTGTGGGGGGTTTCCACTGTTTTGTCCCCTCAGGGGCTTTGTAAATGTGACATGGCCTCCACAAACCATTCCTGCTAAACTTGAGCTCCAAAAGCCAAATAGCGCTCTTTCCCTTCTCAGCCTCGCCGTGTCTCCAAACAACCGGTTATTACCACATGTGGGGTATTGTTTTACTCGGGAGAAATTGCTTTACAAATTTTACGGTGCTTTTTCTCCTTTAGTCTTTGTGAAAATGAGAAAAAAAATCGCTAAACCTACATTTTCTTTGAAGAAATGTTGATTTTAATTTTCACGGCCTACTTCTAATAATTTCTGTAAAAAAGCTGTGCGGTCAAAATGCTCACCGTACCCCTAGATAATTTCCTTGAGGTGTGTA
The DNA here is from genome assembly GCF_050947455.1 of Rhinoderma darwinii. Taxonomy (NCBI): domain Eukaryota; kingdom Metazoa; phylum Chordata; class Amphibia; order Anura; family Rhinodermatidae; genus Rhinoderma; species Rhinoderma darwinii. The sequence continues at coordinate 340,219,859 of NC_134688.1, read as the reverse complement.
GTTTCCCAGATGGGGTCACTTTTGGGGGATTTTGACTGTTTTGGCACCGCAAGAGCCCTTCAAACCTGACATGGTGCCTAAAATTTATTCTAACAAAAATAAGGCCCGAAAATCCACCAGGTGCTCCTTTGCTTCTGAGGCCGGTGCTTCAGTCCAGTAGCACGCTACGGCCACATGTGGGATATTTCCTAAAACTGCAGAAACTGGGCAACAAATATTGAGTTGCATTTCTCTGGTAAAACCTTCTGTGTTATAAAAAAAATTGTACTAAAAATTTATTTCTGCAAAAAAATATGAAATTTGTAAAATTCACCTCTACATTGCTTTAATTCCTGTGACATGTGTAAAGGGTTAAGACATTTTCTAAATGCTGTTTTGAATACTTTGAGGGGTGAAGTTTTTAAAATGGGGTGACTTTTTGGGGGTTTCTAATATATAAGGCCCTCAAAGCCATTTCACAACTGAACTGGCCCCTGTAAAAATGGCCTTTTGAAATTTTCTTGAAAATGTGAGAAATTGCTGCTAAAGTTCTAAGCCTTGTGAGGTCATAGAAAAATAAAAGGATGTTCAAAAAACGATGCCAATCTAAAGTAGACATATGGGTGATGTTAATTAGCAACAATTTTGGGTGGTATAACTGCCTGTCTTACAAGCAGATACATTTAAATTGAGAAAAATGCAAATTTTTGCAATTTTTCGCTAAATTTTGGTGTTTTTCACAATTAAATACTGAACATATCGAGCAAATTTTGCCAGTAACATAAAGTCCAATGTGTCACGAGAAAACAATCTCAGAATCGCTTGGATAGGTGAAAGCATTCCGGAGTTATTACCACATAAAGTGACACATGTCAGATTTGAAAAATGAGGCTCGGTCAGGAAGGTCAAAAGTGGCTAAAGAGGGAAGGGGTTAAAGAAAACAAGTTTTTTTTACACGTTAGGGCATATTTTGCTCTTCACCTTGCTAATCCTTATATTTATCATTATTCCTGTAACAAGTTTAAGGCCTCCAGTCCCAGAGGCAGCCAATTAGCCCCAGAACATTATGGATTCACCCATAGAGACCTTTCTTTGTTCAGTGTGTAGTGCATGTTATGGGTTGTCCAACCTTTCAGCTCGGCTAGAAGTTTTTTGGATGTTGTAGATGGTTTCTTTTCCACATTTCAAAACAATATTTTCATGGTTCTGTCATCAATTGTTCTCTTTCCTCCATGTCCTGGAAGTTTCTTGACTGTAACATTAGTAGCAAACTTCTTGATAACTTTTCAAACCATCGAAGAAGGCATGGAGATCGTGTTGTACACCTTAGACTGCTTGTGCTTGGTAATAATAGCAGATTTGGTCTGCTCAGATAGCTCTTTTGTCTTGTGAACAAAGAACAGGGAATAAAACTGCCCTTTTTGAGCATAAAAGCAGCCATTCATAAGCTTGATTCATGCGAACACGGAGAAGGTGAGGGACCGGTTAGTCTAATTTCTAATTAACCACAGGTTAGTCTGATTTTATTCTTTGTTTCAGGATGCCACAATCAAACCATGTGTTTCACCTGTATAAGCCGTGCAGCCGAAAACTGCATTGCAAAACCAGCAACTCGCTGTAAAACCAAGTGCGGTTTTGCTGTGGTATGCACAGCCGTGCAGCAAACTAACCTAGCATGGCCGCTGCATGTACGGTCACCCTCAAACTGAACAAAGGGTTCCAGTAATCATGTCCTGGGATTGTTTTTTATTTTGTTATCCTTATTTCTTCCATTTTTTTACTTGTTACTTTTGTGACGCTTGTGCTTTTCTATGTCATGATTTTATAATATAATATAAATTGATGTAGACCTAGGTGTTTCAATAAACACTTTATTTTTGGGAATATTTTGTCATCAGACCATGCTGCCCTATGTAAGGTCAAGATAGTGTGAGGATAAGTCTACTCCAATTAGCCAATGAGCTATCAAAGCGGAGCATTCTGCCGGCCTCTATCCCCCTGTCCCTCTCAGCAGTGACTGACAGATTGCTGTGTATCTCATATGCCGGGGTTGTGAATTTCTTTCTTGAAAAAACTAATATTACAAATACTATCTATAGTACATTTCTTAGAATGGGATGTAGAACTAGGCATTTGATCTATAGTCAGTAATCATCTGCCTCATTTAAAACGTTTCACAAACAGTTAAAAATGTACAATGACTTTGCTTGTGTTGAATCTTGGCCTTGTCATTACTTGTGTCTAATTTTATTTTTTAAATTTTTTAAACTTCCCTGGCGGCACTCCCTAGCTGTATTATCGGTATAGACAGTACAGCAAAGTATGTGTTCTGTATGGCAGCTGAAATGAATGGAAGTCAATTGAGAGAGAAATGTCATAGATTATTAAATTCTCCATAAAATGATTTACAGCCTCCTTCTCTAGAGACCTGGGAGTGACAAGGGATATGAATAGAGTCGTATCTGTGTGTATAGTGTACAGTGTCAAGGCCCTTTTAGACGGACCAATTATCAAGCAAACGCTCGTGTATAGAACGCTCATTGCCGATAATTGCCCTGTGTAAATGCTCGTTCATCTGCTGATCGTATCATTTAAAAAAAGTTAAATATTATCGTTGTGGGCAGCATATCTCCCTGTGTAAGCAAGGAGACGTGCTGCTGACATGATAATGATGTATTATGACGAGCGATCGGAGTAACAAGCGCTCGTCCCCATACTAGCTCCTGGTGAAAGGAGAAAATGAGCGCCGATCAACGAGCTGTGTCGTTGATCGGTGCTTGTTTACACAGCCCAGGATGAGCCGTGCAAGAGGACCTTTACTATCCTGCCTTATCTAGGCATCCAGCCCTACAACAGAGCTGCCATTAACTCACCCACCCTTTAGTGATAATAGTGATCAGCCTATTATGTCTGCTCTAGTGGCCAGCGTGAAACTGAAATATTGAAAACAAAAATTATGTGGATAGTGGCATAAAGGAATGAAAAAAGCCCACCAGCAAATATCTTTTAGAAATATAAAAACTTGATTTTAATAATATGTAATTTTAATGATACATTCCTCTTATTATACCAGCTTATTTGTTATACCGGATGTATATTCTATATATACTGCATAGTATGATCCTTCTACTTGATTCCAACGTTTAAGTGATAGAATATCTGTCCAATTTATACTTCCATGGGCACAGCCTAACTAGGTTGTATTGCAGACCAGTATAGTAGATAGAATAAGACTATACAACAGCTCATACAGACGAATTACTAGAGGTTTTGTCCGACCATTTTTCTTTTTTGGTTTCATATCCAAAATAAATCTCCTTATTTTAACAAAAATCATATGAGGTATGAGGGAAGTTTGAGGTCCGCTTGCTAGAAATCAATCATAAATGTGGTTTGCACGTACATAAGTTAGAAAAATGCACATTGAATGTAAAAACCATGAAGCTATCCAGGAATTTAGTCATCAAGAAATATGAATGGACATAAAAGTACGTGGTCGTTCCTTGAAAACATGTACAATTGCACTGTGGCTGTCCTGAATTTGACCTTTCAAAAGAACTACATATGGAATTTGAGGAGAAAAAGGAAGTAATGTGAGGAGGAAGTGTGCTTTTTGTCATGTAGGGGTATTGTGTATGTAGACAAAGAAAGGGTGTACATAGTTACAATAGTATAGTTTACGGTACTACCTTATGATTCTCGCAAAACCAGAAGTGGAGAGCTGAATTGTAGCATAAAGAAAAAAGGAAAGTGTAAAGAAAAAGATTGAAGGAGTTGCCCCTGTTGTGTTTTTAGACATGTCCCGGGTGTACTTGTAATCACGACTTTCAAATGTATTTGTATCTTAAGGAATATAAGCTAACGGGCAAGGAGCCGTTGCAATTAAGTCTATCGCGTCTATCATGCAGACGTGAGTACCACACATCAGAATAAAAACAAACTCAGGGCTCATAGGGACATTTGTGGCTGTCATGAGGGGCATATGTGTCTGCCATGGAACACTGTTCGCTTTAAACTGTGTGCTTTGGAAGTGATAATGTCAAAAATTCCAAACCTTGCAGCATCTTTAGCTGTCATTTGTGGCTGTTATATGGGCAAACAGTCATGTGAAAAAGTAAAGTACACACCTACGTTTATCACTACAATAGGGCGCGTGTTTTACTTGTAAAAAACGCTCACCCAAAAAATACAAAAATAAAAAAATCTTTTGGCAGCACAGTTTTTGACTGCACAGCACACTACCGGCATATGTAAATACACCCTCAGGGTACCCGTACACGTGGCGTGCGTGTTGTGAGAACTGCACACAATTTTACTGCAAACTGCATCCGTTTAATGCAGATTTCTGCAGCTTATGCAGGTGAAGCACATTTTATTTTTCATGGCCGTGTGGCACACTCCCGCAACATGGCAGCTGCATTCACCGTGACCCTAAAATTAAAATCAGGTACAGCAGATCAGGTGCAAATAAAAAAAATCATTGTTAGAGAGGATCTAGAGAGAAACCTCAGGCATTTGTTTAGTTAGCTCTTTGTTGTTGACATTTTTGATTTCACCCTGTCTAGATCCAAAGAGCTCTGAGCCATTCAGAAATAAGGTTATAGATGTCTATGAATCTGGAAATGGATTTAATAAGATTGGCAATAATTGGACATCAATTAGCCAAACAACTCATAGCTACAATCCTAATTCTGCTAGTTACTTTTTTTTACTAGTTACTGTATCTACAGCCGCCTTTCTGTCCAGGCTTCTACTCTGTTTTTCATAAAAATAAATCTGGTCAGTTTCACATCTCCTGTCCTTAGTAAAACTGTGCTGGCTTCCATTTATTATACGATTTTCTGTCACACACTCCAATTTTTCACTTCACTTATTGAGAAGCCACTTAATTCAGTAAGTCCAGTGAGAGCAACTTTTGTTTTACCCAGAATATTATGCAGTGCCTGTTGTAAAGTTTTTGCATCCTAGAATGCATGCCCTATTCAAAGGTTGATCCAGCAGCGGTTATTGGAGATGTTAGTTCATTAGCTTTCAGAACCAAAGGCAAAACTTGAAACTCATGGGCCCCAATGACAAATCAGAGCCCCCATCTACCACATGTCACTGGTGTCTTTGGCAGAAGGGGCTTTGGGCCTCTTCAGGCTCCAGGACATATCCACAGGATATGTCATAAATGTCAGATAGATGTGGGTCCCTCTGGTTCCCGCACCTATCTCTAGAACGGGGCCCCCTAAAACCCATTGTACTGCTCTGTGTTGTGACTGAAGCGTGTGATTTCCAACCACGAGCTACGCTGTTTTCACGAGCTATGTGAATCACACGATTCAGCCACAACACAGAGCAGTACAACGGGGCTTAGGGGGCCTCGCTCTAGAGATAGTTGCTGGTCCCGCATCTATCTGACATTTATAACATATCCTGTGGATATGTCAAAAATGTCTCTAATGGGAAAACCGCTTTAAAGTACTGTCCAAGTTGCTCCACTTTTTTTTTAGAGTGACCTCTATATTGTAAGTAATAGAGAAGGTGGGTTTAAAAAAAGAATTATTTCCTTAAGTAAAGTAAACAACGTAATTCTTCAACAAACATCTTTTATTATGAAAATATATTATTATGTAAAAATACTCGTCATAACAAAGAGAACAAAAGTATGATAATGAATAAAACTTTGCATTCGATATTCTCAATATAACTTAAACAGAGGTATATATATATATTTTTTTAATATATGAAATGCATAAATTCCTCAGTCATCCATATAACAGAAGTACCCTACCCAAAGGTTTGTCTCATAAACACTGTATAAAAAGGAAATTGTCACATATTAACATGTATATGTCAAAAAAGTGCTATCAAAATAATTGTCCAGTCCTACAGTTGTAAACATCATAGAAAATTATCACATCGTCTAAGTGACAGTACTTCATATTTTTATATTTATACTTTTTATTGTAAATATACTGTAGGTAGCAGCTCCTCTTTGAGGATATTTTTTTCAAAAATGTTTAAATATATGATATGTACATAAAACACATTTATGGAAAACATTTTAGCACCCCCTCATTTTAAGAGATACATCTATAGGAGCACACAATATGAGTGGTTATGTACAGTTATATTAAAATGAATGTACATGTTCACATTGACGTCTAAGATATGGAGTATTGTGCTTTTGAATTATTAAAAAATTTAATAGAATGCAACATATTTTTTCTCCAAAAGGTAGTAAACGCTAAATCTAAAGTGTCAACTCTAGGTGGCCTCTTAAGGAGCCTAGCCATATGATTTGGGTTATCATTTAAACCAGAGACACTCATCTGTAGACAGCATTGTTTCTGAGTTTTTGTTCCTCGTCAGTACAGGGTAAGGCTGTAGTTCACTGAATGAGGTGATGTTTGAACAGTCTCAAAAATATGAAAAATAGGAACCCTATTCTGTATTAACAGGGAGAAAAAGCTCCAAAACATTACTGTCTAGAAATGGGTGTCTGGTTTGATTTCTAGGCTGTTTAAGAGGGTGGACATTGACTTATAGGGTAGTTACCTATAGGTGGCACTTGAAAAAAAGTTTTCTTCCTTTTGGAGCGGAGCTATTTCGCAAACTAATTGCAGGGAGCGTTGCCTTCAAGACTCCATACCTTTTGCTGGAATTCCACAAGAAAAATACTAATGCAACAAATAAGTTGATAACTTAGATAAAGAATACAATATGAAATGATAACAAATATACGCAACATAGCACTAAAACATGCAGTTTATACTAACATTTAAGACATAAGACCCCCAAAATGTAGACTTGGTGATTTGCATCATCCAGCATCATCAAAATAATCAACATGATCAAATATCAGCCTACCTAATTGTTGGAGATATATTCCTCATTCGACAGAATGATCATCATTTGTTCCCTCGTGGCTGGGAACATGCCCGAGACTAACAAAGCCCACTTTGTACTTCATTTTTGTTTTCATATCTATGAGCATAATCCAGTTGATTATAGGATTACAGTAACACATTTAATAACTGAGTGTATCCCAGGTGGCATTTTGGAGGGTAATGATAGTTGAGATACCCTCACAAATCGTAACACTTTTTTTTTATTTAAAATGTCGGATACTGAGTGGAAAATTCATTTTTACTGTACAAAATATGACAATGTAGGAGATAGTAGAAAATACAAAAGCAAAACGAGCTCTGTTATTTCTTCCTGGTCATCAGATATTCTTCAATGTAATCAATTAATATGTCAAATTCTCCAACTGCTTTGTAGACACCTTGTTTCTTTAACTGGAAATTAAACCGAAAGGAATATATAAGAAAAAGATCTTGAGAATATAATAGAACGCTTGAGTAAACATTATTATTTTAACATACAGTTGATGTTGAGCAGCTAACTACTACTACAACTACTATTACTTATACTATGTATACTACCCTACTACTATAACTATCAATACTATTACTAGAACTATTACAACTATTTATACTACCACTATTACTAGAACTACTACTAATATTACTACTACTAGTACTATTACAACTACTACTACTATCTATACTACCACTGCTACTAGAACTACTACTAATATTTCTACTACTAGAACTACTACAACTACTACTATCTATACTACCAGTGCTACTAGAACTACTACTAATATTACTACTACTAGAACTACTGCAACTACTACTACTATCTATACTACCACTACTACTAGAACTACTACTAATATTACTACTACTAGAACTATTACAACTACTACTACTTTCTATACTACCACTTCTACTAGAACTAATACTAATATTACCACTACTAGAACTACTGCAATTACTACTACTACTACTACTACTACTACTACTACTACTACTACCACTACTACCACTACTACTAGAACTACTACTAATATGACTACTACTAGAACTATTACAACTACTACTACTATCTATACTACCACTGCTACTAGAACTACAACTAATATTACTACTACTAGAACTACTGCAACTACTACTATCTATACTACCACTACTACTAGAACTACTACTAGTATTACTACTACTAGAAATACTACTACTACTATCTATACTACCACTGCTACTAGAACTACTACTAATATTACTATTACTAGAACTATTACAACTACTACTACTTTCTATACTACCACTGCTACTAGAACTACTACTAACATTACTACTACTAGAACTACTGCAACTACTACTACTACTACTACTACTACTACCATCTATACTACCACTGCTACTAGAGCTACTACTAATATTACTACTACTAGAACTACTGCAACTACTACTATTATCTATACTATCACTGCTACTAGAACTACTACTAATATTACTACTACTAGAACTACTACAACTGCTACTATCTATTCTACCAGTGTTACTAGAACTACTACTATTATTACTACTACTACTAGAACTACTGCAACTACTACTACTAATATCTATACTACCACTGCTACTAAAGCTACTACTAATATTACTACTACTAGAACTACTGCAACTACTACTATTATCTATACTATCACTGCTACTAGAACTACTACTAATATTTCTACTACTAGAACTACTACAACTACTACTATCTATACTACCAGTGCTACTAGAACTACTACTAATATTACTACTACTAGAACTACTGCAACTACTACTACTATCTATACTACCACTACTACTAGAACTACTACTAATATTACTACTACTAGAACTATTACAACTACTACTACTTTCTATACTACCACTTCTACTAGAACTAATACTAATATTACCACTACTAGAACTACTGCAATTACTACTACTACTACTACTACTACTACTACTACTACTACTACTACTACTACTACTACTACCACTACTACTAGAACTACTACTAATATGACTACTACTAGAACTATTACAACTACTACTACTATCTCTACTACCACTGCTACTAGAACTACAACTAATATTACTACTACTAGAACTACTGCAACTACTACTATCTATACTACCACTACTACTAGAACTACTACTAGTATTACTACTACTAGAAATACTACTACTACTATCTATACTACCACTGCTACTAGAACTACTACTAATATTACTATTACTAGAACTATTACAACTACTACTACTTTCTATACTACCACTGCTACTAGAACTACTACTAACATTACTACTACTAGAACTACTGCAACTACTACTACTACTACTACTACTACTACTACTATCTATACTACCACTGCTACTAGAGCTACTACTAATATTACTACTACTAGAACTACTGCAACTACTACTATTATCTATACTATCACTGCTACTAGAACTACTACTAATATTACTACTACTAGAACTACTACAACTGCTACTATCTATTCTACCAGTGTTACTAGAACTACTACTATTATTACTACTACTACTAGAACTACTGCAACTACTACTACTAATATCTATACTACCACTGCTACTAAAGCTACTACTAATATTACTACTACTAGAACTACTGCAACTACTACTATTATCTATACTACCACTACTACTAGAACTATTACTAATATTACTACTGCTAGAACTACTAGAACTACTATTAGTAGTAGTACTACTACGATTACTATTACAACTACTACTACAGTTAATAAAATTCATGAAAATGCGACATGTTGTGGTTTGGATTTGGAAAACATTTGGGTGTCGTCATCACAAATGTGTTGACATAACATTTGTAACTGCAGATAAAATTGTTGATGTCACACAGGGAGGACAGTACTAAAGTAATTGATATGTTGGAATATTTCACATGTAATTTAATGCATGTTTTAAAGTTTATGTAATTTCTCATATACTTCAGAATCATTAAAGTGTCCCTCCAATGTTACTCTCCTGCCCGATCTGGCATTAGGCGTGGACAGCCGTAACTACACGCCGGGTGGTACAGTTGCTGGGGCAACTGTACAACAACCGGCGAGTACAGTGCATTGGTCCTATTCAAATTAAAAGGACCCGTGTACGATACTCTCTGGGTGTCGTATGGTTGCCTCGGCAGCTGTATTGCCCTGCGTGCAGTTCCAACTCTCCCTACACAATGTGAGATCGGGCAGATAGTAACATTGGAGAGACACTTTAAACTTTATACATCCTGTACATAAATACATTTTCTTTGCTAATGTAGCTAAAGTAACTAACGTAACACTGCAGACTGCAGCTATAATTTACATCATTCCTTCCCTATAAGTATATTACGTATTTAGTGCGTCCAGGGACCCAACAAGCTTCTTCATTATAGATGTTGGCACAGTTTAAACAGGAAACATATTAGCTAAAAATATATTGCTTAAGACACAATGACATCTTTCATTGTTATACGAGCAGGAAATTAACTTTTTTGCTTTGTCATTGAATGGGCATTTTGTTTTACTCTTGGACTACTTATTGGGATTTTCCGGTTTTATGTAAATATAACTCATTCATTGTCTGATGAAAAGTTATGTAATTTAAGTAATTTTCTATATATTAATTCCTTGCAGCTTCTAAGATCTCTGCTTTCAGTCATTTAATGGGAACCTTTGTTGTTTACTTCCAGAGGCTGTAAATCAGTCCTGGTCATGTGATGATCACACAGGTGCAGGGTTCATTATAAAAGATAGCTCTGATAATTGTTATTGTAACAAGCCATGCACCAGTGTCGACATCATCTGACCAGGATAGATCTTTATTTATTGTTTATTAACAAAACACATAAGCCTTATTTGCGGAAACTGGAATTCCCCTTTAAGGACTACTAGTTTTCTAGTTTTGTAACTTATTGATATCAGATAGGAATCACCTACCGTACTATATTTTTTCTTTATTTGTTGTACTGCTCTGCTTTTTTTGTCACATGGAAGGAAATGCTGCTGTAAAAGAAAGAAGCAAAACAGAATGTAAGCATAATTTTGTGGGGTATATGAGATTTTGATTGATTGTATGACATGACAGGAAAGTGCCTACAAAGTTGTACTCCTTTCACGGTTGAAGGGGTTCTACACTTTGTCGTAACACTTCTATATAGCTGTATTCACATGAGATTGTCCACTTCGAACATTAAAGTGGAATTCCAATTAAAATACTTTTGTGAGACAATCCTATAGGTTTGTAATCTCAGGTGACCACTGAGATCTGGAATGAAAAAGCTGTATAGAGATATAAAAACCACTTTGACACTGCTCAGAGAGTTCTCTTACTGGAAACACAACACTGTAAGCAAACTGTCATTGTTTTGAATGGACCTTTGATTATAATGTTGTGTCAGATTTTCAACAATAGAAATATCTGAACAGTGAGTTTGAGCGTTCTATGTAGCTTTAGCCTACAGCAAGGTTCCCAATGTAACCTTGACAGACCAAGGGGTCCGTCTAGATTTGCCAGTATCTGTTTGAAAGCAGATTCAGCACAGCTATCTCCATTATAAATGGAAACCATGACAGTATTGTGAATAGAGACTTTGAGTGCCCTTAACTCTAACATCCATGCTGCTGGTATATAGCACAAATGGCAGTCTGCTATTAACTAGTTAACTGATGAGATTAACATATTTTTTATATTATTTATCCATATACTCACACAACGTTTTATTGTCTGTCTCAGGTCTAGGAGCTTGTCCTTCATGAAATGAACATTTGACTTTACTTCATTTTCTTCGTCTTTTGCAAGTGGTAGGACATCATCCAGGTAAAAGCGAATCATTTCGGAAACTGTCTGGCAACCAATTGAACTCTGCAAGAGCAGTGAGGGGATGTTAACAAAAACGTCTAATTACAGTTAATATATAATTATTAATCTCCAACATTTGATGGAACAAGACATGGCTTCATAACTAAAGTCAAAGAGTTGGACATTGTGGAGGCTTAATGTCTATATAAACCTCATCTAGATGGAGCTCCTGATCTTTTGTGGTTGATTGCTACCAAAATAGGTAAACATATCATAAAATAGCATTTGGTAAGAGGTTGTCCAAGTGGATAAAACTGTCAATAACAGCATGAATAAGCCTGTGTCAAAATCTCTACAACTATGGAAGTATGTACTGATACTAAATAAGAAAATAAGAAGGAACTACATTACCTTAAAGTCATCCAGCAAATTTTTTTCAAGCAATATTGTGTCAAGGGCGTTATCTTTCATTTGCTGAAGGAGAAAAAATAAACATTGGTTTGATAGAGCCATGTTTATGATGTTTTAAAATAATCCTGAATATCTGCAATCAAAGATTTATTACTGCAAGGAATTATTGAGAATCTAAATCTCAATATGAAATTTTGACCTAATGGACTTGTAGATGGTAAAAATCATATGGATGTTGTATAATGAGTTATTCCCAGGGTTGAACTGACCCACTAGAGTACCAGGGGATTCTCAGTTTGGTGGGTCATAATAAGTCTCACAAGTCCACCAGAAGACAACACAATTTGGAGCTGACGTTGGAGTGACTTGCCACTAAGGTCTATTTTTATAGGTTGATTCACAAATAACCAATTTGACCTTATTGATGTTATGTATACTATGCGCAATGATAGCTACAAAGTTTAGGGTGCAATTAAAAATGGACATGCGTATGTTCTGTATAGATGGAGGGTAGACCCTAGAATCATTTCCTCTGGTGGACCCAAGGAACCCCAGACTGATGCTGGTTATTTCCTTCCGTGGACAAGTAACGGACATATGTGTAAACCTACTTATGTGAAGTTAACAATAAGACCACATATGGACCTTCTGGATATTTCTATGCACTGTGTGGGTTATTCTATTCCATAATATTTTCAAAAAAGGCTACCAAATTGAGCCCACTAGTTTGACCAAACATTAAGAGTGCATTTTAACGATTTACAAAATATCTTTATTTTAACAATAATAAGTGCTCATGTATTATAGACTCATATACAATAAATCTTTGAAAACATGTTGTACCTCAGATATATTATTTTTTATATAATCTCCTTTATAAAGGAACCTAATAGATACTACCAGAAGCAGCCTAATAGATGTAATTTGTATGTATTTTATATTTATAACACTGTCACATGGCAGCCTGGGAGCCTATTAAAGCCCCCCCTAGGTCTGCCTTCTTTCTGCCTTCAGCCTGTAAAAAATGGCAATACACTGCGATACATTAGTATTGCAGTGTATTGAACCATTTGATGATCGCTGGTTCAAATCCCCTAGGGGACTAATAAAAAGTGGAAAAAAAAAATAGTTCAATTACTAGCCTCTACACCACTTCATTGATGGAAAAGTAAAAAAAAGTTATGGCTCTTGGAAGATAGGGAGTAAAAAAATGAAAAATGGCTGTGACTGCAAGGGGTTAAGAGCTGATATATGCACACAAATACAAAGAATTATTTAGGTATCACATGGGAACATTATCTTCATTGTATCTACTATGTGAACAAGTGTGTTTATGTGAACTATGAGTCACTGAGGATTAAAGCTAGAACAGTGCTCTCTTATGTGAAAGGTATTGTCATAGTGAAAAAGCTAGTGTTTCCTCTACTACTACTCGCTGTCATTTTTGTAGTTTGTATAATTTACAACATAAGCTTTAGTTTATGTGTATTAACAGGAGCATTGCCAAAGAGAATATGATCTCAGAGCATATCAAGACATGAACCATCAGAACTACTGGAGATGTCTATATCTCATTGTATGAATGAAACAATGACCTATAAAGGCTTTTATGTAATAGTTTAATGTAAATACAAGAGCATTTAATGGCTTTTACATGGTTCACGCTTTAACAAAGTGCTGAGGTAAGGAAGCAATAGAGCTAAGTGCTTGCATTAGTACAATATCCTTGGTTGAAGACTTCATCTTCTGGTCTCTTTTTTAGTATGGAGATGGGGTGTGTTAGAAAGAGAACTGACAAAATGCTAATTCGTGAACTGAAATTGTGACAATGTTACATCATTTATGTACTCTATGTGCGTGTGACTCACCAGCTATATGAGAATTGAATTGTTAAAAAATTTATATACAAATAGCAGGCATCTGACCACATCAGTATGTATCTTCCCCTATCACAGCCTCTTCACTTTGTAAAAGGCTGCAACGAAGCTCTCATGAACTATGGCTACAGGTAAGAGAGGAGAAGAATTACATATATCTGTCTATATGTACATACAGACCAATAGCATTTTGAAACAATAGCATTATGCCCAGTAATAGGGCATAATTAATTTTTTAGGTGGAGATTTATAGAATACTAATGCTGGCCTCTCATGACGTAACTGAAGAAAGTTGGTTTAAAGTGAGTTGCAGCTTGTCTTTCCTTCACAAAGGGTCAAAGATTCAGCTCATTACCCTAGACCTATATTTAAAGACCCTGGCAAAGGCAGAGTGGTTTGTTGGTGCCCCTCTTGCATCCAGCATGTCCCCTGTCAGCCCCCCTAAAGACCTAAAATCAAGTTATGATGACCAAAGTTTCCATGTTGTAAAGAAATGGATAAAATGCACTGCTGATGGTTTAAAAGTCTACTTTGCTCTAAGAGAAAGTGGCAATAAGAATAATTTTCTAAATCAAGCTCAATCCATACTATACAATATACAGAATATTCTTCATAGGTCTCAGTCTGATGTTAGCTCATACTTTTGTACTTTGCATGACAAAAGTGAAATATACAATTGCCCGTGCAAATAACCAAACATAGGAAAACAAAACAAATGAAGAAACAATAAAATAAATGAGTGTATGGCATCAAGTTCCCTATCTGCATTGGTCATCTGTTAGATGTCATGGGCAGAAAATAAGAACAAGAGGAATTAAAATACTTACAAAATAGTCCTTGACTTTCTGAAATGTGGATCTCAGATCTCTGAGTTTGGCAGGGAATATGTGTATAACACGTTGACAGCTTCCTTCCCCATCTCCACTTTGACTCTTCACCTCCTTGAAGCAGAAGAAAATCAGCACCAGCAACCAGTTAAAATGCTTCATCTTTCCTCAGATAAACAATTTTTCTGCACAAAAGCAAAAAATTATACATAATGCCAAAGTCCATTGTCCTGTTATATATTGAGCCGAATGTCAATCTATTTCCTGTTTCCGCCCAATATGTCATCATCACTCTCCTTTATTCACTAGTGATCATCAGTTTCTAGTAGGCAAATGATGTTCCAACTATGTGGTTTGTTGATTCATTTAAATGTATTTTTATTCCCGGGGAATTATAGTAAATGTAACATTCTTAATTTTTATGTAAACGCCTTTCTAAGGTTATTTTCTGGTATTGTATTTTATTTATCTGCTTCCATTTACATGCTGAAGACGCAAATTTTTTGAGATGAGTAATTTCTTGAGTATTTCTTAATTGCCTGCTTTCATTACACTCAAGTTAATAATCTAGACTCAAGTTTTCATCTGAATTACCATTGGAAATAGTGTATTTGACTCTGACTCTTGCTGTTGCTGCTGTAAACCTATGAAGTGTATACCTGTACAGTATTCTGCAGTATTAAATATACTATTTTCTAGGAAATTGCTTAAATTCACACATAACTAAACTTGTCAATATTGTTTCACGGATGTATATGATGCATAGTACAGGGCTTTATAGCTTTATTGGGAATTGCAGCCACCGATCAGTGCAAAAATGTGGCATAAATCCATGGGGAAATTCATAAAGCCCTATACGACTGGTTTAGGAAAGTGGAAATTTGCGCAAAAACTTGATTTTTGCCAAACATTTAGCAACTTTTCAATTTTTACGCCACCTCCGTAGATGGAATAAAAAGTGGTCTGGGCTTAGTGAAAGGCGATGGGGCCACAGCTGCCCAATAAATTTACTATCATTTACGCCACAAAACTGGCATACATTATATGCCTAATTTATTAAGAGGCGATCACCTTTTAATAAATCAGGCGGGTCTTACTTCAACTTTCTTAAGATTAAGACTGGAGTATGAAACACCAGTCTTAATAAATTCTCCCCCATGTACATTATGTTTATGTGTTTTTGCTGCAATATTTATGGTGTGGAACTGATGTGGCATTCTAAACTTGTGAATAAACCCTTAGCTGAAAAATAGAAATATATACTGTACCTATATACTGGTGACCAGGTGGATTATGACATTAATCTGTCTGGCACTGATGGTGTATTGAACTGCTTGATGCAGTCAGGGAATATCTCAGAAATGCTGGATCCAAGGAAAATAATATTGTGGGATTTTTATTTTCTGCCCAGAGTTGTAGACATGTAGAATTGGTTAGTTTTAAGCTTCTGTTGCGAGAAAAATGGGGCGGGATGTAGCGGGAAGCACTGGAGCCACAGTCTGTTCGACAGATTTACCATAATTGACACCAGAAATTGGTGTAAGTTACAAAGCATATTTAGCTTGATTATAACAGGCATAGATTTAAATTGCTGGTGCACAGACAAATAAAGATGCGTCAACTTTATTAAGAGGGTTACTTCAACTTATTTTGGTTTAAGACTGGTGTATAAAATGCGTGTTTAGTTAAATCTCCCTCGTTGGGTTTGTTAAATTAACTCCCAATGTGCGCTTTAATGAGCCAAATCTAAAAATTTATAATAATGTGAACAACGCTGAGGAAGGTAGCAGTAACTGGCTTTGCAGAGAGAAGTCAGCTGACCATACGCTACACGATTTGACTGGTTGAGTTGTAGTACAGTATATAGACATATAACAATGAACTCTATGTACTACAGATAACAGCATGAGACAGTAATAATAAACATTACCATGTACTATAGTGTTAATATCCCCAAATCTTCCATTTTAAATTAGGGTAACTAACTAGGAACAATGTAATAGCTCCCATGTGTCTCTTTACTGGAGGGATTAATCTTGATTTTGAACTAAATTCCCCAGCCTCTATTTCCTTCTGAAATGTAAATGTAATGTAATCAAATCTATCATATTATATTATACTGTACCATATAAAAAAAACAAAAAAAAAAACGAGTTTGAGTGCACAGAGGACTAGAATCTGAGATCTTATATGATGTATGCAGGGCCCTCACATGGCAGAGCACTTTTAACTGACATAACAGACACAAGTAGTTACTTGAGACTTTCTTTGGAGAGCCATCAGTTTGTTACTTAAGGCTTACATCCTACGCCATCCACCTTGTGTAACTTTAACACTATCTTATTACCAAAGTTGTAAATTTACCAAATAAAAATAGTGTATTTAAAGCGGTTGTCCTGTTTCAGCCAATTAATGTTATTTTTTGTATAATAAAAAGTTATATTAATTTTTAATATACTTTCTGTATTCATTTCTCATGGTTTTCAAGATCTCTGCTTGTTATTCAGCTGTGTGTCCATCACATAATCATGGATAGAATTGTATCCACTAGAAGTAAACAATTAATACAGAAAGTATATTGCAAAATTGTATAACTTTTAATTCTACAAAATAATAACAATAATAACAATAATTTGTTGAAACCGGACAACTCCTTTAAATTTAGAAGGTAATATATGGCAATTATTTAATAATATATGTTAATTTTATTTATAAATGATTTATAGTATGTATTATTCATTCTGTCACTTTTTTATTTGTGACTGGCTGTCCCCACGACTTCATAAACGCAGACCACTGAAAAACGTACCGATGCCGTTTTTATAAGTATACGCCTAGCCTTGCACCATACTCAAAACAAAGTGAAAAAAAAACCAAAGACAATAAACAAACCTCAATTAAAAATACTTTTCTTTCAGTAGTCAGGTTCACTACGACAACGCTTCCCTGTAAACAATGTTAGCAGTAGAACCACCAGGGATGTGTGCATAATGATTGGTGGAGTTGCTAACACGGGAGAGAGCCACATAGAGCTGGCCGTGCGCAAAGCAGCTGATACTGAGGTCCACGCTGGAACACGCAGCGTTTGGCCCTGCGCTTTGTTGATGGTCATAGCGTAACATAAGCGGACAGAAACTGTACACATTTAAAACTGAAGGGAAAATTATTTGGAATGAAGGGGATTCGGGATATAAAAACGCTATCACCTGTGCTGCATCCTGTTAAAATCTCAGCTTCTATCACGTTTTGTTGTAGATTTGTGATTTGTGCCGTTACATAGTTTTGGTTGGTTTACATTTCTAAGGAGAATTATGGGGATGCCGACTTTTAAATGAATTTTGTATGATGGAAGACCGGGGGTGCTTAGGGATTTTAAAAATTCCACCGGATAGTTGGTAGCTTCTTCTTGTTCAATGGCTCTGTTGATAGAGATATATTCTGTACTTTCCCCATGAACTCACGTCAATATTTCAGCGTTTATTGCTGCTGCCTGGTCGTTGCTAGGGGTCAAAATAGCTCTTTTGCATAGCCAAATGTTTTAATGATTTGTTATTTGCATTGGGTCATCATACACAGAAGAAATGAGGTCTTGCAGTGTTGGAACAGTACAACATAAATTATCAGGCAAAATAACTT
Source organism: Rhinoderma darwinii (assembly GCF_050947455.1). NCBI lineage: Eukaryota > Metazoa > Chordata > Amphibia > Anura > Rhinodermatidae > Rhinoderma > Rhinoderma darwinii. Next base: position 340,201,448 of record NC_134688.1, on the reverse strand, counting down.
TACCTTCTTCCTGCGGATTCGTGCCGTCATCAATTTTTAGTAATAAATCTTAAAACTCTTGTGCATTTGGGTTGCCTCCTGTTCGCGCCCGCATATTTATTGTTAAATGCATCGGTATAATGTTGCGCCACAGTCTTGAGCTTTTTAGGCAGGCTGTAATTTCATCTGCCCTCGTTCCTCGTGGTATGACTGGCAAAGTCTGCCTGAAATCGCCACAGAAAAACATTGTCATACCACCCATGGGCTGGTCATGTGGTTCTATCTACTGCTTCTACCGCTTTACGGTTTGTCATATTGCACTTGTCCCATATTACTAAGCAGCAATCGCGTAGAACCCTTATCTGCAGCAGGTATGAATAAGTAGGATTAGTAGTAGGATTAACTTGGTAGAGTCTAAAATTATACCCATCTTCGCCGTGGCAATAAAGCTCTGTGTGTTTTGAAAATGCGTTGCAGGCGATCGTCGTGAGTGCGCAACACACGATGTTACGCCTATCGCACTCCTGATCAACTAAAACCACTGCAACTTCATCTGTGACGGGGGCGTTATACCTGGCGCGGTGTTCTGCAACAGGACGTCTATCTGCGCTGATGATCATTTTGTAATCATTGCTTTGCCCCTGCGGAATAGACTGTAATGCAGCTTTGAAATTATGCACGTACGGATTCACCTGATGCAGCATGTTTTGAAGTGGAAATATAAGGTTACTATTTAGTTGTGGAAAGTTCTGATTTCTGATATTGGCCTGTTCATTGTAATATGATACGAAATAAATCTGAAGACATTTTGGCTCATCTTGTGGTAGCAAAGATCCGATGAGATGGTAAACTTGGCCTTGCACCTTGAAGGTTGGCATGAATGGTTCCTCTGTAAATAGTTTTGCCCCAAAAGATGTCATTTGGAATGCGCTGTTATATAAACGGATACTGTCTAAGATGTGTTTTGATTGTGGATGGTCACCATTTAAAAGTTGTTTTATAAGCTCTGGAGGTTCTTGAAATGTTTCAATGTGAACTTTACCACTTCAACAACAGATTCCATTTGGTTCTTTTCCACAATTTAGAGCACCGCAAAAATTGCAAATTCCGACCATACCAACTACCGAAGCGAATACAGCATAGTCAATCCTAGGGGAATACATAAAATCTGCTGTTTCCTTATTGACTCAAGGAACAATATTGTTTGCCGCACCATACTCCTGAGACTCATCTGAATATTCTGATGAAATACACATTCTACTAAGAGAGTGTCGAATTTGATCAGCCTCTAAGTGTGATTGACCTTTTTCTGCTGTTTCTGCCTGCCGTATTTCATCTACTCTTTCCCTTTCAGTCAATAAATAACTTTCATTATTGCGTTCAGAATTCTCTCTAACTGATTTCAATCGTCGTTGATATTGGTCTTCGCTTTTGAGAGCTCTGGCATAGTTGTGACATTTGCGTTCGGCGGTTAATCGCACTTCACGTTCTTCACTACTTTCAAGCTCTCGAGAGGCCACTGTGCGAGCTCTCTGACAACTCAAGCGAGATTCTCTGTCGGTGACCGTTTCAGATTCGCGTTATGATGCATGGTGCTGTCGATCAGCAGATAGTCGCGCTTCACGTTACTTGTTACTTTCCAGAGACCAAGAGGCCACCATGCGGGCACGCTGTGTACTAAGCCCAGGTTCAAGCTGGGTAGAAGTTTCTTATGCGCGAGTTCCGGCCTGACGTTCCTGAGCTGCAGTAAGTGTCGCCTCATGATCTTCTTCAGATTCTTGAGACCAAATTAGTCTCATTCTTTTTGCATTTCTGCTATATTAAGAAATATTTGATCTTTTTCTGGAAGGCACTTACTCTCTTGAGACCGAGAGGCCGCTGTCCGAGCCCTTTGAGCCAACCAATCAGATTACAGTTTTTTGAGGCAGCTAGGTGCATGAAAGCAGTGAGCGGATTGGTTGCTTTATCTCTCTTCTATGTGTAATATGCAATACAGACAAATGTTGGAACTGTTGGCCATAGCAACCAATCAGATTACAGTTTAGACTCTTGCGAGGCAGCTGAGAGAATAAAAGCAGCAACCTGATTGGTTATTTTATCTCCCTTCTATGTGTAAGAACCAAAATAAACAAATGTAGGAACTTTTGTCCATAACAACCAATTAGATTGTAGTTTAAATTCTTGTGAGGCAGCAGGTGAATGTTAGCAGCGATCTGATTGGTTGCTATATCTCCTAACCATGTGTAAAAATCAATATAGACAAATGTTGAAGCTGTTGTCCATAACAACCAATCAGATTTATTCTGAGGCAGCTTGGACAATGAAAGCAGAAACGTGATTGGTAGTTATATGTGCCTCCAATGCATAAAAAAAACAATATAGACGAATGTTGGAGTTGTTGTACTTAGCAACCAATCAGATCACAGCTGGACTTTGTCTGAGGCAGCTTGAAAAATCTGATTGATTGCAACCTCCCCCTTATATAACAAGCAGTATACACCGCATTCCAAATTATTATGCAAATGTTATTTTTCGCTGATTTTCCTAAATAGTCTATGCAAATGACAGTCAGTAAAATCTTCAAGCCATCAACCGTTGGAGTATAATGCAAATTTTATTGAACAAATCTCCTAAAGATAACAGATTTTTTTTTAGAAGTAAAAAACTCAAAATGCACTGTTTCACGTTATTATGCACAACAGAGATCAAAACATTTGAAAGGTTGTAAAGAGAACTAAAATGGTAATTTGTTGCATTTGCAGCATCAGGAGGTCATATTTACAGAAATCAAAAGCTCTTTCAATCAAAAAAAACTTAACAGGCCAAGTTACATGTTAACATAGGACCCCTTCTTTGATATCACCTTCACAATTCTTGCATCCATTGAATTTGTGAGTATTTGGACAGTTTCTGCTTGAATATCTTTGCAGAAAGTCAGAATAGCCTCCCAGAGCTTCTGTTTTGATGTGAACTTCCTCCCACCCTCATAGATATTGTGCTTGAGGATGCTCCAAAGGTTCTCAATAGGGTTGAGGTCAGGGGAACATGGGGCCCACACCATGAGTTTCTCTCCTTTTATGCCCATAGCAGCCAATGACACAGAGGTATTCTTTGCAGCATGAGATGGTGCATTGTCATGCATGAAGATAATTTTGCTACGGAAGGCACGGTTCTTCTTTTTGTACCACGGAAGAAAGTGGTCAGTCATAAACTCTACGTACTTTCCAGAGGTCATTTTCACACTGTCGGGGACCCTAAAGGGGCCTACCAGCTCTCTCTCCCCTTGATTCCAGCCCAAAACATGACTCCGCCACCTCCTTGCTGACGTTGCAGCCTTGTTGGGACTGGTGTCCATTCACCAACCATCCACTACTCCATCCATCTGGACCATCCAGGGTTGCACGGCACTCATCAGTAAACAACATGGTTTGAAAATTAGTCTTCATGTATTTCTGAGCCCACTGCAACCGTTTCTGCTTGTGAGCATTGTTTAGGGGTGGCCGAATAATAGCTTTATGCACACTTGCAAACCTCTGGAGGATCCTACACCTTGAGGTTCGCGGGCCTCCAGAGGCACCAGCGGCTTCAAATACCTGTTTGCTGCTTTGCAATGGCATTTTAGCAGCTGCTCTCCTAATCCTATTAATTTGTCTGGCAGAAACTTTCCTCATTATGCCTTTATCTGAACGAATCCGTCTGTGCTCTGAATCAGCCACAAATCTTTTCACAGTACGATGATCACGCTTACGTTTTTTTGAAATATCCAATGTTTTCATACCTTGTCCAAGGTATTGCACTATTTCACGCTTTTCGGCAGCAGAGAGATACTTTTTCTTTCCCATATTGCTTGAAACCTGTGGCCTGCTTAATAATGTGGAACGTCCTTCTTAAGTAGTTTTCCTTTGATTGGGCACACCTGGCAAACTAATTATCACAGGTGTCTGAGATTGATTACAATGATCCAAAGAGCCCTAAGACACAATATCATCCATGAGTTTAATTGAAAAACGAATAATTAAATGTTTATGACACTTAAATCCAATGTGCATAATAATTTGGAACACAGTGTAGATTAAATTTGGAGCAGCTGCCCATAGCAACCTCCTTGTGTCTATTTTTCCAAGACAGTACAAAATGTAAGTAAAAATGTGATTGGTTGCCATGGTTTCCATGTGTTTGTTGTTGTTGTACTAATGCAATGTAAATGAATTTTTTAAAACATTAACTCCTTCCCAACATCCGCCGTATATATATGGCGCACGCCGGGTGGGGGTGTATGGAGCGGGCTCACGGGCTGACCCTGCTCCACTTCCAGGTAACGAGCGGGAATCCCGCTCGAGCACGATCCCGCTTGTTTAACCCGTTAAATGCCACAGTCAATAGCGATCGCGGCATTTAAATGTCTAAAAACAGGGGGCGACCTCCGGTAACGTTCCAACGCCCCCCCCCCCGCGGCGATATCGCAGGGTGCCGTTGGTTAGCATGGCAGCCTGGGGGCCTGATGAATCACGATACGCTGCAATTAGTATTGCAGTATATCGTGCAAGTGATCTAACGATCGCTGATTACATTTCCCTAGGGGGACAAGTAAAAAAAGTAAAAAAACAGTAAAAACGTTTTTTTAATAAATAAAAAAGCGTAAAAAAAATGAAAGTTAAAAAACAACCCTTTTCCCATTGTCCCTCAAACACAATGTAGAATAAATAAAAAGCTAACATAACTGGTATCGATGTGTCCGTAAAAGTCTGAACTACTACAATATATCATTATTTGGACCGCACGGTGAACACCGCAAAAAAATAAAAAATATTCACTTCATCTCCCACAAGAAATGAAACAAAAAGTGATCAAAAAGTCCCATGTACCCCAAAATGTTACCAATATAAACTACAGCCCACTCCGCAAAACATAAGCCCTCATACCGCTAAATCGACAGAAAAATAAAAAAGTTATGGCTCTCGGAATATGGCGACAAAACTCAAATTTATTTTTAACAATCAGCTTTTTCCTTGTAATAGTAGTAAAACATAAAGAAAACTGTATAAATTTGGTATCGCTGTAATCGTATTGACCCACAGAATAAAGTTAACATGCGTGCTTGAGTAAACCGATTGCGATAAAATAAAGTTGACCCCTATGTTTTTCTAAACATCCGAATTGGGTCAGTAGTTTTTACGTGATGCGTGCACAAACAAACAGACAAACACAAAAATTCCAAAAATGGTGTTAATGCATTTTATCACTTATACTTCATCTCCCCAATTATTTTTTTTCGAAAACATTTTCAATGTATAGACATGCAAAGTTTACAGTTTTATTATATGCAGAGATTTTAGAACATTCTGACGTCCTTTATGTCTCCTTTCCTTTAGGAAATTGCATCTAATATTGTTGTTTCTTTTTAAAAGGTTTTTTTAAAAGGTTTCTATTTCGTTAGATACATACAGTACCATGAGAAATATTTTGCGGACACTAATAAATACAAGAGCACATGTATTCATGTGGCAACAATAGAAGTAATACACAAAATTGGAGACCCTGTAATAGAAAAGCATACAAAAAAAGAAACAATATAATAAAATAAATATTCCAGTTTCAAGCAAAGTGGGTATTATTGAGGTCAATCTGCATATACACTTGTGGCCAGGCGAGGAACATCTTCCAGGTGCAGTTGAGTAGGTAAGATAACTTGGGGTGAGGGAGAGAACCCACAGGCACAAAAAAGGAGAGAAGGGTAAAGAAGGATGGGGGGTAGGAAGGAGACCGTGGAGGACATGTAAGCGGGAGAGGGGGACAACATTGTGTTTCTAATACATCCATTTCTATAAATCCATCATAGCAAATCTTTGTAGCCTCTCGGTTGCCTAGTATAGTCAGATTTGCGTTGTTTACACTTTTCACTTCAAGTTGCCATTTGACACTAGTCTTTTTGATTGTTTTGGTTTGTCTGCCAAGGTCTCAGTCAACTAGAAACGCCAGGATAGGTTAGACTCATGATGTTAGATTAAATAAGTTCAAAGGACTATGAAAGGCAATTGAAGAACTTAAAAAGGGTTGTCTAATGAAGTCAACCCCGTCCATATGCTCTATTCAGGCCATGCAATACTAAATTCAAAAGATGTGGCTTGTATTCAGCTGTAATTGACGGAGGTTCTGGGAGTTAGCTCCTTGTTTTTTGGAGAACGGGTTGTTTTAATGAAACAACCCCTTTAACCCCTTAATGACCGCCGATACACCTTTTCACAACGGTGATTAGTGGGCTTTATTCTGATGCAATAGCCTTTTTCACGGCGCTGCATCAGAATAAATAAACAGAGCAGGGAGCTGTTAAATCTCCCTGCTCCCAGCTTCCAGAGGTAGCGGAGGGCTGGGGGCATCCCTGCTCGAACGAGTGAGATCGATATTAGTATCGGTCTCTCCCGTTTAACCCCTCAGATGCGGCGCTCAATAGCGAGGGAGGGAGCTCCCTCTCATCCCACTGACACCTGGCGATAAGATCGCCGAGTGTCTGTGTCTCCGATGGCAGCTGGGGCCTAATAAAGGCCCCCAGGTGTGCCTATAGTGAAGGACTGCTAGGTCATGCCAGAGGCATGGCATAGCAGATGCCTGTCCGTTTTAAACGGACAGGCAGTAATAAAGTGCAATACAGAAGTATTACAGTGTAATATGCGATCATCCAATCACTTTTATAATAAAGTCCCCTAGTAGAACTAGTAAAAAAGTAAAAAGAAAGTTTAATAAAGTTAATTAAAAAAAATTGGAAAAAAATTGGAAAAAAAATATGAAAAACCCACTTTTTCCCCTTACAAAATGCTTTACTATTAAAAAAAAAAAAAAAAAGCAAAAAAGTTACACATATTTGGTATCGCTGCGTCGGTAACAACCCCAACTATAAAGCTATTACATTATTTAACCCACACGGTAACACCGTAAAAAATAAAATAAAAAACAATGGTAATATTGCTGTTTTCTGTGAATCCTGACTTAAAAAAAATGTGATTAAAAGTGATCAAAAAGTTGCATCTACTCCAAAATGGTACCAATAAAAACTACAAAAATAAGCCCTCATACAACTGCATCGGCGGAACAATAAAAACGTTACGGCTCTTCAAATATGGAGACACAAAAACAAATGATTTTGAAAAAAATTAGTTTTTACTGTGTAAGTAGTAAAACATACAAAATCTATACAAATTTGGTATAGTTGCAATCGTAACAACCCGCTGAATAAAGTTATTGTGTTATGTATACCACACGGTAAACGGCGTAGATTTAGGACGCAAAAAAGAGTAGCAACATTTCAGGTCTTTTTCTATCCCCCCCAAAAAAAGTTAATAAATAAATAATATGTACGCCAAAATGGTGCTATTAAAAAATACAACTTGTCCCGCAAAAAACAAGACCTTATACAGCTATGTCGACGCAAAAATAAGAAAGTTATAGCTCTTCGAATGTGACGATGGAAAAACGTAAAAAATGGCTTGGTCATTAGGGCCCAGAATGCAAGCAGGGGGAAGGGGTTTTGAACTTTTGCCAGAGTAATGATGATGATGATAATAAAAAATATATACTAAAAATATATAACAATAATAATAATATTAATAATAATATTTACTTCCTAAAAAGTCCATCGTACTTAGGATTTGTATTTTTATGACAAAGGATTTCCCAAACATACCTAATAGTTGAATACTGTCATATATTACACATACACAATGAACATGTGATTCTATACAACATTTTATTACAAAACAATCATGCTCCCTGGAAAAGCCCTTTGCTTAGCACAGCTTAGCTTTTGACTCATAGCGTTTGATGACAGTGTTGTGGTCACGTGTATAATCCAATTTGTAACATGCTGTAAGCATTTTTGTTCATTTTAGTGAAGTAACATCTTGTAACAACAAAAAGCAAATCACACTTTTGTAGAACATTATTGTGGAACATTTTAAGAAACCTGTTACAGGTAGTTACAAATAAAATGTACAAATATAGTAGGAAAAATGCACTACAACTAGTAACTGTTTATTGTTGTAATGTATAAAGTTGAATTAGTTAAGGGTTTTGCCTAATACTAAAGAGTTCCACTGAAGTGAATGGGATTTTATGGGATTTAATGCAATCCAGTGCACACAGTGCCGTTGAAAAGTATGCATTTTTAGGGCATGTAGTGTTTTTTTTTTCTTTCAAACTTTTTTTTATTATTTTTCAAAAATCGGTAATATAAACAGTATAAAATACTTTTCAAAGTCACAAAAATGAATAAAGTACGTTTACCATAATGGCAACGACATGATAGGTTAAGTTGCATTCAATGTAAATTAAATACTGGAGATCTAAGGCATGTAGTGTTTTTAAAATAGACTTTACATTGGACCCAAGGACATTAAGCGATAAGTAAACAACTGTAAATACAGTAAATTACATGTTCAGGAAGGGTCCTCCTACAAGGCCCAACATGAGCCATGTAAACTAGCGCCGATCAACGAAACAGCTGATTGATCGGCGCTCGTTTGCTCTTTTCACAAGGAGCAATGCATGGGGACGAGCAAACGTTACTACAATAACTCGCCCCCATACATTTCCATTATGTCGGCATTCCATACATTTCCATTATGTCGGCAGCACATCTCTCTGTTTACACAGGGTGATGTGCTGCCATCAATGATAATATTTCATGCTGCATAAACGATACGATCAGTTGATGTGAATGCTGTTTAAACAGGGCAACAATCAGCAAATGAACCAGCAAACGCTTCTTTGTCCGATCATTGGCCCATGTAAAAGGGCCTTAAGCCCTTGAATTGTTCTTTTCATCACATTAGTAATGTAGACCAGCTGTCCTGTATTACTGGTGGTACATTAACCCCTTGAAATCCAAAGGATTTTATGATTTTTCTTCATATTATTTCACTTTTTAGAGCAGTAGTTTATGCCCTTGTGCTGCTCTTCCTAGTTTAACTTAAAAAAAAGAAATATTCAGCCATGAATAGCTCTTCTGGAGGCTATCGAAAGCTATCTTTTGCCACCCTGTCACAGAAATTGCATACAAGTATAGAAACCCGTCCCTCTTCATCCTCTTCTCAGTCTTCTAGATATTACTCATATAGTGAAGTATGCCAAATAGCTCTCTTTTAAAAGGGAGAAAACTTTCTCTTTAGTGCCACCTATTGGTGACTAGCCTGTAACTCAATGTCCGACCCTTTAAACAGTCTTAAAATATGACTGGAAATAGCCAAACCAGGGATACCCATCTATAGACACCACTGTTTCGGCTTTATTGTTTACAGATGGGTGTCTCTGGATTGGCTCTTAACCCGAGTCATGTTTTAAGACTCTATAAAGGATTGGACATTGGCTTAAAGGGTAGTGACCTATAGATGACACTAGAGAGACAGTTGTCTTCCTTCTGTAAACAACCATACACCTCCTCTAGAGCTATGGACCCCTGAGGACTGTAAATGTAAAAACATTTGGCCTCATTTATCAAAACGCTCTTACAGAAAAACTGGCCTTTACTTATATGAACCAATCAGAGCTCAGCATTTTTAAACTGCTCTGGAAAAATGAAAGCTGACAGTAAATGATTGCTATGGGCAAGAAAGATGGTTTTCTGTTAGACAGTTTTGATAAACGAATATGCTATAAAATAGGAGCAAAAATTAAAAATAAAAATGTTGCTATTTTAATCGATCTTTACATTACATATTCCTGGAAAACCTATTTAAGTAAACTGTTTTGTGAATATTATATTTGGAATGGGTTATCTGCTGCTCAAATTCTCCAGAGATCTCTGTTATGGTAGAACTTGGCTCTGAATGCTTGACATCTCAATGTAATCAAGAGCCTGCAACTAATTTTAATGGAAGTAAAGGGTCTTTTAGAGCTACCCTGACTCCCCACTGGCTCATAGCGGTAAGTCCTGATTGGGAGGAGCACCCTTTATTGTCCACCCCTTCAATAGTGGAGTGATCTAGCTTTCTAATTGTAGCACAACAATATATCTGTACAGGCTGGGGAGTGCAGGTTAGCAATACCTATGTCGTCGGTTATGCAAGTGGCATGACAGATAAATCTACATATTGATGTCCCCAGGTCCACAATTTCAAGTGCCACGGGGTGGCCTCTTCTGGCTTAGTGCTCCGGGCCTCTCTGCTCTGATTGACTGTTCTAGCATCCAATCAGGAGACCACTAGAGCCGTCACTCATAGCAGAGAGTGGCACATGGGTTTACGTTGCCGACGACATCAGAATTGAGCTTTCTCAGTCATGCAGCTTGCATCCCTGACAACATAGATATCGTTATGCTGCACTCCCCACCCTGAATATAGCGCTGTCAGCAGTTTTGAGGGCTCAAAACTGCTGAAAGGTTCCCTTTAACATTAGAGGGCATATATTTTTATGTAATCTGTTTCACCACTTTACAAATTTCCCCTATTAAAGATAATAGTCATATGACCTTTTATTTACATTGCACATTCAGTTAGCAAACATTACATTCTCATAATTATTTAACATTAGTCAGGCCTCCTGACATTTTGAGCAATATTGGAAGAAATAAATTTTAAGGTTCTTTTCCCCTGTAGACCTGACAATAAACAAGCTTGCAATGTGCCTTTTAGCTCCACCTGTCTGTATGGTCTAAAAATGTCCCAAAAGTTTTGTAATGTATAACTGCGCAACTCATGGTAGTAAAAACTTCCCTATGCTGTGTTGTTTTAAGTATTGTGCAACTTTAGATCTGTAGAACCACTAAAGATGGTAATAATTATAATTCTACAAGGGAATCACATACTACAATGAGAAAAAAACCATTGCACAACAATGTGGAAAAAATACACCACATTATCTATCCCGTTCTCGTAGTTGGGACAGCCCCTTGCATTTCTTGAAGGCAGTTAGGTGAGATGTTATTTTATAAATTTTTCTTCAAGGGCACCCTTTTTAGTTAACATGATGAGGAAGAAGCTTCTGGGGAACCCCCTTGAAGGAACCCTTTTAACTTTGGACCTTTGTAAATGGATCTCATACTTTCCCACATAATTCTATCTCTAGGCCGAGCTATTTAATTCATTTTTCTTATCTGTGTTAAAAAAAACTACAAAAACAAAGGAAACAAATAAACTGCTTGGGATATGTTTTCTAACGCCACTTTAGACATCATAACTAGGATTTCTCTTGGCTGAATAAGGCAACAGTCCAAAAAAAATGAAAAAACGTTTGTATTCTTGTGTTCTTATAGAACTAAGCTCATTAGTTGTAAAACCGTTATTTATTATTTAACAATTCCCTACATACAGGAAATACCAATGGACTGGTAAGGAGTTATTGTTATCCCTATATTTAAAAAAATTCACAGACAATGCCTATAGAGGCGGTCGGATAATGACAGCATAGGGTCGCTGTACATAGACAGTATATGAAGGCTAAAGTTCATCATAGAGCACCCCCTTGTGATTATTTTAAAATCCACCTGTAAATGTTAACCATTAAATCCATTACTTCTGGTCTTAACATGGATTCTAGTAGACCGTAAGAATCTTCTTTTAAGGTGATGGGCCCTCTTACCTGCTGGACCCTTGTGAAACTGCACAGGTTGCACATATATAGTATGTCCACCTCTGTCTATACAACCTATATGCACACGCACCGCCTAATGAATGGAGAAGGAGCTAATGGACTGTGCAACAAACAGGCCTATAAACAACACCCTAATGGACAAAGCCCTTAATATGAGGGCCACCATGGCAATAAGCTGATGACTGCGGACCAAACTCTGGAGACCCATGGCAAATCGGTGTTGCAGCTGGCTGCTTATTTCTCTTGTAACAGCCATCTAAGTAATACATAGAGAAAGGATTTGTTGAGACAACTTCTTACGTTTTTTTTTAGTGAATCTTACTTTTTTTTTAGAAAACTGTTTGCAAAAACTGCACCAGTTCTGTACTGTGTGAACAATAATCTGAAAAAGTAACGCAAAAAAATTGTTCATAGTATATACAATTATTTAAAAAGAATGACATAAATGATGGTGCATATTCCAGAAAGAAGAAAAAGAAGAGCAGCAAAGCACACATAAACACCCACACATCCATATACAAACGTATTCAGATCCATTTTAACAATCAAAAACAGTGTTAGAATGGGATTTGTGAAATCCTATGACATATTAATGACATGAATATTTTTAACTATTGCAGCATTTACAAATACCACTAAGAATCTTAATGTTTAGAAATGGTCACCATAGTGTAGCTTTTCAGATTTGTATGGCATTTTAAGAAATCTCTTCAAAATTGATCATAGTATTGATATGTCTATAGTGTGTAAATGAGATATTGCTTTTATAACTGTGATAACACTATGATTGTTTGACCTTTATTGACAGGGCTGGATTAAGGTTGGCAGAGGACCCCATCCCACGTCTAGGACCCAAACCCTACCAAACCCCCTATCAGACCAACATATAGGAGCATAAAAAAAACTCCAAAACTGTCAAATAAACCAGCTCAGTCAATGTAAATAATTTTACGCGGCGCCATCCAGATAATAAAGGAAATATATAGAACAAAAAAGAAAAAAATTTCCGGACAAAAAACCGAACATGTCTATATTTTTTACAGTTTGGCAACTTTTAATATAAAAAAAATATTTATTTACAAACAAATTGTGTTTCTTGTATTTTTTTTCATATTATTATTCATATTAGTCAATCATAGGGCACTTTTATGTTCAAATGTTTTAATTTTATTAACTGGTTCCCGACCGCTGGCTGTATATTTACGGCCAGCGGTCAGGGTCCTTAAAACCCGAGCCATAGACTTTTTACGGCTCGGGTTTTAACTTGCTGCCCGCGCGATCGGGCAGCTGAATGTCGGGTCTCCGGCTGTCAGTGACTGCCGGGGACCCTGAGGAGGGGATAGAAGCAGCTTTCACTGCTTCTGTCTTCTCCGATGTCTTTTTACACAGCGTTCAATGAACGCTGTGTATATGAATAGATGTACCCCCTGAGGAAGCAACTAATAACAGCAAAACGCGCGTTGGGGTTCTCTGTGGCAGATCCAGCACGGACGTGTATAAACATCCTTCACTTTGTCTAAATGGGTAAGATTGCACTGTTTTACTGCTCACCACTTAATACTGATTGTTCCCTATGTGACTCTCCTTCTACTTGGTATTAGCCCGTAAATTTATATATTTGAGAGGACACTTTTGGGTCATCAGTATATTATCCACTGGGATATGATACTTTATAATCTATGTGGGTAGTATATACAGTTTGCACTCTATGCCATTATACCTTTTTACCCAGTATTTTTTCGTGCTGAATTATTCACCACAGTGTTAGTACTAGAGTCTTACAATTACGTGTTTTTAAATGTATGTTATTTTGTATAATAAAGTTGATATATTCTTATATATTTTGACTACAAGCTCTACTTTTTTTTCGGTATGGTTTAATAAATATGGAGCAGTCTATCTGATAAATTATGGGGGGAAGTTGGTTTCCTAAACTTCACCTAGCCTGTAACAAATATGCGTTTGGAGTCTATTTATCTGTATATGAATAGAGGCAGCGGCCGCGCCACTGTCTCTATTCCTCCCGGTGATCATGTGACTGGTCACATGATCGCCGGGTGACGTTAGTGGCAGACTACTGCTGGGTCTTACAAGACCCTGCACATACCTATTAGTGACAATCGTCACTATGAGAGGGCTGATTTCCCCTGTAACTGGGGCTGCTGTGCAGCTCCAGTTACAGTGGAAAAACATGGTGTAAAAGAAAGAAAAAAAAAATATAAAGTTCCCCAAAGGTCTTTTTTGACCTTTGAGGGACAGACCATAGTAATAAAAAAATAATAAAGTAAAGTGCAAAAAAAAAATTAAATAATAAATACACATAAAATACCCACCCCCAAAAAAACAGTTCGCCCCCGCCAATCATTGTTGTAACGCTAGCGCTGACCCAATTACCCTAATATAGACATGTAATATATTAACCCCTTCCCTCTTTAGCCACTTTTGACCTTCCTGACAGAGCCTCATTTTTCAAATTTGACATGTGTCACTTTATGTGGTAATAACTCCGGAATGCTTTCACCTATCCAAGCGATTCTGAGATTGTTTTCTCGTGACACATTGCACTTTAAGTTACTGGCAAAATTTGCTCGATATGTTCAGTATTTAATTGTGAAAAACACCAAAAATTAGTGAAAAATTGCAAAAATTTGCATTTTTCTCAATTTAAATGTATCTGCTTGTAAGACAGGCAGTTATACCACACAAAATTGTTGCTAATTAACATCCCCCATATGTCTACTTTAGATTGGCATCGTTTTTTTAACATCCTTTTATTTTTCTATGACATCACAAGGCTTAGAACTTTAGCAGCAATTTCTCACATTTTCAAGAAAATTTCAAAAGGCCATTTTTACAGGGGGCAGTTCAGTTGTGAAGTGGCTTTGAGGGCCTTATATATTAGAAACCCCCAAAAAGTCACCCCATTTTAAAAACTTCACCCCTCAAAGTATTCAAAACAGCATTTAGAAAATGTCTTAACCCTTTACACATGTCACAGGAATTAAAGCAAAGTAGAGGTGAAATTTACAAATTTCATATTTTTTTGCAGAAATAAATTTTTAGTACAATTTTTTTTATAACACAGAAGGTTTTACCAGAGAAATGCAACTCAATATTTGTTGCCCAGTTTCTTCAGTTTTAGGAAATATCCCACATGTGGTCGTAGCGTGCTACTGGACTGAAGCACCGGCCTCAGAAGCAAAGGAACACCTAGTGGATTTTGGGGCCTTATTTTTGTTAGAATATATTTTAGGCACCATGTCAGGTTTGAAGGGCTCTTGCAGTGACAAAACAGTAAAAATCCCCCAAAAGTGATCCCATCTGGGAAACTAGACACCTCAAGGAAATTATCTAGGGGTGTAGTGAGCATTTTGACCGCACAGGTTTTTTACAGAAATTATTGGAAGTAGGCCGTGAAAATTAAAATCAACATTTCTTCAAAGAAAATGTCGGTTTAGCGATTTTTTTTCTAATTTCCACAAGGACTAAAGGAGAAAAAGCACCGCAAAATTTGTAAAGCAATTTCTCCCGAGTAAAACAATACCCCACATGTGGTAATAAATGGATATTTGGACACACGGCAGGGCTTAGAAGGGAAAGAGCGCCATTTGGCTTTTGGAGCTCAAATTTAGCAGGAATGGTTTGAGAGGCCATGTCACATTTACAAAGCCCCTGAGGGGACAAAACAGTGGAAACCCCCCACATGTGACCCCATTTCGGAAACTACACCCATTTTGGAAATTATCTAGGGGTATAGTGAGCGTTTTGACCCCACAGGTTTTTTGGATAAATTATTGGAAGTAGGCTGTGAAAATGATAATCAAAATTTTTTCAAAGAAAATGTAGGTTTAGCAAATTTTTTCTCATTTCCACAAGGACTGAAGGAGAAAAAGCACCGTAAAATTTGTAAAGCAATTTCTCCCGAGTAAAACAATACCCCACATGTGGTAATAAACGGATATTTGGACACACGGCAGGGCTTAGAAGGGATGGAGTGCCATTTTGCTTTTGGAGTCCAGATTTAGCAGGAATGGTTTGAGAGGCCATGTCACATTTACGAAGCCCCTGAGGGGACAAAACAGTGGAAACCCCCCACAAGTGACCCCATTTTGGAGACTACACCCATTGAGAAAATTATCTAGGGGTATAGTGAGCGATTTGACGCCACAGTTTTCTTGCAGAACTTATTGGAAGTAGGCCCTGAAAATAATAATCTACATTTTTTCAAAAAAAATCTAGGTTTAGCTAATTTTTTCTCATTTCCACAAGGACTGAAGGAGAAAAAGCAACAAAAATTTGTAAAGAAATTTCTCCCGAGTAAAACAATGCCCCACATGTGGTAATAAACGACTGTTTGGACACACGGCAGGGCTTAGAAGGGAAAGAGCACTATTTGGCTTTTTGAGATCACATTTAGCAGGAATGGTTTGCGGCGGCCATGTCATATTTGCAAAGCCCCTGAGGGGACAAAACAATGAAAACGCCCAAAAAGAGACTCCATTTAGGAAACTACACCTCTTGAGGAATTCATCTAGGGGTGTAGTAAGCATTTTGACCCCACAGATGTTTCATAGAATTTATTAGAATTAGGCAGTGAAAATAAAAACAGTCCTTTTTCTTCAATAAGACGTAGCTTTAGCGCAAATTTTTTCATTTTCTCAACAAATAAAGGAAAAAAAGAACCCAACATTTGTAAAGCAATTTCTCCCGAGTACGGCAATACCCCATATGTGGTCATAAACTGCTGTTTGGGCAAACCGCCATTTGGAGTGCAGATGTTGCTGGATTGGTTTCTGGGCGCCTGTGGGCCCAAAACAGTGGAAAACCCCCAGAAGTGACCCCATTTTGGAAACTACACCCCTCAATGCATTTACCAAGGGGTGTAGTAAGCATTTTAACCCTGCAGGTGTTTTGTAGAAATTAGTGTTCACTCGATGTTGCAGAGTGAAAATGGGATTTTTTTCCATAGATATGCCAATATGTGGTGCCCGGCTTGTGCCACCATAACAAGACAGCCCTCTAATTATTATGCGGTGTTTCCCGGTTTTAGAAACACCCTACATGTGACCCTAATCTTTTGCCTGGACATATGACAGGGCTCAGGAGTGAAGTGTACCATGCGGAGTGGAGGCCTAATTTGACGATTTACAAAGTATTGGTTCACAACTGCAGAGGCTCAGATGTGAAATAATAAAAAGAAACCCCTGAGAAGTGACCCCATTATGGAAACTGCACCCCTCAAGGCATTTATTAAGGGGTGTAGTGAGCATTTTCACCCCACAGGTCTTTTCCATAAATGAATGCACTGCGGATGGTGCAAATTAAAAATTTATATTTTTCCCTAGCTATGCCATTCAGTGGCAAATATGTCATGCCAAGCTTATGACGCTGGAGACACACACCCCAAAAATTGTTAAAAGGGTTCTCCCGGGTATGACGATGCCATATATGTTGAAGGAAACTGCTGTTTGGGCACGCTGTAGGGTTCAGAGCCGAGGGAGCACCATTTGGCTTTTGGAGAGCGGATTTTGCTTGGTACTATATTTGTTTGAGTATTGCTGGTGTTTTATAATGTGGGGGTACATGTAAGCGGGGCGGAGTGTATAAGGGGCATAGTCAGGTGGTATAAAAAAAAAATAATAATCCATAGATGTGTGTTACGCTGTGAAGCAATCCTTTCCGCACAGGCCAGTGTCGCACTGATAAATGGTGTCATTTCTTATCCCCCTTTTGGTCCACACTCCGCACCTTTTGTAGTTTGAAGAATTTTGCTGGGAAAGTGTTGTCCTGGTATAATACGGGCAGCGTCGCTTCCAGCGGATATGTTTGGGCTCTCCCCTTCCTGGTTCCCTAATTTTAGGTCCTTGATAAATCGCCTCTTGAAACAGAAGAAATGTTCCCCTCGGGCACAACTGCATATTTTTTTATTTCCTGACTTATTGGAGCCATAACTAATTTTATTTTTCATAGACGTAGCGGTATGAGGGCTGGTTTGTTGCGGGACGAGCTGTAGTTATTATTGGTACCATTTTGGGGTACATGTGACTTTTTGATCACCTTTTATCCTATTTTTTGGGATGCCAGGTAAACAAATAAACGCAATTCTGGCACAGTTTTTTTCGTTTTTTTTATACAGCGTTCACCATGCGTTATAAATTTCATGTTAACTTTATTCTGCGGGTCAGTACGATTCTGGCGATACCTAATTTATAGCACTTTTTTATGTTTTACAACTTTTTGCACAATAAAATTACTTTTGTAAAAAGAATGTATTTTTTCTGTCGCCAAGTTTTGAGAACCATAACTTTTTAATTTTTTTGTCGACGGAGGTGTTTGAGGGCTTGTTTTTTGCGGGACGAGCTATCGTTTTTATAGGTACCATTTTTGGATACGTGCGACTTTTTGATCACTTTTTATTCTAATATTTGTAGGGCAAACTGACCAAAAAACAGAAACT
The DNA here is from genome assembly GCF_050947455.1 of Rhinoderma darwinii. Classification (NCBI taxonomy): domain Eukaryota; kingdom Metazoa; phylum Chordata; class Amphibia; order Anura; family Rhinodermatidae; genus Rhinoderma; species Rhinoderma darwinii. The sequence continues at coordinate 340,183,432 of NC_134688.1, read as the reverse complement.
CTGGTAAAGTTTTTTTTTTACGCTGTTCACCGCGTGCAATAAATAATATAATATTTTGATACCTCAGGTCGTTACGGTAGTGGCGATACCAAATACCAAATAAATATGGTTTAATATTATTTTTCAATAATAAAGGACTTGATAAGAGTAAAAGGGGGATTGTGTTTTATTTGATTACTTGAAACTTTTATTGTTTTCAAACTTTTATTTTTTGCACTTTTTTTTACACTTTTTTATACTTTTTTTACACTTTTCTTCAAGACCCACTAGGGGACTTGAAGGTCCAACAGTCAGATTTTTTTTTTTCAAATACATTGCACTACCTATGTAGTGCAATGTATTAGATCTGTCAGTCATTCACTGAGAGCAAGCCGATTAGGCTTCGCCTCCCGGCGGGGCCCTAAATCGGCTTCCGTAATGGCAGAGCAGGAGACCATTGTGTCTCCTGTTGCCATAACAGCAGTCGCCAGTCCCGATTGCCTCTCAGGGCTGGCGATCTGCTAGTAACCGCTACTATGCAGCAATCGCTTTCGATTGCTGCATCGAAGGGGTTAATGGCAGGGATCGGAGCTAGCTCCGGTTCCTGCCGTTACAGGTGGATGTCAGCTGTACAGTACAGCTGACTTCCACCGCTGATGACGCCGGATCAGCTCCTGACCCGGCGCCATCTTGCCGGCAGCTACGGAAGCCGATCAGGCTCAGCCGCCGGGCGGATCTTGACCAGCTTCGGTGCTAGGCAGACCGGGAGGCCAGTATTAGGCCTCCGGTTGCCATTGCAGCCACCGGAACCCCGGCTCCGATGAGCTGCAAACACCTTAAGTGCAGCGATCGCGTTTGAGCGCTGCACTTAAGGGGTTAATGGCGGGGATCAAAGCTAATTTCGGTCCCCGCCGTTACAGTCAGATGTCAGCTGTAAGATACAGCTGAGATCCGACGATGATGGCACCGACTCAGCTTCTGAGCCGGTGCCAAACATTTGACGTACATGTACGGCATTTTGCGGGAAGTCAATACTTTCCATGACGTACATGTACGTCAAATGTCGGGAAGGGGTTAAAATTTATGGTAGACAATGACGATCACAAATAAAAGGTCTATTTTAGGGTAAAACTATGTTATTACCCAAAAAAAAATAGCTGAAACGTAAAAAAGATTATTTTTTACTATTATTTTCAAACTTTATGAATAAAAATTCTAAAATAGCAAAAAAGGTGTGTATAAAAATGATAAAAAATGAAACCTGCATTGTCTACAGAAAAAACGTTGCAAAAATCACGTCGTTAGCCCAACAAATAAAAACGTTATAGCCATTTAACTAACACGTGCTAAAAATGGCTAAACGGGGTCTGGTCCTGAAGGTGCAAAATAGCCCGGTCCTGAACTGGTTAAGTATAAAGTAATGCCATATTGGACATTCCATTATTGTCTGTACATAGTAAATGCTCAGGAGTCTTTTAGGGCAGTGGTCTCCAAACTCCAGCGGTTGCAAAATTGTAACTTCCATTATGCCCTGATATCCTGAGTGTGAAATGTCGTTTTGCAACAGCTGGAGAGCCACAGGTTGGAGACCACAATTTTAGGGCATACGTAAGGGTTTCATGGAGATGAGTTCAGTTCAGTTGAACCACAAGGGTCTGGGTGTTGCACCTGCAGCTGAAGTCTTTTGGTATATTTTACATCAGAATTTAACCTTGCATTAGGCCTTTTTCACACAGCAGTTGGTCAGTAGTTTGTGTCAGTATTTGGAAGCCAAAACCAGGAATGTAAAATGCATAGAGAAAAAGTATAATGGAAAGATTTGTACTTCTGTGTTTTGGACCCACTCCTGGTTTTGGCTTACAAATACTGATGAAAAATACTGACCAAGTCACTTGTTGAGAAGACATGTCCTCCTTGGAGGCCATGGGCGCATCAGGGGATTGGTAAGGTGAGTATACCATTTTCTTTTTCTTTATTTTAAATAATTATCTGCAGATTTTGCTGTGGATCTGCAGATAATCCACAGCAAAATACCCAACACTAGGATTTTATTGCGGATTTTAAGTTCCTCATTTAAATTAAAACTAGATAAAAAATCTGCACCGCAGGTCAATTTTCACCCGAAAAAAATATTTATTATGTAAATGAGCTTTGTTAAAATTTCTATTACTTACCTGCTACTGTATTTCGCTGTGGACTTTCTATACGGAAAATCCGCAGCTTTTCCATTCCAGTTGAAATCACCATTTATGAAAATTTGATTGGAGTAACCCAAACTGCTCAAACTCCCCCTGACTCCTTCTGATAAGAATAAAAATAACAAGTATTCCACAGTCCCACAGCGTCTACGGATTCCAAACAGCGACAAAACATATTTTAGTTGCAAAGCACACAGAAAGTATATAGACCGCTCATAACCTACCCAATTGGTCACAATCATTTCAACAAACTTTGTGTAAATCAGTAGTACAAGCGAATATAAGAAACTTTGTAATATATCTTAGTGAAAATTGCCTTTCTTAACTTATGAGCTGCTTCTTCTCCACTCCCTGTGTCCTGCAATGATCATTCACTCTCAATTCTGTCTTGAGAGATGAGACAGATTATCATCTCATTGATGGATCAGGTTAGGCTCTGTTCACATCTGCATGCCAGGCTTCTTAGGAGCCTCTGTCACAGAGGCCACCAAGAATCCCAGACATAATAGGGCATATTGCAGCTCTATTTTGTCTGGCAAATGACAGAAATCATTATGGAAACCTGACGGAACCCATTAAAGTCAATGGATTCAGTCAGGCATTGCTGGTGTGTGTCAAGTGATGGATCTGCGACATACATTTTTTTCCTTTACTTTTTCTGTTCCTATGGCACATCAGAAAAATGGAAAGACAAACGCAGATGTGAACAAAGCCTTACATGCTGCCAATAGAAGTTTATGGGAGAGAGGATAGAGGGATACAGAGGTAGAGAGACACACAGAGATGCTGCTGTTGCTGCTTCTGTAAGGCGGGATTCACACGAACGGGTCGCGTCCGAGCCCGAGTGCCGGCCGGTAAAATCGGCCATTCTGCCCGGCCGGTTTGCATAAAGTTATGCATCCGTGCCGGGCCGGGCAGATCCGGACAGTGACATCAGCGGCAACTCCTGAAGGGGAATCCCCATGTGTTCGGGGATTCCGCTTCAGGAGTTTCCCCTGATGTCACTGCCCAGATATGGACAGAGACATCAAGCGCTCTGTCCAGGAGCGGAATCCCCGAACACAAGGGGATTCCGCTCCTTCAAGGAGCTAAAGTGCGGCTAGCACATAGCAGAGCGGGGAGATACCTCCCTGCTCTGCTATAGTGGCGTCGCTACAGTAGTAGCAGCAGCAGCTGCTGCAGCTGCTAGCGGCGCCATCGAAGGTGTCGCCGGGCCAGGGCGCTTTTAAAACAAGCAGGAGAAGGGAGCCAGCGCAGCGCTCCCTCCACCTGCTGTACACCCCGGCCCTGCCACACCGTGTACAGCGATGCCATTCGTCAGAATGGCATCAACTCCTCCTCCTCACATGCACTCTGCGCTGTGAGGAGGAGGAGATAGAGCGCAAGAGCCGGAAAACCCGGCCGTCACTCGGGACACATCCCGACCCCGACTTCTATGGGAGCCGGGCGGCCGGGTACCCGGGCGAAAATAGAGCATGTCCTATTTTTTGACGGGCGGTTTTCCCGGCCGTCAAAAAATCGGTCGTGTGAATAGCCCCATTAGGGGTCTATTATTCCTAATGCAGCCGGGTGCCGGCCGATTTATGAACGGCCGGCACCCGGCCGGGAAACCCTGCCGTGTGAATGAGGCCTAAGTAAGTATTCTATCTCACCCCGGTGCTGGATCCACAGCTACACTGCTCATTACTACTGTATAATGTCCTCAATGCTTCTGCTGCTTCTGAAGGTGTGCTGCAAAGAAATAGGAGATCAGGATCTCCCCTTTTGTCTGTGTGCAGTGTATCCATTCTGGAGCTTAGGGAAAATGACAATTGGAGAAAGAGCATTTAACGAGGAAAGCTGGTGAAAATGCTATATACATGTACATATACATATACAAATGTACGCGCGACCACTTATTCTGAAACGTCACCTGAAACAACAGATACACTTTCCGGGATGTACAAGGGATGATTTAACCAAGATGAGAAGAAAGGTCATTTTTGTGACCGCTTATAGGGAACTTTTTTATATTGTAAGCACTAAACCCGTCTGACTATATCCAGTGTCTGATTCTGGGTCAAAGGGCAAAAATATTTGGCAATATCATCCAGTACTGTATGTTTATTGAAAATGCCATCAAAGTAACAAATGAAAGTTAGTGAAGCATTTTAATTTTTCTAATATCTGAAACTTATCATGCGTATAGCAAGTGCCGTATTTTTTTTTAGCAAGAATAAATCTTGCTAAAAAGCCCCTGGGTCTTATAAATGGCAGTCAAGGGACCTGGCAGCGCCGGGCTCCCTGACCGCTTCTTACTTAGCTCCTTTCCGACCCGTGATGTGCCGGCACATCATGGTGCGGGGAGGGGATGATGTATGCAGCGGGCTCACGCTCTGAGCCCGCTCCATACACTGCAGGTGTCAGCATCTGACACGCTGCTCTAATGGCCAGGAACAGCGATGGCTCTGTTCCTGGCCGTTTAACTAGTTAAATAGCGACCACGTCACTTATAGTGGTTTTCCCATGAAGGACATTTATGACATATTAGAACTGAATAGTAATTACGTAAACAATGTAGCTCAGCAAGTTACGCTGTTTCTGTAACTCATCCATGTGTTGAAGTGTATTGTACCAGCAATCTAATGATCGCTGGTTCAATTCCCCTAGGGGAACTAATAAAATGCGTAAAAAAAACGTCAGATAAATGTTCAGAAGTATAAAAAAAATTTAAAAGTTAAAAAAAACCTTTTCCTATTTTTCCCCAAGCTCAATGTAAAAATAAAAAAATAATAAAAAAATTGGTATCGCTGCGTCCATTGAAGTCCGAAACTATTACAATATAACATTATTTGACACACAGGGAACGGCGTAAAAAAAAATAATTGAAAATACCAGAATCATTGTCTTTTGGTCACCATAGCGCTAAAAAGAATGAAATAAAAAGTGATAAAAAAATCATATGTACCAAAAAAATGGTGCTAATAAAAACTACATCTCGTCCCGCAAAAACTAAGCCCTCACACCGCTCAAACGATGGAAAAATATTTGTTAAGGCTCTCAGAATGTGGTGAAACTGAACAAATAATTTTTTTTAACCAATAGTTTTTTCTTTGTAAAAGAAGTAAAATATTAAATTTTTTCCTATTTTCTGTTGTCTAAAACCTGGGTGGGTCTTATAGTCAGGTGCGTCTTACAGTCCAAAAAATACTGTAATTTATCAACTGCTGCTGCACCATGCCATATATGATTTCATGCACTATTTATTCTGTATAATATAATGGGGGTATTACACATAAGTTCAGATATACAAGTCTAGAACTCTTTTCACATTCCTCTAACCAACAAGCAGAAAAAGTGTTTCTAAATTTAAAATGTTCACAAGGCCTAAGACATACAAACATTGTGAAATTAAGATAAATATAAAAAGCTCATAAAAGCTAATAAAATGAGCAATAGGGATGGGTTTAGTCTGTATCTGGCTCAGTATGTATGTCAATATTGTGCCAATTTATTATTTAAAGGTTATGTCCAACTTTACAAATAGTCTTGACTTGTTTTATATAGTTTTGTCTACAGTTCCTATGCAGATCTATGTATCTCCACGGTAACAGACTACAAACAAACCCTGTGCAGTCTGATACTGCAGCCATACTTGGTTCCATCTGTCCCCTACATATTAAGCAAGAAGTAGAGAATGAATGGAAGGAACTATTACTACAGGATCAGACTACACAGGGTTCGTTTTAAACTTTGGAGATGCATATGTCTGCATACAAGCTAAAGACACAAAATGGTAGTACCAGTGGCGTAACTACCGCTATAGCAGCCTGCACGGCACGGGCCCCCAGCATGGCCGGCTGCTCCGCTAGCTGCCGCTATGGCTGCTACAGCGCGACGCCACTGAACACTACGGCAGACCAGGGAGGTATCTCCCCGCTCTGCCATTAAACGGGTTGTTCCTACATAAGACATGTATCCCCTATCCACAGGATAGGGGATACATGTGTGATCGCTGGCAGTGATAGGGAGAATGGGGGACTGAAAGTCCCCTGAAGTTCTCCATCACAAACCTCGGACTTCCGGGGTCTGTGTCAGCAGCTCCGTAGAAATGAATGGAGCGCCAGTCGCGCTTGTGCGCATGCCTGACCAGCGCTCCTTTCATTTTTATTGAGCTGCGCAGACTCCGGAAGTCAGAGGTTAGTCATGGAGAACTTCGGGGGACTTTCGGTCCTCCGTTCTCCTTATCAGTACCAGCGATCACACATGTATCCCCTATCCTGTGGATAGAGGATACATGTCTTTTGTAGGACACACTATAGGTCAGATTTTTTTGGGGGGTTGGGGCTGCATGGCGTTACCTACAGGGGGGGCTGTATAGCGTTACCTACAGGGGGGGCTGTATAGCGTTACCTACAGGGGGGCTGTATAGCGTTACCTACGGGGGGAGGGCTGTATGGTGTTACCTACAGGGGGGGCTGTATGGCGTTACCTACAGGGGGGGCTGTATAGCGTTACCTACAGGGGGGCTGTATGGCGTTACCTACAGGGGGGGCTGTATGGCGTTATCTACAGGGGGGGCTGTAAAAAAGGCACTATCTACAAGGGGGAGGGGTTGTGTAACACCATGGGGAGGGGGGGGCCCCAGTCAAAAGTTTGCTATGGGGCCCAGTCTTTCCTAGTTACGCCCCTGGGTAGTACATTGTTATCAAGACCAAGTTATTTAATTTCAGATTTATTGGGACAGTAAAAAAAAAAATTGGCGTCGAATGTAAATATCGATTTTAACTACTTCAAGAGCAGGTGATTTTCCTTTCTTAAAAACCAGGCACAGTTTTGCTTATTTTGATTACATGCGCGTTTGAAAGTTATAATGCTCTGGCGTTTTTTCAAAACTTAATTGCATATTTTTTTTCTATGGTACACTAATACAGGGGCCTTTATTTTGATGCTATTTTTACATTAATATTTTGTGGGTGGTGTAATCAGGGGAAAATTTTTAAAAATATATATATTTAAAAAGGGCCAGTTTTTCACAATTGATTTTTACTTATTTTGATTGCAAAAATTGTCACTAATTTTTTAATTATTTCCTCCTTTTCGTTACAGTAATTTTGCTATAGGGGATGTCATTTTGTCAGGGCGGAGCTACTGCTGTAGTTTGAGCTAGTGTTTTTTTTTTTTAAGATACCTTTGGGGGACTTTTTACCATTGCATAATTTTTTTTCATTGCTGATTTCCCCTGTAACGGGGGCCGACATATTAGTCCCAGTTAGGCCCTGTGCACAACAATATTCCAATAATGATCCAAAACAAAAAATGTATTGTGGCCCAGACTCCAACACAATATTAAACCAAAACTAAAGCTCCATAAGAGTTTAATGGCCACTAGAATAAGATTACTTGTACATTTAAAATATATATTTTATTAAATTAATTAAAAGTACAGAATTAAGAACACAGATGGATACAAACAAAGAGTCGAGTTTAACTAGAAAAATCTGGAAACTATACAAATTCTTATGGATGTGAATACAAACACATCATGAGCACCGTCGATACCATAAGTAATGTCATTGACTCTCAGTGATATGGGAAAAACATGTATAACACCAGGAAAGCAAGAAAAATGGAAGATAAGTAAGAGCAGAAACACAGTGAATCTAAGAAACACACCATCAGTGCGTAATCATCCATAGAAAAAAACGTCAGAATTGAAAAAGCATGTTCGTCTTTGGACGGACTTACCGGTAAAAGACAAAGACAGGGAAAACCAGACGTTTCGAAAAAGTTCTTCCTCAGGAGAGGTGTCTTCTGCACCTCTCCTGAGGAAGAACTTTTTCGAAAAGCGCTAAATGTGTGCATAGGGCTTCATTAGCCCGACAGAGGCCTAGAGAGTGTCCTTTTGGTATCTGTCGGGCTGGTATACCTTTCTTTTATTGGATGGAATAGCAAGTTGACTGTGCGGTATACAATTTATTAACATTGGCCCCTATGGGTGAAGTATGGCATACCTTACAGGTATATGTTTACTGTAAGGGTATGTGCACACGTAGTGACCAAAAACGTCTGAAAATCCAGAGCTGTTTTCAAGGGAAAACAGACCCTGCTTTTCAGACGTTTTTTGACCAACTCGCATTTTTCGCTGCGTTTTTCGCGCCGTTTTCGCTGCGTTTTTTACGTCCGTTTTTGGAGCTGTTTTCATTGGAGTCTATGAGAAAACAGCTCCAAAAACGTCCAAAGAAGTGTCCTGCACTTCTTTGGACGAGGCTGTATTTTTACGCGTCGTCGTTTGACAGTTGTCAAACGACGACGCGTAAATAACAGGTCGTCTGCACAGTACGTCGGCAAACCCATTCAAATGAATGGGCAGATGTTTGCCGACGTATTGTAGCCCTATTTTCAGACGTAAAACGAGGCATAATACGCCTCGTTTACGTCTGAAAATAGGTCGTGTGAACCCAGCCTAAACATCATGGGCTAAGTCAGAGACACGAAGGACCAGCTTTGAGCCGAGCCGTCAGCTCAGCTGATATGACAGGCGCGGCTTTGACAGAACGATTCAGCTTTTATATATACAGGATACTTAGAAGCTGTATCTTAAAAAGTAAAACAAAAATATTTCAAAAGTTGTTTCAAATCACATAATACATTGATTTATTAAAAAAATAATAATCTAGTTAAAAAATGTACATAGCCTTTAACTTCTTTGGAGGGATAGACACCCGTCGTGGACATAAGATGAAGGATGCTTTAGAGCAATTTGGCCATTAAAACACACAGATGTATAAATTGCCCCATTGACTAAAATCAGCTCTGTATTGATGAGTATGCGAGTAACAAAAAAAGGTTGTCTTGTTTAAAAACCATCAGAGGACCTAGATTGATATTTAGTGCTTCTCAATTTATATTTTCATTGACAGCAAAAATGGACGAGATGTAAATGAGACATAATTTAACTATGAAATTGCTGCAGGTTTAAAGGGGTTTTCCCATCTTAGACATTTATGGCAAATCCACAGGATATGCCATAAACGTCCTATAGATGCGGGTCCCACCTTTGGGACTCGTACCTATCTCTAGAACAGGCCCCCTAAATCCCGTTCTAACATGCTCGTCTCCCGCTGCTTCCTGGCCACTGACTGATTATTTGGTCAGGAGTTACAAAAACAGCCGAGCTCGCTGAGCAAAGCTTTTTCCGTAACTCTCGTAGATGTGAATGGAAGTCATGGAAATAGCGTGGCACGGCAAACTACGTTGTTTCCGTAGCTCCCTAGTTCCAGAAATAGAGGTAGGACCCGCATCTATCGGACATTTATGGCATATCCTGTGGATATGCCATAAAAGTCCAAGATGGGAAAACCCCTTTAATAAATTTTACCTATGAAATGTAATGACATTTGGAATATTTGTGATATTTCACTAATGACTGTGTTCATCTTAAGGCGACTTCATACGTGCGAATGGCACTGTATTTTAGCAGCGTGGCCATTTACTGCTCGATAAATCGGATGTGTTTTAACTGCGAATTGCAGTGGTTTTGCGATGTGCACTTTTGGTTGCACTGCTTCTACAGGTGAAAGAAGTTCTTTCAACTTGTTTCACCTATAGAAGCCATGTGACCAAAAACCAGCATTGCAAAACCCTGTGGAAATTTGTGGTAAAACGCACACGGTTTTGCTGAGCCGCACGTGTAAATACAATAATGCCCATACAATAATGCAAATGACCATTGCTCATTCAGGAACAAGAGACATTCTTTCTGCGGCTCACTCATCAAATGAAACCCTTTCCACAGGTAAATAAACATGTTGGTAGCTTAGGGCTACACTGCGACTTTTGTACGGATTAAAATGGAATTAATCCATGTGCTGATCCACGGTAGAAATCTGAGTTTCAACTTATGGGTGAGGCCTTGGTCTTGCTTGCAGGTGACTTCAGGCAGACCTTGTCTATAATACCAAAGGGAACCATGGCTAATGAGCTCAATGCATGCTTTAAGGCATCTCCGTTTTGTTATCAGATTCAGAGGCTTAGGGTATGTGCACACGATAGCAGGCATTTACGTCTGAAAAGACAGACTGTTTTCAGGAGAAAACAGCTGCCTCGTTTCAGACGTAAATGCTCCTCCTCGCATTTTGCGAGGCTTCTCTGACAGCCGTAAATCTTGAGCTGCTCTTCATTGAGTTCAATGAAGAACGGCTCAAATTACGTCTGAAGGAAGTGTCCTGCACTTCTTTTGACGAGGCTGTATTTTTACGCGTCGTCGTTTGACAGCTGTCAAACGACGACGCGTAAAGACAGGTTGTCTGCACAGTACGTCGGCAAACCCATTCAAATGAATGGGCAGATTTTTGCCGACGTATTGTAGCCCTATTTTCAGACGTAAAACGAGGCATAATACGCCTCGTTTACGTCTGAAAATAGGTCATGTGAACCCAGCCTTACTCTGACAACCAACATGAGAGCAAATACTTTTGGAGATGTATCTGCTCATCAATTCTCCAATTGCGTCTCATGCTTGGCAATGGTGTAGTCCAACAAGATGCAGATGGCAATATAACACTTATTGCTGATCTCTGCAGGCCTGTAGAATCACCTGAGCTCCTCAAAAGAGCAGTTGTCCCTGACATTGGCAACAAAGGAAGAATTCCTTACAATGCTTGGATATATCAGAGAGCTATTTTGGCTCCAAGGAATAAGGCTGGGTTCACACGACCTATTTTCAGACGTAAACGAGGCGTATTATGCCTCGTTTTACGTCTGAAAATAGGGCTACAATACGTCGGCAAACATCTGCCTATTCATTTGAATGGGTTTGCCGACGTACTGTGCAGACGACCTGTTATTTACGCGTCGTCGTTTGACAGCTGTCAAGCGACGACGCGTAAAAATACAGCCTCGTCAAAAGAAGTGCAGGACACTTCTTTGGACGTTTTTGGAGCTGTTTTCTCATAGACGCCAATGAAAACAGCTCCAAAAACAGACGTAAAAAACGGCGCGAAAACGGCGCGAAAAACGCCGCGAAAAATGTGAGTTGGTCAAAAAACGTCTGAAAAGCAGGGTCTGTTTTCCCTTGAAAACAGCTCTGGATTTTCAGACGTTTTTGGTCACTACGTGTGCACATACCCTAATGCTGAAAACACAACAAACTTGCAAATTCTTAAGGAGTTGCTGGGATTAGTTTATTCTTACAACTCCATTGACACCCCAATAGATCCAGAACAGATGGTGCAGTACCCAGTTGAATTTTTTAACTCTTTAGAACTAATGGGAATGCCTCCTCACCACTTGGTTCTAAAGGTTGGTGCTCCAGTTATTCTCTTGATTAATTTTGATGCACCAAGACTGTGTAATGGATCCAGGATGTGCATTAAAACTTATCATCCCCATGTGATTGAAGCAACTGTCCTCACTGGTTGTGCTGCTGGAGCAGACTTTTTTATTCCACAAATTCCACTAAATAACTCAGATGACACAATACCTTTTACATTATTTCAGTTTCCAGTTAAGCTATCCTTTACAATGATGATAAATAAGGCACAAGGCCAATCATTGCAGGTGGCTGGAATAAATCTGGACTCTGCATGTTTCTCGCATGGACAATTGTATTTTGGCTGCTCCAGAGTTGGATCAGGTAAAAATGTTTGTCAATGCGCCTAGCAATAAAACTGCCAATGTTTATCAACAGGCTGTCAGAGTTTTATGACTCCATCTCCTACCAGTTTAACTGTTAGGTATTTAGGAGGTTAAAAAATAAAATAAACAGCGTGCGACTGCCAGGGTATATAGAGCCACTAACAATTTCCGCACAAACAAAAAAACGAGGGCACGAGGGCATGGATTGGCCTGCTGTCAGCCTTGGAACAAATCCAATGACACACATAAAGACAGAACAACACTTTAAACCCGGGCAGTGCCGAGCACTTTTTCTAGTTTATATATATATATATATATATATATATATATATATATATATATGTATATACACTACCGTTCAAAAGTTTAGGGTCACTTAGAAATTTCCTTATTTTTGAAAGAAAAGCAGTTTTTCTTCAATGAAGTTAACATTAAATTAATCAGAAATACACTCTATACATTGTTAATGTGCTAAATGACTATTCTAGCTGCAAACGTCTGGTTTTAATGCAATATCTACATAGGTGTATAGAGGCCCATTTCCAGCAACCATCACTCCAGTGTTCTAATGGTACATTGTGTTTGCTAACTGTGTTAGAAGGCTAATGGTTGATTAGAAAACACTTGCAAACCCTTGTGCAATTATGTTAGCACCGCTGTAAACAGTTTTGCTGTTTAGAGGAGCTATAAAACTGACCTTCCTTTGAGCTAGTTGAGAATCTGGAGCATTACATTTGTGGGTTCGATTAACCCCTTCCCGCTCCTTGACGTACTATTACGTCATGGCAGCTGTATCGTTCGCGCTCCATGCCGTAATAGTACGTCTCGGGAGTAACGGCCGTTTCGGCCGTCCTCCCGACACATACAGGAGCTGTGACGCTGCTGTCTTGTTCAGCAGCTGTCACAGCTCCTACAGCGGGGACCGATCGCTGTGTCCCCGCTGATTAACCCCTTAAAAGCCGCGTTCTATAGAGATCGCGGCTTTTTAGGGGTTAAGCTGCCATCGCCGGCCTGCTACGCGATAGCGGCCGGCGATGGTGACTATGGCAACCGGACACCAAACAATGGCATCCGGCTATGCCATAGACGGAAGCCTAGTGGGTCCTGACAACGTCAGGACCCACTATGCTTGCTGTCAGTGAGTAGCTGACAGTTCTAATACACTGCACTACGCATGTAGTGCAGTGTATTAGAATAGCGATCAGGGCCTCCTGCCCTCATGTCCCCTAATGGGACAAAGTAATAAAGTAAAAAAAAAGTTAAAAAAAGATGTGTAAAAATAAGAAAATAAAAGATTTAAAAGTAATAAAAGTAAAAATCCCCCCTTTTCCCTTATCAGTCCTTTATTATTAATAAAAATATATAAACAAACAAATAAACTATACATAATTGGTATTGCCGCGTCCGTAACGGCCTGAACTACAAAACTATTTCATTATTTATCCCGCACGGTGAACGCCGTAAAATAAAATAATAATAAACCGAACCACAATCACAATTCTTTGGTCACTTCACCTCCCAAAAAATGGAATAAAAAGAGATCAAAAAGTCGCATGTACCTAAAAATGGTCCTGATCGAAACTACAGTTCGTTACGCAAAAAATAAGTCCTCGCACGGCTTTATTGATTGAAAAATAAAACAGTTATGGCTCTTAGAATAAGGTAACACAAAAAGTAAATGATTGTTTACAAAACGTATTTTATTGTGCAAACGCCATAAGACATAAAAAAAAACTATAAACATCTGGTATCGCCGTAATCGTATCGCCCCGCAGAATAAAGTGAATATGTCATTTATGGCGCACGGTGAACGCTGTAAAAAAAAACGAAAAAAAAAACAATAGTACAATTGCGTTTTTTTAGTCACCACGCCACCTAAAAATAGAATAAAAACTGATCAAAAAGCCGCATGCACCCCAAGAAAACTACAATGGATTCCTCAAGGGGTGTAGTTTACAAATTGGGGTCACTTTTGGGGGGTTCCCAATGTTTTGGCACCACAAGACCTCTTCAAACCGGACATGGTGCCTAATAAAAAAGAGGCTTCAAAATCCACTAGGTGCTCCTTTGCTTCGGAGGCCGGTGCTTCAGTCCATTACCGCACTAGGGCCACATGTGGGATATTTCTCAAAACTACAGAATCTGGGCAATACATATTAAGTTGCGTTTCACTGATAAATCCTTTTGTGTTATAAAAAAAATGGTATAAAGAGGATTTTCAGTCAAAAAAAAAATGTAAATTTCACCTCTACTTTGCTCTAAATTTTTGTGAAACACCTAAAGGGTTCATAAACTTTCTAAATGCTGTTGTGAATACTTTGAGGGGTCTAGTTTCTAAAATGGGGTATTTGATAGGGGTTTCTAATATATGGGCCCCTCAAAGCAACTTCAGAACTGAACTGGAACCTAAAAAAATAAATAAATGAGGCAATACTTCGCTTCTTACATTATACTGATAATGAGCCGTGCCCATCCCGAGATGACCCCAGTTTTGACCGTTTGTATAAACGGAGACCCCTATTAGACCGTTTCAGTGCCCGGTTTTCCCAAGCATTCACCCCCGAGAAGTGTATTTCTATTGATGAGTCCCTGGTACATTTTAAAGGGAGGGTTCAAGTTCGCGAGTACCTGCCGGGTAAGAGGGCAAGGTATGGCGTGAAGATGTATAAGCTGTGAGAGTGCATCAGGGTATACCTACAGGTTTAGGATATATGAAGGAAAGGCCACCCCCAAACCAGACTGCATCCTGGACTACAATAGGTACATGGGAGGGATGGACTTGTAAGATCAAGCCCTGAAGCCCTACAGCGCCATGCGGTGTGGTATAAGAAGCTGGCCGTGCACATCATACAGATGGCATTGTACAATGCGTACATGCTACGTCGATGTGCAGGCCAGACGGGAACTTTCCTGGAATTTCAAGAGGTGATTATCAAGAACCTAATCTTTAGGGACCAAGAAGGGGGGGCACCCAGTACTTCTGGAAGCGGGGCCACACACATCGTACCAAGGCGGCAACACTTTCCAGGAGAAGTTCCCCAAACTGGCAAGAAGGGAAAAAGTCAAAAGAGGTGCAAAGTCTGCTATAAGAGGGCGATAATGGATGACACAATATATCAATGTGACACGTGTCCCGAATAACCAGAGCTCTGTATGAAAGTGTTTTAAAATTTATCATACATCCCTTGGTTTATAATTTACCCCAATTTTACTTACCCTGATGCACTCCGCACAGCTTATCCCCCCTCGTCTTTCCCCTCTGGGCCCTGTTGTGTGTCCAGGCAGCTGATAACAGCCACATGTAGGGTATTGCCATACCCGGGAGAACGCACATTACAGTTTATGGGGTGTAGGTCTCCGGTCAAAATGCTCACTACACCTCTAGATGAATGCCTTAAGGGTGTAGTTTTTAAAACGGGGTCACTTCTTGCGGGTTTCAACTGTACTGGTACCTCAGGGGCTTCTGCATACATGACTTCGCACTAGAAAATCCCCAGTAGGCCAAATGGTGGTCCTTTCCTTCTGAGCCCTCCCATGGGCCCAAACGGCAGTTTATCACAACAAATGGGGGATTGCGGCACTCAGAACAAATTGCGCAACAGAATGGGGTATTTTGTTTCTTGTGAAAATAAGAAATTTTCAGCCAAAACTACATATTATTTGAAAAAAATTATTTTGTTTTCATTCCCAGCCCAATTCAAATAAGTTCTGTGAAAAAACTATGGGGTCAAAATGGTCACAACACCCAGAAATGAATTCCTTGAGGGGTGTAGTTTCCAAAATGGGGTCATTTGTGGTGGGTTTCTATTGCTTTGATACCTCTGGGGCTCTGCAAATGCGACATGGCACCCGAAAACCAATCCAACAAAATCTGGACTCCAACAAACATATAGCGCTCCTTTCCTTCTGAGCCCTCCCATGGGCCCAAACGGCAGTTTATCACCACAAATGGGGTATTGCCGCACTCAGGACAAATTGGGCAACAAAATGGAGTATTTTATTTCTTGTGCAAATAAGAATTTTTGAGCTAAAATGACATATTATTGGAAAAAATATATTTTTTTTTAATTCCCAGCCCAATTCAAATAAGTTCTGTGAAGAAACTATGGAGTCTAAATGGTCACATTACCCATAAATGAATTCCTTGAGGGGTGTAGTTTCCAAAATGGGGTCACTTCTGGTGGGTTTCCATTGCTTTGATACCTCTGGGGCTCTGCAAATGCGACATGGCACCCGAAAACCAATCCAACAAAATCTGGACTCCAACAAACATATAGCGCTCCTTTCCTTCTGAGCCATCCCATGGGCCCAAACGGCAGTTTATTGCCACAAATGGGGTATTGATGCACTCAGGAGAAATTGGGCAACAAAATTGAGTATTTTGTTCCCTGTGAAAATAAGAAATGTTGGTAAAAAATTACATATTATTGGAAAAAATGTCATTTTTTTAATGTCACAGCCCAATTGAAATAGGTGCTGTGAAAAAACTGTGTGGTCAAAATGCTAACAACAACCATAAATGAAATCCTTGAGGGGTGTAGTTTCCAAAATGGGGTCACTTTTGGTGGGTTTCCATTGCTTTGATACCTCTGAGGCTCTGCAAATGCGACATGGCACCCGAAAACCAATCCAACAAAATCTGGACTCCAACAAACATATAGCGCTCCTTTCCTTCTGAGCCATCCCATGGGCCCAAACGGCAGTTTATTCCCACAAATGGGGTATTGCCACACTAAGGACAAATTGGGCAACAAAATGGGGTATTTTGTTCCCTGTGAAAATAAGAAATTTTGATCACAAATGACATTTTATTTGAAAAAATGACATTTTTTTCATTTCAGAGCCCAATTCAAATACGTGCTGTGAAAAAACTGTGCGGTCAAAATGGTAACAACAACCCTAAATGAATTCCTTGAGGGGTGTAGTTTCCAAAATGGGGTCACTATTGGGGGATTCCCACTGTTTTGACACCTCAACACCTCTTCAAACCTGGCATGCTGCCTAAAATATATTCTAATAAAAAAGAGGCCTCAGAATGCACTAGGTGCTTCTTTGCTTCTAGGGCTTGTGTTTTAGTCCACGAGCGCAGTAGGGCCACATGTGGGACATTTCTAAAAACTGCAGAATCTGGACAATACATATTTAGTAGTGTTTCTCTGGTAAAACCTTCTTTGTTACAGAAAAAAAAATGAATAAAATTGAAATTCAGCAAGAAAAATGAAATTTGCAAATTTCACCTCCACTTTGCTTTAATTCCTGTGAAATGCCTGAAGGGTTAAAAAACTTTCTAACTGCTGTTTTGAATACTTTGAGGGGTCTAGTTTTTAAAATGCGGTGTTTTATCAGGTTTTCTAATACATAGGCCCCACAAAGCCACTTCAGAACTCAAGAGGTACCTTAAAAAAAAGGCTTTTGAAATTTTCTTAAGAATATGAGAAATTGCTGTTTATGTTCTAAGCCTTGTAACGTCCAAGAAAAATAAAAGAATGTTCAAAAAACGATGCCAATCTAAAGTAGACATATGGGAAATGTGAACTAGTAACTATTTTGGGTGGTATAACCGTCAGTTTTACAAGCAGATGCATTTAAATTCTGAAAAATGCAATTTTTTCAACATTTTCTCTAAATTTTGCAATTTTTCACCAATAAACACTGAATATATCGACCAAATTTTACTACGAACATGAAGCCCAATGTGTCACGAGAAAACAATCTCAAAATCGCTTGGGTAGGTTTAAGCATTCCAACGTTATTACCACATAAAGTGAAATATGTCAGATTTGAAAAATGGGCTCTGAGCCTTAAGGCCAAAACAAGGCTGCGTCCTTAAGGGGTTAAACTATCCAAATGGCTAGAAAAAGAGAGCTTTCATGTGAAACTCGACAGCCTATTCTTGTTCTTAGAAATTAAGGCTATTCCATGCGAGAAATTGCCAAGAAACTGAAGATTTCCTACAATGGTGTGTACTACTCCCTTCAGAGGACAGCACAAACAGGCTCTAACCAGAGTAGAAAGAGAAGTGGAAGGCCCCGCTGCACAACTGAGCAACAAGACAAGTACATTAGAGTCTCTAGTTTGAGAAATAGACGCCTCAAAGGTCCTCAACTGGCAGCTTCATTAAATCGTACCTGCAAAACGCCAGTGTCAACGTCTACAGTGAAGAGGCGACTCCGGGATGCTGGCCTTCAGGGCAGAGTGGCAAAGAAAAAGCCATATCTGAGACTGGCTAATAAAAGGAAAAGATTAATATGGGCAAAAGCACACAGTCATTGGACAGAGGAAGATTGGAAAAAAGTGTTATGGACAGACGAATCAAAGTTTGAGATGTTTGGATCACACAGAAGAACATTTGTGAGACGCAGAACAACTGAAAAGATGCTGGAAGAGTGCCTGACGCCATCTGTCAAGCATGGTGGAGGTAATGTGATGGTCTGGGATTGCTGTGGTGCTGGTAAAGTGGGAGATTTGTACAAGGTAAAAGGGATTTTGAATAAGGAAGGTTATCACTCCATTTTGCAACGCCATGCCATACCCTGTGGACAGCACTTGATTGGAGCCAATTTCATCATACAACAGGACAATGACACAAAGCACACCTCCAAATTATGCAACAACTATTTAGGGAAGAAGCAGGCAGCTGGTATTCTATCTGTAATGGAGTGGCCAGCGCAGTCACCAGATCTCAACCCCATAGAGTTGTTGTGGGAGCAGCTTGACCGTATGGTACGCAAGAAGTGCCCATCAAGCTAATCCAACTTGTGGGAGGGCCTTCTGGAAGCATGGGGTGAAATTTCTCCTGATTACCTCAGCAAATTAACAGCTAGAATGCCAAAGGTCTGCAATGCTGTAATTGCTGCAAATGGAGCATTCTTTGACTAAAGCAAAGTTTGAAGGAGAAAATTATTATTTCAAATAAAAATCATTATTTCTAACCTTGTCAATGTCTTGACTATATTTTCTAGTAATTTTGCAACTCATTTGATAAATATAAGTGTGAGTTTTCATGGAAAACACAAAATTGTCTGGGTGACCCCAAACTTTTGAACGGTAGTGTATGTATGTATATATATATATATATATATATACATTTGATATACATGAAATTACATAACATTCTTCTTGTTTCAATGTTTGTATTCAATGGAAATTGACAATGAAATAAAAAGTAAATCTACTAAAATTTTAATTCTCCTTGTAAAGAATTAGCTATAGCAGAGATATGAAAAACATGGCTTTCTTCCAGTAACAGAACTACATTTGTCCATAGACTGTGTCTGGTATTGATGCTCGGCTGCATTTACTTGAATGGGGCTGCACTGCAATACCACACACAGCCTATGGACAACAGTTGCGCTGTTTTTTAAGAGATAGCCATGTTTTTCAAATAACCTGTGTGAGCACATGTATATTGAACATCAAAGCTTTACTTAATGGGGTATTCCCATCTTAGACATTTATGGCCTATCTCCATTCTGTTCAATGGTAGTTACGGCAACAGCCAAGCAAGCGCTGCTCAAGTGTTTCCGCAACTCCCACAAAGTAGAATGGGGAGAGCCGTGCGCATGCTCCCCACTAGCGCCCGCTCGGAATATGCGGCTAGCGGCCTCCACACCAGGCAAAACGGGGGTTGGATGACACCCGTTCTTGGTATAGGAAGCTAGGGCCCGCGTCTATCAGACATTTATGGCATACTCTGTGGATATGCCATACATTTTTATTAATTTTAGGCATTATATTCCTTTGCAAGTCATGTCTTTAATATAAAAGTAACTATTATTTGTTTTATGTATTATGTACATTGTATTTTTAGAAGATGATTCCACCCAGAATGTATATTGACTTTGTTCTTTGCTATTGATGTACTGTTTTAAAATTTGATCACACATATTCTGCAAATCTTATATTACATTGCCATTTTTTTTCATTTTTAGACATTGGCACCCCCCATTTTGTCACAGTCCTGCCTAAACATCGCATAATAGAGAAACGGAGTCACTAAACTGTAATAATATCTGTACATTCGAATAATAACACAAAACATTACTATAATTTTTGCTTCGTTTTTAACGTGTTTTAAAAGGCTAAGGTCTCATGCACACAACCGTAGCTGTGTGCACGGTCCGTGATTACAGCACGGACGGCAGCAAAATGTTATCCATGGCCGTCCGCAATCACGAAACTGGAAACACAAGATGTGTATTCATTTCAATGAGCCCGGACCGCAATTGCAGACGTAGAATTACATATCCTATTTTTTTTTTAGGTCCGGGCTTCGGGCAATGCACGGACTGTAGAAACCACGATCGTGTGCATTGGCCTATAGGATAGAATGTGTTCTATACTATCCGCAATTGCGGTTCCCTAATTGCGAAAAGTATATGACCGCAAATGCACAGTCGTGTGCATGAGGCCGAAGAACAGAGGATTGGTGTAGATCAAAAGCTGTGCTCCGTGGAAACCAAGGGTTCCTGGATTGTCTGGGAAAGTCCATTAAATTTGCATAATTGATAAGTAATAGTGTATGACTTAAAAATATTCTTATAAGTACTGCAACATTATACTGGAAAGTACAGATGTAGCATACTGCGGTTTTGTGTGGAGCAGGTATCCCCCAGGTACCTGCTGATATAAATGAGCTTTGCCAGTTTCTATTGTACTGAACAAGGAAGGAATATATTGATAACACTTTGAAGAAATTTGAGCTAGGATGTCCTAGCTGTAAGTCCCTGGTGCTGTCCGATGAGATAGACAAACAAGCTCTGTTTCTTTTAGTAGTAATGTAGGTTAACAGCAGTATTGTTTCAAATGAAAAGAGTTATTCTTTAAAGCTTGCAAAACATTCTAATGCTACCTCCTGAACCCTACGGAAGAACTTGTCATGGTCTCTAAATGATAAATGTATTTGGGGAAATTTTAAAGTTTCCTGAATATAGTTAAATGTTTTTGGTTCTGGGAAAACAAATCAGACATGAATTTTTCCTGAATGGGGATTTGCTGTTTCATTTACACCCTACTTCCTTAGAACAATGAGCCCCTTAGTAATATTTAACTTTAGGATAGTACCAGGAGAAATAATTATTTTCTGCCCAATTTTACTGTAAATTACACAACATGCAGCATTTTAAATGGAGTATCTCATGATAAATATTGATGGCATATTGCGAGGATGTGCTACCAAGTCCGACCCATGCCAATTGCTATAAGTAAGTTACAGTAGTGTTAAGGTACTCTCACACGGCCCGAGGAGACAGCCCGACGAGACAGCCCACTGATCGGCGCTCGGTTGCTCTTTTCACAAGGAGCTAGTATAAGGGGCTAGAGCTCATTACTCCGATCACTCGTCCTCATACATTTCTATCATGTCGGCAGCACGTCTCCCTGTTTACACAGGGAGACTTGCTGCCGACAACGATAATATTTTCGGCATTGAATACGATACATGTTTACACAGGGCAATGATTGGGGACCATCATTCGGTGAGCGCTAGTTTGCCCAATAATTGGCTGGTGTAAATGGGCCCTTAGACAACTGCCATGTCAGATAATCTCCTGGCGGCTCCGCTAAGATTTTTCCAGAGGCTGCATGGTTGATTCATTACAGCCACTTCATTCTAGCAATCTGTGAGGGAGCATTTTAGTATTGAGTGCTGGGAAAAAGATAAGGAGCTTCATTAGGAGGAATATAATATGTTTTATTACTTATACTCCATCTGGGAGGGTTAGAGGATTTATGGGGGTATTGCTTGGTCAAAGTATTACGAGCTGTTTTGCCAAGTGATGGTGGTGCATATATACCTATGTTAGGATCATTACTAGAGACAAGCAATTTGGTTCAACACAAATCAAATTTGTTACAAATTTCTTAAAATGTCCCCTTTTTAGCGAATCCGAAACATTTGGGATTCGTCCCACATGAATCGCTCAAATCATCGTCTGCCATTTTATAATCAGAAGAAGACAAGAAGACAGAGATCACAAGGAACACATGACCCCGGGCGGTGGCCCGACGGGCTATCCCGTAATGCCTTGTTGGCAGCCTTCCATCTAGCACAGCCAATCATGACGGGTATAGGTGTGAGTCACTGAGTCATAAGAGTCACAGCTGCTATGAATAGCCCTACCAGGAAATGCTGGGCTTTGTGGGGGATAAAGAGAGGAGAGAGAGAACGTCAGACAGCGAGATAGTAAAACACAGAATACAGATAGAATCCGGTGGATTAGTGTCAATGACTGTATTTCATAGGGAGGAGAAGAGATTAGAGAATTGATAGTTAGATATTAAATAATTTGATACTGTAGAGAGACAGATTTTAGAGGGAGATAGGAGTCTGTCAGTGTCAGTGTATTGGTTATGTAGGTACAGACAGCTATTGCTGTGAGAGCTGCTGCAGCTATACAGTTCTTACATTAATTTGTAAATCAACAATCTTCATCAAATCATTCACAAATATTTTTCAATTATATTAATCCTGGTGCTGATGGCGTGCCGCTGCCTTCTGAAACAGACGTCACGGACGTGACGTACCTCATTGTTTTGCATATTTCTAATAGTGGCACCAATAATTGGCATATTATACGGTGTAAAGCATTTATACAGTAGCAGTGCCGTTATACATAAGTCTGTGTCCAAGTGACAATTTTTTTTTCAAATAAATAGATTTTAATTTGAATTTAAATCTTGGTACTGGTAGGGTGCTGCTGCTCGATGAAACAGACGTCACAGAGGTGACGCTACTCATTGTTTTGCATATATCTAATTGCTGATAATAGTGCTACCAAAAATTGGCGTATTATTCTCCATCAAACAGTTATACAGCACCGTTATACATCAATCTCTTCTTCACTTTCCAGGACGATCAGGCACACTGTCACTGTCACATGTAGTCGTGGCAGTGGAATTCTTTAATAATTTTTTTATATATATATATATATATATATATATATATATATATGTGTGTGTGTGTGTGTGTGTGTGTGTGTGTGTGTGTGTGTGTGTGTGTGTGTGTGTGTTTTATGAACTCCAAATCTGCTGCTTTCCCCAAAAAGGGATAATTTTTGGACCGTTTGTTGAAAAGCTATTGCTTCTTCCGATACTACCTTGTGTACAAACACTGGCAGACAAGTGGGGCAGACACCAAAAGAGGCATTTTTCATGACGGTCTAATGTTCGTATGTTTTGGCGCTTCTGAGTATACAGTAAAACTAATGTAATGTGTATAAGTGCTAATAAAATAAAATTTAAACGGAATATAATATACAGGGTTGGTTGGGCAAGATAGGAGGAAACAAACCTCATTTGGGAGGCTGGAGGGCCTACTGTATATTTTTCTTTCACTTTATGAGCAACATTTGCATAGGCTTGCATTTTCTTGGGTGTTTTCTGGGGTTTTTAGCTTAGGGGAGTTGATTAGTCCTTTCGGGCGGGTGCAAGGGGTAATTCAGATAAGGGATGTGGTGTTTAGGGATAGGAAGTTGAAAACCATGTTATACCATTCTGACACAAAAAAGAAAAAGATTTTGAAATATGTTTGGTCAGCATCAAAGAAGGAGAGTCTGGTCCAGTGGGCTTATTTGCTACGTTTATGTCTCTTCATCCTCAGGGCTTCTGCTCTTTACTGGTGCATGCGGACGGATGGTTAAGATTTGTCCAGGTTCAGTTTATCTCTTTTCTTAAAGGTTTGGATCTTTTACCTCTGGACTACAACTGACATACTTTTTTCATTGTTGCTGCTACAGAGGCTTCTTGTTTTGGTCTTGACATGGCATCAGTGAAGAGGATTGGTCACTGGGATTCATATGTTTGGGCCCACTTTTTGGAGTTTATGTTTTTTGCTTAATCATTTTTCATTGCAGGTGCCAAAAAAGTGCTCTCGATAATTGACTCTTCCGAAAAAAAAAAAAAAGATGCAAATCAGCACTCCTTAAGTATTCAAGTGGAAAATGATGTTTATTCACTCAAGGTTTAACAGCAATTTTTCAACTATTCTATAGAGGAAATTTCAAGAAGGGTCGCAAGTCTAGCTTGCAGCCCTGCTTGTTATAGAAGCGCCCGGGCCCAGCGACTCAGCAGCCGCCTTTCTGCCCGGACGCTTCTTCACTCAGTGGCGTCGCTACCGCTGTGGCAGCCATAGCATCTGTTAGCGGCGACACCGGGCATGAGGGCGTCTGCTCTGCTATCTACTAGCACCACTGTAGCTCCAATAAGGTGCGGAATCCCCTTGTGGCCAGGGATTCCGCTCCTAGACAAAGCCGTTGATGTCTCTGTTCATAAATGGACACAGACGACAGGGGCTTCTCCTGGAGTGGAATTCCTGGTCACAGCGCCGGCAATGCTGTGGATGGGGATTTCGCTTCAGAAGTTGCCCCTAATGTCATGGTCCATATTTGGACAGAGACATCAAGCAGAGCGCTCCAGGGGTGGAATCCCTGGCCACAGGGGGATTCCGCTCCTTAAGGGAGCTACAGTGGCGCTTTCTACAGGAAGGGTGGGTACTATCTACAAGGGGGCTGTGGGCTGTGTGGCACTACCTAAAAGGGGGCTGTGTGGCACTACCTAAAGGGGCTGTGTGACACTACCTATAAGGGAGTTGTGTGGCACTACCTACAAGGGGGCCATGTGGCATTACCAACAAGGGGGCTGTGTGGCACTACCTACAAGGGGGCTGTGTGGAACTACCTACAATGGGGCTGTGTGGCACTACCTACAAGGGGGCTGTGTGGCACTAACTACAGGGTGCTGTGTGGCACTATGTACAAGGGGGCTGTGTGGCACTACCTACAGGGGACTGTGTGGCACTACCTACAAGGGGCTGTGTGGCACTCCCTACAAGTTTTAGCAGTTTTCTGTCTTTCTCTAAACAATTTTTAGTAGGGGTGCCCTGAGGAAATTTTATTTTTTCAGTGTGTAGGGGTACTACATGGGGCAATATACTGTGTGTGGCACTTAGGGGGCATAATACAGTGTGGGCACAATTAAAGGACAAAATACTGTGTCCTTGAAGGGGTTATAATATATTATATTATTAAATATTATTATTATACTGTATGGGGACACTAAAGGGGCATTATACTGTGTGGGGGCACTATATAGGGCATTATTCTGTGGGAGACATTATATTTTTTTAATGGGGTATTTTTTTTATGATGGGGTGGGGCGCCGAAAGTTAATTTCGCACAGGGCGCCATCTATCCTAAGGCTGGTCTGATTAAGGGGCTTTATTCTAGGCCGTCGCCTTTTCACGGTAGCCTAATAAACTACCTGCACGGATGTCTCGTGCAGGCTGGAGCGGGGGCACGGCTGTCTGATGACAGCTGGGCTCCTGCTCCAATGGTAGCGATCGAAGTTTACGTAGATCACGGCCGTTTAACCCCTCAAGTGCCGCGGTCATTAGCGACAGCTGCATTTGAGTTGTTTACAGAAGTATGGGGTATCATGGCAGTGGGGGGCCTAATAAAGGCCTAATAAAGGCCCCAGGTCTGCCCTGGCTGTATACCTATCAGTTTTACACTGACAGGCAATAATGCTTTGGTATACGAAGTATACCAAAGCATTATATCTGCAATCTAAAGATCGCATTGTGAAGTCCCCTACTGGAATTGAAAAAAGAATTAATGTGAATTAAAAATTAATAAAAAGGTACACATAAAAAAAATAAAACCATTTATTTCCCATTAAAAAATGGTTTTATTTATTAAAAGTGTAAAACTAAAATAAAAACTACACATATATGGTTTCCCCACAATCGTAATGACCTAAAAAATAAAGTTAGCATATTATTTAAACCGCAAGGTGAAAAAAACACAAAAAACAATGGCAAAATTGCTAATATTACATCATTAAAAGTAACAGGGAGTACCAAATGTACAGACACAGCTGAAAATTGGAGTGACCCTTGTGATTAGCTGATTATTGCGGATGTGGTTGGTGAAACCCGGGGAAATCAGCTGTTACTGTCAGAGAGAAAGAGAGGGAAAGAGAGAGAACTCTCAGTATTACAGTATGTGTAGAGTGAATAGAGGGGCTAAGAAGAGAGGCACGTCTGTGAGGTAAAGCTTAAGCCAATAGCTGCAGAGCAGAAAGTGATGTCAGAGATGGGGGCGTTATTTAGGCAACTTTTGTACGGCCTGGGAACATGGTGCCATTTTGTTATTTCCTGAGGTGATAAGGGTCCTCCTATGCTACATGACACTATTGGGTCTATTTTCTGAAAATTTCCCTAGAATTTCACTTCAGGTTTCCACACATGCTAACTAGTTATAGCAAATAAAAGACAAGGTTTGAACTGCCTCGTTGCCCAATTGATAAAAGGTACATGTACTTATGAATGCCAGGGCCCCCCATAGCAATCGCTTGGGGGACACATGGTATCACAGCCCCACATAATTTTATGATTTAAATGTTGGTGGTTGCTGGTTTGGTTTCTTCCTCCCCACCCCTCTTTTATTATTACAGTTGGTATTTACCTGCATGGGTCAGGTTCAGGTCAGCTGTACAGGAATGTACGAGCAGGTTCTGGAATTTTCCACCTTGCGCTCGTGAAGCCCGCTCTTTTTACTGATTGGATAACGAGCAGCAAAGGCGGGAAGATTTCCTGTTTAAATTCTGGTGTCCGGCAGTGTTCCGGGCCGTTTGAAGAAGATTCAAGACAAGCCATGGAGGACCTTATGCAACAGCTATTACAGAGAGCGGAGTCAGCGGGAGGTGAGGAATGGCTAAGAAAATGCCTTAATGTAGCAGAGCTGCCACCGGAACAAGGAGGAAGACTACCACAGGATGTAACGGAGCGGAGTGAGGCGGTACTTACAGAGGAGGAGCCGGGCCTTACAGAGACTGACAGGAGGCCGACCAAGAGGACAAGGAGGAGCCGGGTAATTTACTCACCACCTCCTCATGGCAGCAGGAGCAGAAGCAGTGGTCATTCAGTCGGCCAAAGGGCAGAGTTTTGCCTGTCAGCAGAGGGGAGACAGCGTCAGTGGTCGGTGTCGTCAGAACGAAGTGGGACAGTGTCGAGGCAGAGTTTCCAGGGTCCTGCAGAGTCAGAAGGGCGGGAAAGCGCCTCACAGCAGCAGCGCAGTACAGCTTCCTCAGGACGAGCTGCACAGCCTAGAGAGGGATTTCGTCAGGACCAGAAGGGCTTAGCTCCACCTACCGGTTCAAGGTCGGGAGAAAATCAGCCTGCAATGGACCCAGCGAGTGGTGAGATGAATGCTAACCAAAATGTCTATCTTTTTAATTTTATGAAGGTTTTATCAGATTTTATTACTAAAGCTGCAGCTCCTAGTACAGCAGCTGGAGTATGGAGTGAACAGAACAGCTCAAATGATAAAGTGACAGAGAGTAATGGTAATACTTCTGTCATTTTGCCACAGGTTGCTGAGTCTGTTAGTGTTGTTCCTTTATTAGACAGAGGTGCAGGAGTTGTAGAGACTTGTGTTAAGGAGGCAATTTCGTGTGAAGTGTCACCTTTAGGTTTTCATTTGTTGAAGAATATTAAGGAGCGCATTTGGCGTAATGAATTTATTGAAGTCTTAAAGAGGCTCTGTCACCAGATTTTGCAACCCCTATCTGCTATTGCAGCAGATCGGCGCTGCAATGTAGATTACAGTAACGTTTTTATTTTTAAAAAACGAGCATTTTTGGCCAAGTTATGACCATTTTTGTAGTTATGCAAATGAGGCTTGCAAAAGTCCAAGTGGGTGTGTTTACAAGTAAAAGTCCAAGTGGGCGTGTATTATGTGCGTACATCGGGGCGTTTTTAATACTTTTACTAGCTGGGCGTTCTGAAGAGAAGTATCATCCACTTCTCTTCAGAACGCCCAGCTTCTGCCAGATCACGCTGTGACGTCACTCACAGGTCCTGCATCGTGTCAGACGAGCGAGGACACATCGGCACCAGAGGCTACAGTTGATTCTGCAGCAGCATCAGCGTTTGCAGGTAAGTAGCTACATCGACTTACCTGTTAACGCTGATGCTGCTGCAGAATCAACTGAAGCCTCTGGCGCCGATGTGTCCGACACGATGCAGGACCTGTGAGTGACGTCACAGCGTGATCTGGCAGAAGCTGGGCGTTCTGAAGAGAAGTGGATGATACTTCTCTTCAGAACGCCCAGCTAGTAAAAGTATTAAAAACGCCCCGATGTACGCACATAATACACGCCCACTTGGACTTTTACTTGTAAACACACCCACTTGGACTTTTGCAAGCCTCATTTGCATAACTACAAAAATGGTCATAACTTGGCCAAAAATGCTCGTTTTTTAAAAATAAAAACGTTACTGTAATCTACATTGCAGCACCTATCTGCTGCAATAGCAGATAGGGGTTGCAAAATCTGGTGACAGAGCCTCTTTAACACTATTGCCCTCAGCTAAGGAACATATTGTTCGTAGTGAGAAGAAAGATGAAAAGTACGAGGATGATAGGAAGCGTAGTATGCCAAGATCTTTTAATAATTGGTTACAGGCGTTTTGTATTTATTCTGCAGTTTTAGGTGAGAAATATCCGGATAAGTGTTGTGGTTTATTTCAACATATTGACATTATTCTTGAGGCTTATCGCAATTTTGGCGGTATGGCATGGTATAACTATGATGAAATGTTTAGGCAGAGGTTGGCAGTTTACCCGTCCATTAATTGGGGGGTTAAAGAAGTGGGTCTTTGGCTCAATCTAATGTTACCACAAAGAGCTGCTCAAGGTAACCTTAGGAAAGGGGTATGTTTCGCTTTTAATGAAACAACTTGCAAATGGTTTAGTAGTTGTACGTATAAACACGAGTGTTCCTTTTGTGGGGGCGCTCACCCCATGTGTAGATGTTTCAAGAGAGCGAGTCAGTCAGCGCAGCAACAGCCAAGTACCAAGGAGTTGTTATCAAAAAGCATGGACGCCAGTGATGCTAATAAGAATGCGCCCATGGCTCGAGCGTTACCCAGACAGGGAGAAAGCTGAGCTCATTTTTAAGGGTTTCAATGAAGGTTTTGAAATTCCAATGTTTATTGGTCATGGCTGCTGCTGGGTGGAAAATTTGAAATCAGTAGATATGCATAAAGCTATTGTTAGGGAAAAGTTGTGTAAGGAATTAGAGTCAGGTAGGATCGCTGGCCCATTTAGTACTCCTCCATTTAGTAATTTCAGGTTATCACCTTTAGGTGTAGTTCCTAAAAAGGAGGCTGGGTCTTTTAGACTAATTCATCACCTTTCTTACCCGGAGAAGACGTCTTTAAATGACGAGATAGATAAAGGAAGAGCGTCAGTTACATACGCTTCATTTGATCAGGCAGTGGCTTTATTAACAGGTTCCCGACCGCTGGCCGTATTTATACGGCCAGCGGTCAGGGTCTCTGAAGTCCGCCGTATAGACTATTTACGGCGGCACTTTAGAGACTGTGCACGCGCGATCGTGTGCACACAGCTCTGTGCCCTGGCAGAATGTCAGGGGCCAATCTTTTGGCCCCTGAACATGTGATCGCTGTGACAACCAATCACAGCGATCACATGCATTTCTGCATAGAAAACAGTGTGCACGCGATCGCGTGCACACAGCCCTGTGCCCACGCTGTTACCAACAGCTCTGGGCACTGGGCAGAGTATCAGGGACCAATCTGATGGTCCCTGAACATGTGGTCGCTGTGAAAACCACAGCGACCACATTTGTTTTATTTTGACTTTTCTGGCAGTAAATCTCCTGCCTCTTTTCTTCTCCTCAAACATTGTTTCAGTTTGAGGAGAAGAAGAGACTCGGGAGAATTGCTGCCAGAAGATTACAGTTACAGTTACACAAAAAATACAGTTACACTCTAAAACATTCTCTGTATAGATAGATTTCTATCTATCTATACAATCTATCTATCTATCTATCCATCTATCTTTTTTTCTATATATCTACCTTTCTATCTTTTATTCTATTAGAATAGGCAGGTAGGGAGTATATAATTATATATATATCCACATATATATAATATATATAGCAATAGCGGTTTCTTTTTTTGTTAGCGGTAGTGTAGCTATATATAGCAGTTAGTTTGTGTGTTTTATATAAAAAAAAACAAAAACAATTTGTTTAGTTAGTGTTAGTGTTAGTTACGTTATGGCGAGGAAGTTGTTTAGTGCCGAGGAGGCATACGCCATGCTGTGGTCTGAGTCGGAGACCGCATCAGAGATGGCGTCCGAGATGGAACCTGTTTTAGGTAGTGACGATGACAGCGTCACTTCAGGTTCATCTTCAGGGGACGTTGTCCCTGATGCAGTTGAAACTGCAGAACTTGAAAGCGCAGGGCCAAGTAGCGCTGTAGCACGGGACAGCCTGGTCCCTTCAGTCCAGGCTCTTGTATGGGCACCTGCCCCATCTTTTGGGCCTAGAATCCACGGATTTACTGCCACTCCTGGCATAACCGTGGACAATACAAATTTTGTCCAAATGGATTACTTCCATTTATTTATAATGGACGACATCCTAAATCAGATTGTCCACGAAACAAATTTATATGCCACTCAATATATAAGGCAGAAACCTTCATCCTCCCATGCCAGAGATTGGACGCCCACCAATTTGCTCGAATTAAAAAAAAAATTGGGGCTCACCCTAAATATGAGTATTGTCAAAAAGCCCTCAATTAGGTCTTACTGGTCAACAAGACCCGCCCAAGCCACCCCAGTATATTCTGCAGTAATGCCCAGGTCTCGTTATGAGACAATAATGAGGTTCCTCCACTTCAATGACAACGCACAGGCCCCCCCAAGTACCGATGCAAACCGGGATCGGTTGTTCAAAATAAGACCGCTAATAAATTCCCTGAATAATTTATTTCTGCAACTCTACACCCCTGAGCAGAATGTAAGTGTGGACGAATCCCTCCTCAACTTTCATGGCAGACTTAGCTTTCGCCAATATCTACCTTCAAAAAGGGCAAGATATGGCGTTAAGCTCTACAAATTGTGTGAAAGCGGGTCAGGATATACCACCGCCTTCAGAATTTATGAAGGGCGGGACCGCACAATAAATGTTCCTGGATGCCCCCCTGATCTTTCCACCAGCAGTAAGATCGTGTGGGAGATAATGCAGCCTCTGCTTCACAAGGGGTACCACCAGTACTGTGATAATTTTTATTCCAGTGTGCCCCTGTTTAGGCATTTGCATGCTGCAAGGACTGGGGCATGTGGTACCATGCGCAAAAACAGAATTGGTTTTCCACAGCAATTAGTGGGGAAGCGCATGGTAAAGGGGGACTCCTGTGCTTATGCATCTGAAGAATTGCTGGCGGTCAAGTTCAGGGATCGCAAAGATGTGTATGTGCTAAGCACGATTCATAGCGCAGGAACAGTGGCAGTGAGGGAAAGGGGGGCAACATCGGACAAGCACAAACCAGTGAGCGTGTCCGAATATAACAAGTACATGGGGGGGGGGTGGATTTAAGCGACCAGGTTTTACAGCCCTATTTAGTAAAACGCAAAACTAAAACCTGGTACAAAAAAGTGGCCATTTATTTGTTACAGGTGGCCATCCACAACTCATTTGTGCTCTACAAAAAAAACAGAGGCAGAGACACATACCTGGATTTCCAGGAAAAAATTATTGAAGGCCTCATTTATGATGTTCAGGACACCCGAGAATGCCCCCAGTCTGAGGATGTCACGCGACTGACTGAAAGACACTTCATCAGTCGGATTCCCCCAACACCAACCAGAAGCAACCCTCAGAAAAAGTGCCGCGTCTGCAGAAAAGACGGGCACCGCAAAGATTCCCGATATTTCTGTCCCTCATGTCCCTCACAACCAGGCCTGTGCATTGAGCCATGTTTTAAAAAATACCACACTGTTCTGAATTATTAGATTTTAGTTAATTCGTTGAAAATATATTTGCCCTACATTACGTTTTTATTTTTCCCCTGATTTTACTCCAAGGGTGAGGGAGGGAATGGGTGAGGGTGGATGTCATGTTTGCATATTCTCTAAAGTTCATCTGCTGGAGGGCTCCATTTGCATAAACCTGCAATTTCTTATTTTAGAAAACCCAAAAAAATAAATTCCCATTATACCCCTAGATGAATATTTTGGGATTTCTGCTTCAAGAGCAGATTTTTTGGAAGTGTTATAGAAACTCTGTTGAGATTTGTAAAACCAGCTTTGAAAAAAAGCGATTTGTGAAATAAGCTTCTTCTATCGTCCGCCCTCCTACTTCTCTATGTGATAAATAAGACACACATATTTGGTATCCCCATACTCAGGAGAAGTGGAAGAATGTGAAAGGAGATGAATTTTGGCCGTGGTCTATGCCGTGTGTGAAAAATGCTGGTATAAACTGACGCATTTGCTAAAAAATTGCTAATTTTATTTTGATCCATCTTATTCAAGAAACTTTCAGAAGAAAACTGGACTGTCTAAAAATATGATAAACCCCTTGAAGAAAACCTTGTGGGGTCTACTTGCGTGAATGAAGTAATTTATGGGGTGATTCTAATCTTTCAGCAGCATTAGGCCCCCCAGAAAACAGTATGCGGGTATAAAATCAAGTGCAGAATTCCTGGACCGAAAAGGCCAAAAAGCCGCCTTTTATGCCAAGCCCTGGCACATGCCCGTGAATAAAGCACACATATTTGGTATCCCCATGCACAGGAGAAGTGGAAGAATGTGAAATGCGATGAATTTTGTCCGTGGTCCATTTTGTGTGTGAAAAAGCTAGCATAAACTGACGCATTTGTTAAAAAAAAAAAGGTAATTTTATTTTGTTCCATCTTATTCAAGAAACTTTCAGAAGAAAACTGGACTGTCTAAAAATATGATAAACCCCTTGAAGGAAACCTTGTGGGGTCTACTTGTGTGAATGAAGTCATTTATGGGGTGATTCTAATCTTTCAGCAGCATTACGCCCACCAGAAAACAGTATGCTGCTATAAAATCAAATGCAAAATTCCTGGACCGAAAAGCCTCCTTTTATGCCAAGCCCTGGCACATGCCCACACAGTGAATAAGGCACACATATTTGGTATCCCCATGCACGGGAGAAGTGGAAGAATGTGAAAGGAGATGAATTTTGTCCGTGGTCTATGCCGTATGTGAAAAATACTAGCCTAAACTGACGCATTTGCTAAAAAATAGCTGCATTTTTTTTGTTCCATCTTATTCAAGAAACTTTCAGAAGAAAACTGGACTTGCTAAAAATATGATAAACCCCTTGAAGGAAACCTTGTGGGGTCTACTTGTGTGAATGAAGTCATTTATGGGGTGATTCTAATGTTTCAGCAGCATTACGCCTCCCAGAAAACAGTATGCTGCTATAAAATCAAATGCAAAATTCCTGGACCGAAAAGCCTCCTTTTATGCCAAGCCCTGGCACATGCCCGCACAGTGAATAAGGCACACATATTTGGTATCCCCATGCACGGGAGAAGTGGAAGAATGTGAAAGGAGATTAATTTTGTCCGTGGTCCATACCGTGTGTGAAAAATGCTAGCATAAACTGGCGCAATTGCTAAATTCTTGCATTTTTTTCCAATTTTGCCCACTTTAGAGAAAAAAAAAAAAATTATATATACTGACAAATGCTACTAAAACAAAGCCCTATCTGTCCTTTAAAAAGAGTGTAAATTTCAAAGATTAACTTTATTCACCTGCTGAGTTATAGTCATCTAAAGAAGCGCATAGCAAAATTGTGAAATTTGCTCTGGTCATTTAGCTGTAAAACAGCCTAGTCCTTAACCGGTTAAGACAGTTCGGCCACAAAGCTCTATTAGCCAAGGCTGACATAAAATCAGCCTTTAGATTGTTACCAGTTAAGCCTAGTGGCTTTAACTCTTTAGGTTTCCAGTTTGATGATGCATTTTATTTTGACAAATGCCTCCCGATGGGATTCTCAGTATTCTGTCATTATTTTGAAGCTTTTTCTACTTTTTTGCATTGGGTAGTTCAGGAACAGATGCCTAATGGAGGTATATTACATTATTTGGATGATTTCTTGTTTGTTGGTTACGCTGATTCGTTTTCATGTTTAGAGTTATTAGATACATTTATTGAAGTTGCTAGTTATTTTGGAGTTCCACTTGCTAAAGAAAAAACGGTTTTGCCCTGTTATTGTTTAGAGTTTTTAGGTACTGTTATAGATTCGGTTAATATGGAATTTAGATTACCAGTAGATAAGTTGTTAAAAAATCAGAGTTTTGTTGGTTGAGCTGTTAGCAAAAAAGAAAACTACGCTACAGGAACTACAATCTTTACTTGGTTTATTAAATTTTGCTACCAGAGTTATTCCAATGGGACGCGTTTTTTCTAAGAGACTTTATTTTGCTACGCGGGGTTTGAAGTCGCCTAGGGCTCATATCAGATTATCGAGATACTTGAAAGACGATCTGGGAATTTGGCTTGAATTTTTGAGCAAATTCAATGGTCACAGTTGCTGGCAGCAAGATTTTGAAGATTCAGACTCGCTTTGTTTATTCACGGATGCCGCAGGTAGTAGTGGCTATGGAGCATACTGGTGTGGTAGATGGTCGGCGGAGACTTGGCCAGATTCTTGGATATTGAATAAAGTTAACAAGAATATAGTGTTACTCAAACTTTTTCCTGTGCTAGTTGCTATTGTAATTTGGGGTTTTGAATTTAAAGATAGAAGAATTCGTTTGTTTACAGACAACAAAGGAGTTGTATTTGCTATAAATACGTTGTCATCAAAATGTGATCTTACCACTAAGCTGTTAAGACATTTGGTACTGTGTTGTTTATCTTTTAATATATGGTTGAAAGCGAGTTATATTGAAGGA
Source organism: Rhinoderma darwinii (assembly GCF_050947455.1). NCBI lineage: Eukaryota > Metazoa > Chordata > Amphibia > Anura > Rhinodermatidae > Rhinoderma > Rhinoderma darwinii. The sequence goes on along the minus strand of NC_134688.1, from coordinate 340,148,887 downwards.
AGAAGTAATAATTTAGCAGATTCTCTGTCTCGTTGTCAGTGGCAGAAGTTTCGAGAGCTGGCTCCGGAGGCAGAGGAAAAAGGGATCCCATGCCCAATTCATTTGTGGGTCTTGATCTGGGATTGATTTCTTCTAATATTAGAAATTCATTAGCACCTAGAACATGGGCTGAGTATTCAGCTGCATGGAATGATTGGCTTTCCTTTTGTGCAAATTTAGAGGTCGATTATTTACATGATGATGTTGGTCTATTTTTATTATTTATCTGTGATTTAATTCAGAATGAATTTTCTGCGTCTTACATTTCAAAAATCCTGGCAGGAATCTCATTTTTTAGGAAATTATTGGGTTCACAACCAATCAATTATTTTCCAGTCAGGCAATTACTGAAGGGTTATCGGAGGAATTTTTCTTGCTCAGATGGTAGGAGACCTATTTCTGTTGATCTTTTGAGTAAATTGTGGTCTGCTTTGGAGCAGATTTGTTTTGATAGTTTTGAAGTTTGTTTATTTCGCACAGCGTTTGTAGTCGCCTTCTTTGCAGCATTAAGAATAGGTGAATTAGTATCGATTAATAAAAAAGTTAGTTCTGGCTTAGATTGTAAAGATGTTCAGTTGGGAAGTTCGTTTGCATCTATTTTCTTGAGAAAATCAAAAACGAATCAGTCTGGTCGTGGTTTCTGGATTCGTCTAAATAAGTTTGAAGGCTCTGAAATTTGTCCGGTACTAAATATTCAGGAATGGTTTAAAATTAGACCTGCAGTTACAGGCCCCTTTTTGTTACACCAGGATATGCCTCCATTAACTAGGTTACAATTTACTTCAATTTTTAAGAAATGTTTAGTTTCGTTAGACTTGGGTGATTTTAAATTTTCATCCCATTCTTTTAGAATTGGGGCTGATACGGAAGCAGCCAGATTAGGTTTGGATGAATCAATAATTAAGCGTATAGGTAGATGGGAATCAAACAGATTTCGACTATATATTAGACCTAACTTGTTGATTATGAATTAATTATTATTTCCTTTAGGTAAAAAATTTGTGGTCTGGATAGTTGGCCACTCTTTTATCTATTGGGCTCAGAAGAGAGCAAGCAAGCGGAGTTATTAAGAGAATTTATCTTTTGATCCGAATGTTTTTAATATTTTTTGGTTTTAGCTGTAATACAATGTATGTTTCCCAGTTCTGTTTTAATTTTTTCGGAAATTGTTCCTCGATTATTATGGACAGGTAAGGTATGTTCAGATTTAGAGAAAATAAGAAAGAGAGTCAATCGAGCAATGGAGAAGTATTTACCCTCTTTAGGGGGTTTTTCATACAGACATATTGATCTGGAGGGTTTTACATCAGGCCTTTATAGGTCAGATGATATTCATCTTTCTGAAGTGGGGATTGATATTTTTAAGGATTTAAATTTTTAATTTAGGTCTGCAAAATGTTATTGAAAAATGGCTGCGATGTTTGGGGGGAGGCCATGTATCGATGATTCATGGCTTGTGGGGTTTAGTCTCCCAGCTAATGCTGGGGGGACTTGGTTCAATAATTTCATGATGATTGATTAATGAATTTTCAATAATTTTATGGTTATGTTGGATTGAATTATTTATTCTTGGGTAACCCTTAATAAACATCGCGGCCTATATTTCCAATTATAAAGATGTGGTTGTCATTTATTTGTATGTTTATATGTTGGGGTTTGTGTTACCATGCCAGGGCCCCCCATAGCAATCGCTTGGGGGACACATGGTATCACAGCCCCACATAATTTTATGATTTAAAGGTTGGTGGTTGCTGGTTTGGTTTCTTCCTCCCCACCCCTCTTTTATTATTACAGTTGGTATTTACCTGCATGGGTCAGGTTCAGGTCAGCTGTACAGGAATGTACGAGCAGGTTCTGGAATTTTCCACCTTGCGCTCGTGAAGCCCGCTCTTTTTACTGATTGGATAACGAGCAGCAAAGGCGGGAAGATTTCCTGTTTAAATTCTGGTGTCCGGCAGTGTTCCGGGCCGTTTGAAGAAGATTCAAGACAAGCCTTTTTTAAAAGGGCTTCCCTGTCGCGATGTTTACTAGTGGGGTTTAGTCTCCCAGCTAATGCTGGGGGGACTTGGTTCAATAATTTGATGATGATTGATTAATGAATTTTCAATAATTTTATGGTTATGTTGGATTTAATTATTTATTCTTGGGTAACCCTTAATAAACATCGCGGCCTATATTTCCAATTATAAAGTTGTGGTTGTCATTTATTTGTATGTTTATATGTTGGGGTTTGTGTTACCATGTATTTACCCAGTCTGTCCGGTATTTCACTTGCTAAACTTCCTTTTGTCTTCTGTGGCTTCTTGGATTAATACACAGCAAGTGAAAGGCTTTACTGGAAGGAAGTCTTATATAAAAACCCAGCCGCAGATAAAGAGATTTTTTTTTAACCACTTCTGATTTTACAATTACAGCTTGATGAATGCATGTAACTGATCTCATGATCACTGTGATGCAGATGCAGTAGACAAGTGCTGGATCTAACTAGACATAGCCCTAAGGGGCAGGCCATGAAACTTCTATGGGGCCCTTAAAGAGAGGGGAGGGTCCAAAGCTTGTTGGTACCATCCCCTTAGTGGCAAGAACCTGTACAGGACTCCACAATTCAGAGGAACTGAATTGTAAGCATTCAAGGGATGGCGGAAGAATTGGCCCAAGGGTCATGGAAAGGCAGGGGTTAGGGAAAGAAAACACTAGGTGCTTGGTGCTGGAATGTATGACCCGGACGCCATCTCTGTCAAATTCTTTGCTGAACCATAACAGCGCCAAGACGACGCAGCACGACTCTTGTCCCCTGTTCCCCCCAGCCGCAAGATGATGGCTAGAAGGAGTTTGAATGGAGCAGATGCAAACGTCTGTTTGCTGTGCATGTTTGTGGCCTGCTTTGACCTAATGTTTCAACACATTAAGTATTTCAGCCAAAACCATTGCAAACAGATGAATAAAATTAAGCACACAGCCTATTAATCTCCATAGACAAACATTGATAGTAGTATGGGTCATACTAAAGAGCTCAGTTATTTTTAAATGCGGCGCGGTCATACAATGCCACCTTTGATACAATTCAGTCAATGGAATTTCTTATCTGCTAGATCTGCTTCAGTAAATTGCCATTATTGAGAAGTGGAAGCATCTTGGAATAACAACAGCTCAGCCACTAAGCAGCTCTGGGCCACGGTGTTCTGAAGCGTGTGGCAAGTAAAAATTGCATATCCTCTGTTGCATCACTCCAACTACAAATTTCCAAACTAACTCTGGAAGTGAAATCAGCTTGTAAGAGGGTTAAATTGTGCATGTGTTTTTTCTATCTACAGGTGGAGATGACTTCCCCATGGGTAGAAAGTTTATTTGCAGGGTATTTTCTGGAGGATGAGTGTCCCTTTAAAGCCCTGGTGATGACATCAGGCTGCGTCTCATTAGCTTCCTAGGCCATTAGCAGCGGAGCGGTTGAGTGAGTTGGTTGCGGCTGTGACAGTGTCCTTCTCAAGGTATGTCTCCAGAAGCCTATTGGCGGAGCAGCAGAATGAAAGGCATGACATTCCTGAATTAAATGGATGCTTTGGAGTGGTACCCCTGAATTTTCTTTAGGTCCAAACCCATTTTATGCTATCATACATTAAACAGGGCCTCAAAATCTTCTGCTATCAAACATTTTCTCTGACAGGGGTTTGAAAGTCAAGAGTTCCATCATCATGAAAAGCATGCTGCACGTCCCGAGGCCATTACAGGAGCTGTGATGAGGGGAAACAAGATGGAGGCCATACGTCGCTGCTCGGCACATGTCCGTCACTATATGAACAGAGATTCAACTGAAGGGGGAAGTCTGCCAAGAATTCTTTACTGCATACACATGCCGCACAATTTAGCGACTCACTCTGTGGAAGGGCTAAATTGTGTAGCTGGTGTAGATGGTTTCCAGTTCTGAACTAGCTGAACAGCTGACATCTCAGAGCAACCAGAAGAAGCCTGGTACGCAGAAACCTGGTAAGTGAGCTGGCCATCAGGGGTGTTTGCTTAGTGTGGCTATAAGTTTAAAAAGCCTCTTCTATAGAGTAGTACTAATGCAGGACACAATTAATTCCTGACGATTGTGGGATTAACTTGAAGCTGCTTTTCCATGCCCTAAAGAATGTGATGTCTTTCCTTTTGATATACCACCAACACGAGTGCTCTCAATTGCTTGAATCTATATACACAGCTTGTATATTCAAAGTGTACTATTACTATATTATCGCTTTTAAGCTGGAGTCCATAAGCATGGGACAGAATTATAAGCATTATACACAGCCTTTTAGATTGACAAAACATTTCTCGGCTCAGCAGCCAGCTCATATTGCCACCTCAGCAACACCAAAACTGAGTAACATTTCCAGTGTCTCATTCTCTCCAACCAAATTGGGTTCTCTCTCTGAGGCCCCCTTCACACGACCGTGCCCGTAATCAAGTGATTACGGGCACGGCCGGCCGCTGACAGCCGCAGACATCCACCTGCATGTTCGGGCCATGCTCTCATATCATGTATGGGAGCACGGTCCGTTAAAGCATAAAATAGGACATGTCCTATCCTTTCCACGGCACGAACACCTTCCCGTAAATCTACGGAAAAGGTGTCCGTGGGCAATAGAAATGAATATGTCCGTAGTTACGGTCCGTAATTACGGACTGTAATTACGCATGAATTCTACGGTCGTGTGCATGAGGCCTTAAAGCGGTTTTCCCATCTGTGGATATGCCATAAAAGTCTTATAGATGCGGGTCCCACCTCTGGGACCCACACCTATCCCCGTTCTAGCTTACTTGGCTCCGCTGCCTCCCGGCCACTTCCTGGTTAGGTGGTCGGTAGTTACGGAAACAGCCGAGTGCTCGCTGAACTGAATGGGAGTTACTGGAACAGCGTAGCACAGCGAGCTACGCTGTTTCCGGAACTCTGTAGCTACGGAAACAGCGTAGCTCGCAGTGCAAACTTTTGGCCAAGATTTTTGTTTAGGACCTCCCACTACCGTACTTATCCCCATTTTGTCAACATCATTTGTAGTTAGATGTCGGTACTTAGCTCCATTCGAAAAATATGTCCCTACAACATCGAAAACAGAAACAATTGTGCAGACGGGGGATGAGGTGGCCTCATGGTGTCCTGCTGCTGGGCGCCGCTGAGGCCCGGCTATGAATGCTGATAGTGGGTCCATCAGTATAATGCCCCCATAGCTGCCCCATAGCTGCCCTGAAACAGTATGATGCCCCCTGTAGCTGCCCCTGCAGGAAAATGCCCCTGTATCTACCCCCACAGAGTATAATGCTCCCATTGCTGGCCTCACACACAGTATAATGCCCCTATAGCTGCTTCCACACAGTATAATGCCCCCATAGATGCCCCTACACAGTATAATGCCCCCATAGCTGCTCCTACACAGTATAATGCCCCCATAGCTGCCACCACAGTATAATGCCCCTATAGCTGCCCACACACAGTATAATGCCCCTAAAGTTGCCCCCACATAGTATAATGCTTCTACTACTGCCCTCCCCACAGTATAATATCCCCATAACTGCCACCTCACAGTATAATCCACCACACAGAATAATTCCCCCCCCGATAGCTGCCCCCACAAAGTACAATGCCCCCATAGCTGCCACCTCACAGTATGATGCCCCACAGCTGCCCCCACGCAGTATAATGCCCCCATTGCTGCCTCCACAGAGCCCCAATAGTGCCTAATAAAAATAATAAAATACATACTCACCTATGCCCGTTCCCACGATGGGTGGAAGAGATCCTTCTTCTCTTCCGGTCTGTGCTCTGTGTGGCTCTGCGCAGACAGGTGCGATGATGTCACTACATTGTCTGCTCCGAGCCTCTCACGGCTCAGTGCTCACGACAAAGTGAATGCTGGAGCAAGGAGCCGTCCGCTCCTTGCTCCAGCATTGATTACAACTGTATCTGCGTCCTGACGATGCAGATACTGTTGAAACCAAGACATCAGTCAGTGGCTCGCGACCCCTCGCAGGTATTCACATGACCCCTCAGTTTGGGAAAAATTTGGGAAACCAAGCTATAAAGCATCGCCCTATTTTCAGGATCTATCCTTTGATGATCCCACTATCAAGGCAAGGTATCATTAGATACCTATCCCCCCAATATATATACTCAGCAAATATTACCTTAGTTAGTTATTCCTTTCTATGTAAATTATTCTCTTTAGTTGGATTATGTAATTTCACTCTGACCCAAAAATCTACAGCAGTTAATGTAAATAAGAGTCAGCCTCTTCACTTCCTGATTTATAGATTGCCATACAGTTTCTCCTCAGAGGGGATACAGAAACTTATGTCACTAAATACTGATAAACAGACACATAACTATAACACAGTTGTAAAGGCCCTTTTACACCGCCGATAATTGGCCGGTGCAGCAAGCATCGATCAACGAGATATTGTTTATTGGTGCTCGTTTGCTCCTGTCGCACAAAACTATGGATGGGGATGAGCGATCATTACTCCGATTGTTCGTCCCCATACGTTATTATCATGACTGCAGCGCATCTCCCTGTTTACACAGGGAGATGTGCTGCCGACAGCGATAATATTTTACTTTTTTAAAACAATACAATCAGCAGATGATTGAGCATTTTCTTGTTCACAAAGTCGTCGATCGGAAGAGCCAATGACAGGGACATCATGGGTGACGCACCGTTTGAGCAGAAGACCGAAGAGGAGCTCGTCCGGAAGTATAAAATGAAGAACAGAGAGCGGAAGAGAAGATTTACGATGCTGGCAGAGTCACGTGACACAACTCTGTAGTAGAAGACCTCTACACCTTTGAAACGGTAAGTATATTATAAAGATACTTCATTACATATGTATAATGTAGTGCACAATTATTTTTCAAAGGTGGACCACCCCTTTAAGACTTTGTTCACATCTGCGTTGGGGTCCTGTTATGATGTTCCGTCAGAGCTTTCCATCTGAACTGGACCCTGAACAGACACAAACTGACACGGACGGAAACCAGAGGTTTCCGTTTCCATCACCATTGATTTCAATGGTGACGGATCCGTTGTTTTGCCGGAAGCAATAGCGTATCTCCCTGCTTTGCTACCTACTACTATGGCATCACTAGATCGCGCCAGCCAACGCAAGGATCCAGTCGTCCGCGTTGTGAAGCCGCTCCGTTCGTTGTGGGAACTGTCTACAAGGGGGAGGTGGGGGACTGTATGGTCATGTACCAAGGGGAAGGTAGGGTGCTGTATGGCACTGTCTATAAGGTGGTGGGGGCTCATGGCACTGACTACAAGGGGGAGGTGTGGTGCTGTATGGCACTGTCTACAAGGAGAAGGTGGAGGATTATGGCACTGTCCACAGGGACACTGTATGGTACAAACTACAGGGAGGCACTATCTATAAGGGGGGCTGTGTGTCGCAGTCAGGGGAGGGGGAAATTATACTGTGTGGGGGCCACTAAGTCGACATTATGCTGTGTAGGGGCACTACAGGGGGCAATATACTGTGTGTGGCACTTAGGGGGCATAATACTGTGTGGGCACAATTAAAGGACAAGATACTGTGTCCTTCAAGGGGTTATAATATATTATTAAATATTATTCTTATACTGTATGGGGGCACTAAAGGGGCATTATACTGTGTGGGGGCACTAAAGGGGCATTATGTGTGGGGGCACTATATAGGGCATTATACTGTGGGGGGCATTATACTTTTTATGGGGCTTTTTTCTTATGATGGGATGGGGCGACGAAAGATAATTTCGCATGGGGCACCATCTATCCTAAGCCCGGCTCTGGCTGTACTACCGCTGTCCTCAAGAACAGAATTAGATGACGTTTGTCAGATGCCACTAACACACAAGTTGCTAACAATGTCCATGCATCACGACACTTTGCACAAATATATAAAAGAGATGTAAGTATATTTTCCTTTCAAGGTATCAAGAGAATATATAAACCCCTAAGGCAGAAATTGCTAAGTAAGGTTACTTACCATAAGACAAGATCTAATCTACCTTTAGTAACATGTAAAACATGCAGTTTCACGCGTAAAATAATACTAATGTGGTGAAAGTTTAGTCGGCCAAATATATATGCACAAAATATATATATTTATATAACTAAAAACATACAGTATAACAATTAAATAAGATTCAGTCAGGGACATACCTGATTGGTTGATTTTAACATGTGAAAGAATGACATGGTTTCAAAAGTATCTGGCCTCTGTCCAGTTGCAGGCTATGATTAAAGGGCTTGTCCGAGAATCAACAATTATCACCTATCCACAGGATAAGTGATAATTGTCTGATCACAGGGGGCCCCACCGCTGGGACACCCACAGATTGCGAGTATCTGTGTCCCAAACCTCCAGTTCCTTTTCACTACAACAGTGAGTAGGAGCTTAAATGGAATGGTGGTACAGCATGCGCCCTCCGCTCCATTCAATGTCTATGGGACTGACGGCAACCGATGAGCTCTGTACTTGGTTGCTTCCAGTGGCGGATTAAGTAGACCATGGGCCCTGGGCTGTTACCCAAACTTGGGCCCCCCTTCCTCACCGCCGCCCTGCCACGCCGTAACTATTTTTGACACTACTTTTTTGAGCAAGCATTAACAGTGTTACGATTTCCCTTGTCACAGGGCTGTGTCCCTACATACTGAGAGTATCACACTGTGCAGGGACACAACCTCCTGACAAGGGGAATTGTCTATCAGTCCTGGACTGCAGAAAGATTTTTTGTGAAATACAAGGATTCCTATAATAAACATGTCAGGAGAGGTGACAGATTCTCTATAAATCTAGTGACTCACAGGTGACGATGTCTCAGATTCTAGTAGTTTTTTTCCTCTTTTCTTCTCCATCCGGTCCAGCGCTCATGACGACTTCTCCCGGCCATGACTCATTTCACCTATAAACGAAAATAAAGTTATCATGGTGCCACATACTGTGCCCCTAAATATAATAGCACCAAACACTGCGTGCCTGAATATAATAATACCACACACTGTAAAACACCACATACACACAGCCCCCTGTACATAGTGCCACACACAGCCCCTGTAGATATTACACACCCCCATAGATATCGCCATACACAGCCCCCTCTATATATCACACATCCTCCCCGTAGAGAGCGTTACACACAGCCCCATATAGATAGTGCCATACAGCCCCCTGTAGAGAGCGCCACACAGCCCTCCCCCTCTTGTAAATAGCACCAAAAAGCCCCCCCTATAAAGCGCGCCACACACATACCACTGTGGATAGCACTACACAGCCCCCCCTTGTATATAGTGCCACACAGCGCTCCCCCTTGTATATAGTGCCACACAGCGCTCCCCTTGTATATAGTGCCACACAGCGCTCCCCCTTGTATATAGTGGCACACAGTGCTCCCCCTTGTATATAGTGGCACACAGCGCTCCCCCTTGTATATAGTGCCACACAGCGCTCCCCCTTGTATATAGTGCCACACAGCGCTCCCCCTTGTATATAGTGGCACACAGCGCTCCCCCTTGTATATAGTGGCATACAGCGCACCCCCTTGTATATAGTGCCACAAGGTTATGTACACATTTAAAAACTTTATATCATAATTTTATATATATATATATATATATATATATATATATATATATATATTACCCAATTACCCTAATATAGACATGTAATATATTACAATTTATGGTAAACAATGACGATTACAAATAAAAGGTCTATTTTAGGGTAAAACTATGTTATTACCAAAAAAAATTGCTGAAACGTAAAAAAGCTTATTTGTTTACTATTATTTTCAAACTTTATGAATAAAAATTGTAAAATAGCAAAAAAGGTGTGTATAAAAACGATAAAAAACGAAACCTGCATTGTCTACGGAAAAAACTTCGCAAAAATCACGTCGTTTTTATTTATTTTTTATAAAAATGTGTGTTTGGTGCAACTTTGCAATTACGTTTTATTAAAAAATATTTTTACTTTTTGAGATACAGCTGCTTTGTATCCTGTATCCGTCAGGTCAGCAGGACTGACAGGATCAGTGACACGCAGGATCCACCTCAAATCTATCACATCTAAGATTATAATTTAGCGCAGGGCCCGTTTCACTGATCCCGTCAGTCCTGCTGACCTGACGGATACAGGTTACAAAGCAGCTGTATCTCAAAAAGTGAAAATATTTTTTAATAAAACGTAATTACAAAGTTGCACCAAACACACATTTTTATAAAAAATAAATAAAAACGACGTGATTTTTGCGACGTTTTTTCCGTAGACAATGTAGGTTTCTTTTTTTTTATCGTTTTTATACACACCTTTTTTGCTATTTTAGAATTTTTATTCATAAAGTTTGAAAATAATAGTAAAAAAATAAGCTTTTTTAAGTTTCAGCTATTTTTTTTGGTAATAACATAGTTTTACCCTAAAATAGACCTTTTATTTGTAATCGTCATTGTTTACCGTAAATGTTAATATATTACATGTCTATATTAGGGCAATTGGGTCAGCGCTAGCGTTACAACAATGATTGGCGGGGGGGACGACGGTTTTTATTGGGGTGGGTATTTTATGTGTATTTATTATTTCATTTTTTTTTGCACTTTACTTTCCTATTTTTTTATTACTGTGGTCTGTTCCTCAAAGGTCAAAAAAGACCTTTGGGGAACTTTATATATATTTTTTCTTTCTTTTACACCATGTTTTTCCACTGTAACTGGAGCTGCACAGCAGCCCCAGTTACAGGGGAAATCAGCCCTCTCATAGTGACGATTGTCACTAATAGGGCTGTGCTGGGTCTAGTTAGACCCAGCAGCAGCCTGCCACTGACGGCACCCGGCGATCATGTGACCAGTCACATGATCACCGGGAGGAATAGAGACAGCGCCGCTGCTGCTGTCTCTATTCCTATACACAGCGTTCATTGAACGCTGTGTAAGAAGACATCGGAGAAGACAGAAGCAGCGAAAGCTGCTTCTGTCTTCTCCTCAGGGTCCCCGGCAGTCACTGACAGCCGGAGACCCGACATTCAGCTGCCCGATCGCGCGGGCAGCAAGTTAAAACCCGAGCCGTAGAAAGTCTAAGGCTCGGGTTTTAAGGACCCGTCCCTGACCGCTGGCCGTAAAAATACAGCCAGCGGTCGGGAACCAGTTGGGCAGGAGGATAAGCCTGCTGTACTGACCTCAGCGCCGGTGACCGACCGCCCGGCTCTTGTCTTGCAGATTCGGAGTAACAGAACAGCCGTCCGTCGCTGTTCTGTTAATCAATGGCGGCGGCCCGCACTTCTCAGGGAGGCGTGTCCTACCCCTTTCCCGGCCAATTCCCTGCTCCTCCCCTCCTCATCTTCGTTAGTTAGCAGCGCTAGCGCGCTGAATAGGTACCTTTGCAAGATGATGTGAGGTCCGGGCTGCCATGGGCCCCCTGGGAGCCTCGGGCCCCGGGCGGCCGCCCGAATCGCCCATATGATAATCCGCCACTGGTTGCTTCCATCTGTCTCATAGACATTGAATGGAGTGGCAGCACGCATACTTGACCTCCATTTCATTCAAAGTCCTCCTCACTGCGGTCAAGCTGTGAGGAGGAACAAAGGGTACTGTGGATATGTGATAATTGTCGATCCTGGTACAACCCCTTTAAGGACTGTGGAATAAAATGCGTTAGCGTATCCTGTGTGCATAGCATTGTTGCCATGAATTTTAACAATATGAAATATGGATAATTTAATCCATACCGATCTACCTGATATTTGGCGGTATCCACATAGTTCCAAACGTGGCTATACATTCTTTACTAAACCCCACTCCTCTTATTTTCTAAATTTTTTCCTTGTAAATATGCAATTGCTCAAGAAAGCAAGCAAGGCCATAACTACCCTAATTTGTTAGGTCAAATCATAATCCAATTTACACAAATATTGGAGACTTTGTTACGTGATTATTTACAGCCAAACTGCACAAATGAAGTATCCCCCCACAACTCTTTGATGTTCCCATAAGAGGCATATGTATACGTCTGCATATTTATTAGAGGCATATGTATACGTCTGTGGAGCTGGTCTAAAAACAGAGGGAGAAACCTAAATATATATATGTAGATACCCTGGAAAAGAAACAGAAAAAAAACAAAAGAAAATATATGGAAAAAAGACTACTCATGCTCAGTCTCAATTACAGTCTCTATTAATGCAAGAATATAGTAAAAATCGGAGTCAGGTAAAATCCCAGTTTTGTGATATAGCTGACAAAATGCGTGAACTATTTAGAACTATGAAGGGGCTCAAAATAGAAATAGAAAGTTGTATAGAAAAGACATACCACCCCCCAAAAACACTGGATATTTTTCCTGACTATTAGGCTACGTTCGCACAGGGCGGATACTCTGCGAAAAGGTACACAGCGTATCTCACCAAATTGTGGTGCAGCTTTTCGCCTGGAACGTCCGGTGCTGAAATCCTGCAATGAAAAAAAAAAATAGATATACTTACCATGGCGACGCATCCCTCCGATGTCCTGAAGCCCCGGCCTGTGACTGGCTGCAGCGGTCACATGGGATGAAACGTCATCGCAGGAGGCCGGCCTGGACAGAAAAGCACAGAATTCTGGATAAGTATAAGTATTTTTAGGCGGGAAAATCGCAACTTTTCCTCTGCAAAAATCACATCTGCTATTTCTTGCAGGTTTTACCTCCCATTGAATTCAATGGGGAAAACCCGCAACAAGAAAGCAGCGAGTACGCAAATATAATTGACAATTGATTAAAGAACCGCACCGCAGGTCAATTTCTGGGCTGTTGACACAACTTGGGCCCCCCCTTCCCCCTCACTCGCAATGCAACAGACCAACCCCCTTTCCCTGTGCAAGACTAGATAGAACAACGCTTTTCTTCTTTGAAAAATATAGAACATAAATAATGACTTCACAGTAATTAACATTTATCAAAAGAGTAATGTGTTGGCACAGGCAAAAAATTCTCTATTGACTAAAGCCTTAGTCCTAAATTTATTACAGAATTGTTCTTCGGGCCTTTCTATTGCTAAAATTATTGATTATTTCTGAGAGGTCCAGACTTCTTAACAGATCAGGTTGAATGCTCATTAACCCCTTACCGACATTTGTCGTAAGTATACGACATGGAAAGCCAATGCCTCCCGCAAAATGTCGTATACTTACGCCAAATGCTTGGCACCGACTCAGAAGCTGACATCCTGCTGTAACGGCGGGGACCGAAGTTAGCTTCGATCACCGCCATTAACCCCTTAAATGCAGCCGTCAAAAGCGATCGCTACATTTAAAGAGGCTCTGTCACCAGATTTTGCAACCCCTATCTGCTATTGCAGCAGATAGGCGCTGCAATGTAGATTACAGTAACGTTTTTATTTTTAAAAAACGAGCATTTTTGGCCAAGTTATGACCATTTTTGTAGTTATGCAAATGAGGCTTGCAAAAGTCCAAGTGGGCGTGTATTATGTGCGTACATCGGGGCGTTTTTAATACTTTTACTAGCTGGGCGTTCTGATGAGAAGTATCATCCACTTCTCTTCACAACGCCCAGCTTCTGGCAGTGCAGATCTGTGACGTCACTCACTTCCTGCCCCAGGTCCTGCATCGTGTCGGCCACATCGGCACCAGAGGCTACAGTTGATTCTGCAGCAGCATCAGCGTTTGCAGGTAAGTAGCTACATCGACTTACCTGCAAACGCTGATGCTGCTGCAGAATCAACTGTAGCCTCTGGTGCCGATGTGGCCGACACGATGCAGGACCTGTGAGTGACGTCACAGATCTGCACTGCCAGAAGCTGGGCGTTCTGAAGAGAAGTGGATGATACTTCTCTTCAGAGCGCCCAGCTAGTAAAAGTATTAAAAACGCCCCGATGTACGCACATAATACACGCCCACTTGGACTTTTACTTTTAAACACACCCACTTGGACTTTTGCAAGCCTCATTTGCATAACTACAAAAATGGTCATAACTTGGCCAAAAATGCTCGTTTTTTAAAAATAAAAACGTTACTGTAATCTACATTGCAGCGCCTATCTGCTGCAATAGCAGATAGGGGTTGCAAAATCTGGTGACAGAGCCTCTTTAAGGTGTTTGCAGCTCATCGACACCCCAGCAATGAAATCGCTGGGGTGTAGGTGGCTGCAATGGCAACAGGAGGCCTAATACTGGCCTCCTGGTGTGCCTAGCACGGAAAGCTTCCAGCCCCCTCCCGTAGGCGGGGCCTGAAAGGCTTCCGTAGCCGCCGGCAAGATGGCGCCGGCTCAGAAGATGAGCCGGCGTCATCAGCGGTGGATATCAGCTGTATGTTACAGCTGACATCCACCTGTAACGGCAGGAACCGAAGCTAGCTCCGATCCCTGCCATTAACCCCTCAGATCTTTGTAGTTGCTATCAGATCGCCAGTTGTGCCCTGCAATCGCACGACTGCCGACTGCTATTATGACACCAAGAGACCTAACAATGGCCTCCAGTTTGCCATTATGGAAGCCGATTAGGCCCCACTCGGAGACAAAGCCTAATCGGCTTGCTGTCAGTGAATGACTGACAGATCTAATACATTGCACTACGTAGGTAGTGCAATGTATTAGAAAAAAAAATCTGACAGTTGGACCTTCAAGTCCCCTAGTGGGACAAAAGTAAAGTATAAAAAAAAGTTAAAAAAAATGTGAAAAAAAGTTAAAAAAAATATAATAAAAGTTTTAAGTAATAAAATAAAACACAATCGCCCCTTTTTCCCTTATCAAGTCCTTTATTATTGAAAAAAAGAAATAAACCATACATATTTAGTATCGCAACGACCATAACGGCCTAAATAATAAAAATATTATGTTATTTATTCCACAAGGTGAACGGCGTAAAAAAAAAACTTAAAAAATAATGCCAGAATTTCAGTTTTTTTGGTCACTTTGCCATACAAAAAGTCGCATGTATCCAAAAATGGTGCCTATAAAAACTATAGCTCGTCTCACAAAAAACAAGCCCTCATACAGCTCCGTCGACGGAAAAATTAAAAAGTTATGGCTCTCACAACATGGTGACAGAAGAAATATATTCTTTTTACAAAAAGAATTTTATTGTGCAAAATGTTGTAAAACATAAAAAAGTGCTATAAATTAGGTATCGCCGGAATCGTACTGACCCGCAGAATAAAGTTAACATGTAAATTATAACGCATGGTGAACGCTGTATAAAAAAACCCTAAAAAAACGATGCCAGAATTGCTGTTTTTTGGTCACCTTGCCTCTCAAAAACTAGCATAAAAAGTGATCAAAAAGTCGCATGAACCCCAAAATGGTACCAATAATAACTACAGCTCGTCCCACAAAAAAAAACAGCCATCATACCACTACGTCTAGGAAAAAATAAAATTAGTTAAGGCTTCGATAAGTCAGGAAATAAAAAATATGCAGTTGTGCAGATAAGAGGGGAACATTTCGTCTGTATCAAGAGGCGATTTATCGGTGCTCCAAAATTAAGGAACCAGGAAGGGGGGACCCAAACATATCTGCTAGAAGCGAGGGTGCCCGTATTATACCAGGACAACACTACCTAGCAAAAATCCCCAAACTGCAAAGGTGCGAAGTGTGGACCTAAAGGGGCATAAGAAAGGACGTCATATATCAATGCGACACCGGCCTGTGCAGAAATAATTGCTTCACAGTGTAATACACATCTATGGATTATTTTATTGTTTACCCCATTATTATACCACCTGACTATGCCCCTGATGTACTCTGCCCAGCTTACATATGCCCCAACATTATAAACGGAAACACCAGTAAAACTCAAGCAAATCTACTACCAAGCAAAATCTACGCTCTAAAAGCCAAATGGCGCTCCCACCCATCTGAGCCCTACAGTGTGTCCAAACAGCAGTTTACTTCCACATATATGGCACCGCCATACCCGGGAGAACCCTTTTAACAATTTTTCGGGTGTGTGTGTGTGTCTACAGTGGCATAAGCTGGGCACGACATATTTGCCACTGAATTGGCAATTCTGGGGAAAAATGTTAATTTTTACTTTGCACCATACGCAGCGCATTTATTTATGGAATAGACCTGTGGGGTGAAAATGCTCACTACACCCCTTAATAAATGCCTTGAGGGGTGTAGTTTCTAAAATGGGGTCACTTCTCGGGGGTTTCTTTTATTATTTCCCATCTGAGCCTCTGCAATTGTGAACCAATTCTGTGTAAATCGCCAAATTAGGCCTCAATTTTGCATGGTACGCTCTCACTCCTGAGCCCTGTCAAATGTCCAGGCAAAAGATTAGGGCCCCATGTAGGATGATTCTAAAACCGGGAAACACAGCATAATAATTAGATAGCTGTCTTGTTATGGTGGCACAAGCTGGGCACCACATATTGGCATATCTATGGAAAAATCCCATTTTCCCTCTGTAATATCGAGTGCACACTAATTTATGCAAAACACCTGCAGGGTTAACATACTCACTACAACCCTAGCTGAATACCTTGAGGGGTGTAGTTTCCAAAATGGGAGTCACTTTTGGGGGGTTTCCACTGTTTTGGTCCCACAGTGGTTTTGCAAATGCTACATAGCTACCAGAAACCAATCCAGCAAAATCTGTACTCCGAAAGCCAAATGGCACTCCTTCCCTTCTGAGCCCTGTCGTGTGCCCAAAAATTAATTTATAACCACATATGGGGTATTGCCATACTCGGGAGAAATTGCTTAACAAATGTTGGGGTTCTTTTTCTGCTTTAGTTTTTGAGAAAATGACAAATTTTGCGCTAAAGCTACGTCTTATTGAAAAAAAAAATTAATTTTTATTTTCACTGCCCAATTCAAATAAAATCTATGAAACAGCTGTGGGGTCAAAATGCTCATTACACCCCTAGATTAATTCATTAAGGGGTGTAGTATCACAAATGGAGTCCTTTTTGGGTAGTTTCCACTGTACTGGTACCTTAGGGGCTTTGCAAAAGCGACATGGTGCCAAGAAACCAATCCAGAAAAATCTGTGCTTTAAAAGCCAAATGCCACTCCTTCTCTTCTGTTCCTTGCCATGTGCCCAAACAGCAGTTTATGACCACATATGGGGTATTTCCGTACTCCAGAGAAGTTGCTTTACAAATGTTGGGGTTCCTTTTTTCCTTCATTTGTTGAGAAAATGAAAAATTTGGAGCTAAAGCTACATCTTATTGAAGAAAATGGATTAGTTTTATTTTCACTGCCCAATTCTAATAAATTCTATGAAACACCTGTGGGGTCAAAATGATCACTACATCCCGTAGATTAAAAATGGATTAAAAATGAATTTTTGCAACAACAAAAAATGAAATTTGTAAATTTCACATCTACTTTGGTTTAAGTCCTGTGAAACGTCAAAAGGGTTAAGAAACGTTCTAAATGCTGTTTTGAATACTTTGAGGGGTGAATTTTTTAAAATGGGGTGATTTTTTGGAGGTTTCTAATATATAAGGCCCTAAAACAGTGCCGCACCTGCCATGAGGCGAGGTGAGCGGACAGCCTCAGGCGGCGCCACCTAGCCGAAAATGGGGGGCGGCATTTTGAACCAGGGACGGACTGGACCGGGCGGGAGGGGGCATGCTTTATTTTACTTACCTGACGTGCCGCATGATGAGCACGTCTGTAAGAACACTCCTCCTCCTCTCTGACGCTGCACGCAGCACGCAGCATGCGCTGCCAGAGAGGAGCAAGTCTGCAGAAGGAGCGGTCGAGAAGTGATGAGATGCACGAGGTGAGCGGTGCATCTGCTCCAAGGAAAGCCAAGCAGAATCGAAGAAGCACATCGCTCACCCGAGCACTTCTGCTGCTTCGTTTTAGCGACTAGTGGGGGGTCTCAGTGCTCGGACCACACTGATCAAAACTTCTGACATGTCAAAAAATGTAAAACATTTTTGTTACACTTTAAAGAGAATCTTTCACCTGCCCATAGATGTGCAGGTGAGTGCAGCTGAGTGCAGCTGAGTGCAGCATGTAATGGGCAGGGCTGCAAAAACTCTGGGGCACTTTACATATTTTTTCTACCCTCATTCGTTACTTAGATATCGGTGCCATAATATTTGGCTTCCCATATGTAAATAACCCCCTTAACTGTCAATGGGGCGGTAATTGGCAAGGGGGCGTGTAACATCGCTGTGACACTGTCCAATCAGCTACGGACAGTGTCAACAGTAGGAGCTAGAGAGCATGTGCGTGCGCACGCTCTCACTCTTTAACTCTCGGCAGGCAAGTACAAGACTGTATGATCTCTTGCGAGAGATCAGAATTTTCGCCCTTGTCTGCCGAGAGCTAAAAAGTGAGAGCGTGGGCACGCACACGTTCTCTAGCTCCTGCTTTTGACACTATCCGTAGCTGATTGGACAGAGTCACAGCGATCTTACACGCCCCCTTGCCAATTCCCGCCCCATTGACAGTTCAGGAGGTTATTTACATATGGGATGCCAAATATTACGGCACCGATATCTAAGTAACGAAGGAGGGTAGAAAAAAAAATGTCAAGCGCCCCAGAGTTTGTGTAGCCTTGCCATTACATGCTGCACATGTATGGGGAGGTGAAAGGTTCTCTATAAAGAAAAGGTGTTATAATTATTTCATTTTTTTTTTATTTGATAGTTTATTGAAGTTTTACTTTATGGGCCTATTTTTTCTAATTATTTTAATATGTTCTCTAAAGTAACTATTTATTCATATGTTTGTACTTCTGTGTGGGCAGCCATCTTTATTTCTATTTTTCATACTGCAAATTTTTGTTTTGCAGGTCCCGCTGGACCATTTAGACTACATCGTAGGTTCATTGGACTACTTCGCTGATTTAAAGTGTAGCTACACGTTCGACAAACTTCTGACGTGTCATAGTTAAATGTCAGAAGTTTGGATTGGTAGGAGTCCGAGCACTGAGACCCCCACCAATCGCTAGAACGAAGCAGCTGAAGGTCTCGTGTGAGCGCTCAGCTGCTTCGTGTCTGTTCAGCTTTTTCCGGAAATAAATGTATCGGTCTACGGACTCAATACAAAGTCTATGAGCCCGTACACTGATACATCGGCTTTCCGGAAAAAGCCGAACAGACAAGAAGCAGCTGAGCGCTCACATGAGTGCTTCAGCTGCTTCGTTCTAGCAATTGGTCGGTCCCCCACCAATCCAGACTTCTGACATGTCACTATGACATGTCAGATGTTTGTCGAACGTTTAGCTACACTTTAAGCTTTTTTTTCAATAAAATAGTAAAAGTGGATTGTTTGGAAGAGTTAATTCAATATAACTTTTTTTTTATGTCTCTGTTTTTGAATACTTCATTACCGCCTTAGTAATGGCAGTTGTCTGATTGAGAGCGTCCATTACTAAGAAGGGGCTTAGTGTTAGCCAGTAAAAAGGCTAGCACTAACCCCCTATTATTACCCCGGTACCCACCACTACCAGGAGTACCGGGAAAAGCTGGGTACGATCCAGTACCCAACCATCCGAAGTGAAGGGTACTGGGGTGGCCACAGGCTGGTACTATCATGCTAGGAAGGGCCAAAAATCATGGCCCTTCCCACCCTGGTGATGCTAGGCTGCTGCTGCTTTATTGTATCTGGCTGGTTATGAAAAATGGAGGGGATCTCACGTAATTTTTTTCAACTTATTTTTTAAAAATTATTTGGGGTTCCCCCTATTTTTCATAACTAGCCAGATACAATAAAGCAGCTGCAGCCTAGCATCACCAGGGTGGGAAGGGCCACGTTCTTTGGCCCTTCCCAGCCTGATAATACCAGCCTGCGGATGCTCCGCTGCCTAACCGTCGTTTCAGATGGCCAGGTACTGAATCTTACTCGACTCTTCCCGGTATCCCTGGCGGCAGTGGGAACCGGGGTAATAATAGGGGTTAGTGATATCCTTTTTAATGGCTAATGCTAAGCCTCAGCCTTAGTAATTGAACGCTGTCAATCAGACCTCAGCCCTAAGGCCATAATAAAATATTAAAAAAACAGACGTAAGATTCTTTTTTTATTGAAATGAAAACTCCCCCATGCAACCCTCTTTCAAAATTTTTTTTAAAAAAAGTAGATTATCGGAGTAGTCCAATGAATCTACGACGTAGTCCAAACAGTCCAGCGAAACCTACCAAAAAAAAGTTAGCTATATAAAAATAAAAAATAAATAAATTTGCCACAATAGAAACTAGGTCAAGGTAAAATAATTCCCCTATCAACTGAAAAGTCATCCGCCAGAGGGAAAAATGTTTCCCCATGGCGGAGTACATGAAAGTCTAATTCCCAGGTGAGGCTTTCTTGTACTCCGCTAACAAGAAACGATTTTCCTCCTGGCGCATGATTTTTCCGTTGACAGGTAGCAGAGTTCTTCCCTTGCGGTGTTAGAGGGCAAACTCGCCAATTGCCCAGTGCCCCCAGAATGGGCCACTGCTCTTGGGCCAGTGCTGTGTGCTTGCCCCCAGACTAAAATTTGCCAGCCATTCCCTGGCCATTGGCTCCCTGCTCTGCCGTTTGCTCTTATAGGCCACAGCCTGGTTTAGACCTGAGGTCTACAAGAGATTGGGCGCACGCTGATGACATCAACTGCCCGGCACAATGATGTCACTGCATCATGCCGTCCACGCCGGGCCACTGAACTCAGTTAAAAACATAAGTCAATAAGGTAATAAAAAGGGGGCATAGACCATGCGTTAAACCATTTTCAGTGTTAATGCTGCGTTGCTGATCTATGATACTAAGGTAATACAATAAGTAGAATTCTTTAAATCTTTTCTATACATTAAACAGCACTTTAACAAATAAACAACAAATGTTTTCCTATTTAAATTTTTTTATATACTGCGTGTTTGTTGTGTTAAGCTAGTAATGAGAAAACTCAGATAGATTTTTTTTTGGGGGGGGGGGGGTCTTTTTATAGTTCGCCTCAGGCAGCAGAGGGGCTAGGTTCACCCTTGCCCTAAAAGCCACTTCACAACTGAACTGGCCCCTGTAAAAAATAGCCTTTTTAAATTTTCTTGAAAATTTAAGAAATTGCTGCTAAAGGTCTAAGCCTTACAGAACCGATAAAAACACAGGGACATATACAAAAACACCGACAAAGGCCATACTTGCAAATGGACACAGCCAGGCCAGAAATGCTGATGAAAGGGCGAGCAGGTGCTTTAAATAATAATAGCCACTCCCACTAGTCTTGAGGGGAGTGGTGTGTGGTGCATGGGATGTGTAGTAAGAAATAATAAATGAATAGTGTGTGTGCAAGTGTAATACTATAAGTGAAATATAGGGGGCAGTAATAAATGAAGTGCCTCAATAGAAATAAATGGATAATGGGGTGCAAGTGAGTGAAACATGGAGGGATAGTGTGTACGTCATGAGGCACAACGTGTATAGCCAGGTAGAAGCCTATTTGTGACGCCTTGATAATTCATAGAGCGGGCTACCCTGCTTGCTATGCCAAACAACAACACACCATGCTCTCCCAGCATCAAAGACCCGGCTGTGTCCAAGAGAAGCGAATATACATAATAATGAAAAATACCTGGGGTATTGGTAATCATTTTGGCCAAAAGGACGCAAGCTCGCAATCCACGACAAGGATCCCCAGACTTGCGAGTCCCTAACTCCTAAACTGGAACAGAACGTTCCTGATGCACAAACAGAACCGATAAAAACACAGGGACATATACAAAAACACCGACAAAGGCCATACTTGCAAATGGACACAGCCAGGCCAGAAATGCTGATGAAAGGGCGAGCAGGTGCTTTAAATAATAATAGCCACTCCCACTAGTCTTGAGGGGAGTGGTGTGTGGTGCATGGGATGTGTAGTAAGAAATAATAAATGAATAGTGTGTGTGCAAGTGTAATACTATAAGTGAAAGGTCTAAGCCTTGTAACGTCCTAGAAAAATAAAAGGATGTTCAAAAAACTATGTCAATCTAATGTAGACATATGGGGGATGTTAATTAGCGACTATGTTGTATGGTATAACTGCCTGTCTTACAAGCAGATACATTTAAATTTAGAAAAATGCTAATTTTTGCAATTTTTCGCTAAATTTTGGTGTTTTTCACATTTAAATACTGAATGTATCGAGCAAATTTTGCCAGTAACTTAAAGTCCAATGTGTCACGAGAAAACAATCTCAGAATCGCTTGAATAGGTTAAAGCATTCCGAAGTTATTACCACATAAAGTGAAACATGTCAGATTGGAAAAATGAGGCTCTGTCAGGAAGGTCAAAAGTGGCCAAAGAGGGAAGGGGTTAAAGAAAGATGATTGAGTCTTTCTTGCCCCATTTGACTCCTCAGCTCATTTTTAATCTGTTTTAGTTTTGAGAAGGATCTCTCACTTGTGCAGTTTGAAAACATCATACATAGGTACATTTTCAGAATTATCTTTGTGTTGAAAAAGGTTTGGGTGAGGCCATTTTGATGAAGAAATAAGGACATTTGGCGTTCTGGCATGTTATCATCAGAGGATGTCATTGTTTGTTACGTGGAAGTAGAAAAAAAACTTGTAAATTGAATCAGTTCCATTTCTGTAATACCAGGCATCAGGTCTTCTGGATATGGCTGGACCAGGTTTGCAGCAGCTTTTTTAATTTCTGAAGTGGACAGTGTAGACAAGTTGGCTAAAAATCCAATCTTGGAGCACACCTCACTATAAGCCTCCAGTCGTTGCTGTAAACCACTGTATAAGTGGTCAATTCGAGTGGTAAAGACTTCACATCTAAATTTTTTCCTGGGTGTTAACACAGTGCTTTCCCCTTACCCATCATCATAGCATGGATTACACGATCAAAAAAGTTTCTTGGCATCGTTATACTCATTATGGTCACACAACTTGATGGCTTCCTGTTCATAGTGCTCAAATTGTTCTCTCTGGCTCTGTATAAAACTTGAAAGAGATTGCATTAAGGCAACAACTGTGTTCTAATAAAAACCAGCTTCTTGGAGTGACAAGTTTGTCGTATGAAATCTTTCTAAAATGTATTCCAAAAAACAACAAGGATAGTGGAATCCAGTTGACAGAATGTGTCCAGCAAAAAGCAAGCTTCATTTCTGCATGAGTTGTAGTCAGGATCGGAGGACACACATTCTAATTGACTGCATATAGACTCATAGCCCTTGTAAAGTGCTGATACAGCATCATGTCTTGCAGACCATCTAGTACCAGAAAGATGCTTAACAACTGGCAGGCCTAAATCCTTCTGTTTTTCTACCAACATTCTCCACCTGGAAGATGAGGATGAAAAAAACCCCATAAAGTTGCTCCAGATTGTTAAAAAATCTGTAGTGAGGTGGGTTACATTGTACACTGTTTTACCCACCAGGTTAAGAGAGTGTGCAGCACAAGGTATAAATGTCAGATAAGGGCACTGCTGTCTAATGATTGTTTGTACACCATTGTACTTGCCACTCATGTTCGCTGCATTATCATAAGATTGACCTCATCAATCTTTAAAGGAAAGGTGTCACGAAAAAAAAAAATTTGATATCAATTTGCATTTAGTGTTTTATTATAAAATCTTTTATTTATGTGTGTGTTTGTGTTTTACTTTTTTCTTTTTTCTAACTTTTACTTCACTATGGGGGCTGCCATGTTGTTTTTCATCTCTGTATGTGTCGATTAACGACACATACAGACATGGAATACGGCAGCTACAGTCCATAGGAGTCAATGAACTGGACCCGTCCCATAGACATTGCACTATGGCTCTGTCCTGCGCAGAGCAGCTGTTTGCAGGGAGAGAACAGGCGCCATCTTGAAGACCAGCTGCACTGCAGGTAAGATGTGCGTCTCTGCATGTCCCACTCTCTCTCTCACAGACCCCCGCTCTCGTGACCCCCGACGGCCCCCCCTAACGGCCCCCCCCCTAACGGCCCCCCCCAAACGCCCCCCCCAAACGCCCCCCCCCTGACGCCCCCCCCCCCCCCCCGACGGCCCCCCCCTAACGCCCCCCCCTTGTGTGAAGGACACATGAAGAAATTATACTGGGAAAGCACTGAACGATAAATCTCTACTTGTGCTGAGACTGTTTGGGGATGTGACTAATGAACCTCTCAATTAGAGAGATTTATCATTCAGGGGTCTGGGAAAGCTGGGTGACCACCATTACCCCTCCTACTGGAGTATGAGAGGTTCATTAGTCACATCCCCAAACACACTCCACTAGGAGGGGTAATGGTGGTCACCCAGCTTTCCCAGACCCCTGAGCAATAAATCTCTCTAATTGTGCTGAGACTGAGAGGTTCATTAGTCACATCCCCAAACAGTCTCAGCACAACTAGAGAAATTGACCGTTCAGGGGTCTGGGAAAGCTGGGTGACCACCATTACCCCTCCTACTGGAGTATGAGAGGTTCATTAGTCACATCCCCAAACACACTCCAGTAGGAGTAATGGTGGTCACCCAGCTTTCCCAGACCCCTGAACAATAAATCTCTCTAGTGCTGAGACTGAGAGGTTCATTAGTCACATTCCCAAACAGTCTCAGCACAACTAGAGAGATTTACCGTTCAGGGGTCTGGGAAAGCTGGGTGACCACCATTACCCCTCCCACTGTAGTGTGAGAGGTTCATTAGTCACATTCCTAAACACTCCAGGATGAGGGGTAATGGTGGTCACCCAGCTTTCCCAGATGCAGATATAACCAGGAAAGGGCTGGATGGACGGGCTGAGGGTGCACAGGGTTTTCGGTGATCCCCGTCTGTCATGTGATCGGACCTAGGTTACCGGTTCATCAGACGGGGTTCATGTGACTATAACTCTGTCCATAACAAGAGACAGTGCACTCAGGACAAGCCCTGCCCTCATGCCGTAGTTGTGGTTCTGTCTG
Source organism: Rhinoderma darwinii (assembly GCF_050947455.1). Classification (NCBI taxonomy): domain Eukaryota; kingdom Metazoa; phylum Chordata; class Amphibia; order Anura; family Rhinodermatidae; genus Rhinoderma; species Rhinoderma darwinii. The sequence continues at coordinate 340,124,051 of NC_134688.1, read as the reverse complement.
CAGTGATGGCGGTGGGTGGCTCTGACACCCGCCTCCCCCGTTGGGTCATCTCAGGACAGAAGGGGTGTCTGGACTGGAGACACAGCGCCGCACCTGTCCTCAGGTCGTGTCTGGTATTGCAGTTCACCTCCATTGAAGTGAATAGGACAGAGTTGTAATACCACACACGACCTGAGGACAGGTGCGGCGCCATGTTACACCTCGATTTACGCCTTAAAAGACGGCTCCAATACGTCGGCAAACGTCTGCCCATTCATTTGAATGGGTTTGCCGACGTACTGTGCCGACGACCTGTAATGTTACGCGTCGCTGTCAAAAGACTTAAAAAATATAATAGAAATAAGTAACGACACTTAAAAAAAAAAGGTTTAATTTGCGACACATTCCCTTTAATGTTAATTTCCTGTTTGTCAAAAAAAATCCCAAATTAGTTGTACAATGTTTTTGCCAGAGTGACCAAGCACTGGTAAAAATTGTAAAAACCTCTTCACAGGCCCAGTTGGTAAAACATATCTTACAATGTAAGTTAATTGATCAGAGTGAGTGATATCAGGCGTGAAATCCACAGAGATTGAATACAACTTTTGCTTTCTTCAATTCTTGCACAATTATACTCAAAATTTGTAATCCAAAATTTGTATTAGTTATTCACAGATACTAAAGGAAAGATAAGATGTGTGGCCTTTTCCTTTGTTGGCATATTGTTTGATATGTTCATCTAAAAACTCATCAACATTTGCCATGGTTTCTAAGATCCCTATGTAATTTTCATTGTGAGGGGAGCCAATAATTTCATCATTGCCTCTCAGTGGAAGGCCCCGTTCAGAAAGGTACTGGATAACAATGAGACATCTCTTAAGTGCCTTGCGCCAATACAACGTTTCACACTCCAATTGGGAAATTATCTGGCTGTCAATTCGTCCAGAGTTTTGACCTCTTGACACTATTGATAAGACAGATTGTTTGTGGATACCACTACTTTCATGACTAAAGATCGTATCATCTGCTTCCCTTTGAAACCGAGTATTCCAGCACTTCTTTGGTGATATTTTCTCCCCACAGTCCAATATCACATGAAAAATGCACAATTTCAACATGTGCACCCAACTCTTCAATACTTTCCACGGGATCATCTGCCTGAATATCTAACTCGGCATTAACTAACTGATTCAATGGAAACATTAGTTGGGTCAGATGCTGAAGTGGAAGGTACACAGCTGCTGGGCTCTTGGTCTGTTCCAGGTTGGGTTTTCTTTTTAAAGAATGTATCCAACTTCGGAATTTTAGTAATCTGTTCTTTTGTCTTTGTTCTCTTAAATGTGAGGGTATGGTCACACGGCAGCCTCCGTTACGGCTGAAATTACGGAGCTGTTTTCAGGAGAAAACAGCTCTGGAATTTCAGACGTAATGGCATGTGCAGGCGCTTTTCGCTGCGTCCATGGAGTCAATGGAAAACGGCTCCAATTACGTCCCAAGAAGTGACAGGCACTTCTTTGACGCGGGCGTCTTTTTTACGACTGTCGGCACAGAACATCGTAAAGCCCATTCAAATGAATGGGCAGATGTTTGCCGACGCTTTGGAGCCGTATTTTCGGACATAATTCGAGGCTAAAATGCCTGAATTACGTCCGTAAATAGGGTGTGTGAACCCAGCCTTACTCTTTTCTTTTTTGAGCTATTTATGTGTTATATTAAAATATGATGGTGGAAATTGTGGAAATATGTATTGTGTCATGTGTCCTTCCTTACCTTTTGCTTGTTTTGAGATATCCCTACATATGTGGTGTGAGATGACCAGCTTAGACTAAAAAAAAAAAATAGAAAACAAAGCTGCTCATCTCATGAAATATATCTTAGGAGATCTCAAAACAGGCAAAAAAAAAAGTAAGGACTCTTTAAGTCTTAAACTGTTATCACATAGTGCCACACTGCGTAAGTATCATACAATTTAAATAATAGTGTACAGAACAAATGTGAGAATAGTGCAGTGTCTACACTGCAGTAATTGGGCAATTCTTGATTGGTATTGGCATCTGGAAGCACTAGATGCTGCAAATTATTTTTGGACTTTGCCTGTGTCCAATATAAAGAAAAAAAAACACCCATTAAATTCATTACACATCCTTAACCCCTTCACGACGGCCGTACGGCTATATACATTCCAACTGCCGATGCCCCGTGCAGTTTTCACGTATATAAACGTTGCCTGCCTGGAATAGGTTTAATGAGTGCAATGCTGCTTCAGTGTGAGCAGCGCTGCACTCTCATGTCGACTGCGGCTCTGAGAGCCCGGGAAAACACCCCCAACTGTAGATAGCGCCACCCACAACCCCCTTTAGGTAGCGCAAAACCCTCTGTAGATAGCGCCACCTAAACTCCCTCCATCATCGGAATCCCCGGCCAGCGCTTTGGCCGAGGATTCCCCTCCTAGAGGGAGCCCCCACCATCTCACCATCCAGGCTGTAGATAGTGCCACCCCCTAGCAGATAGCAACCACCCGATAGATAACATCGCAACCCCCAGTGTAGATAGTGCCACCTGAACTGCCTCTCTAGGACAGTGACGTTAGTGGCTCTCTCTAGGAGAGGAATCCCCGGCCGACACTCAGGCCAGAGATTCCGTTAATGGAGAAGCCCCTGGTGTCACTATCCATATATAGCCAGCTGCTCCTGGAGCGGAATCCCCGCCCTGGCAGGGGATTCCGCTTTTAGTGTTAACCCCTGACGTCACTGTTCATATATGTAGGGATTCAGTGATGCTATTTACAGTAAGGGGGTGCCATTTATGGGTGTGGGGGCTGGCGCTATCTGCAGGGGGATGTTGCTAAATACAGGGGGGATGTTGCTATCTACAGGGGGTGGCGCTATGTACAGGGAGGTGGTGCTATTTGCAGGGGGTGGCACTATATACAGGGGGTATGGTGCTATCTACAGGGGGTGCTATATACAGCGGGTGTAGCACTATCTACATGGGCACTGTGGCTTTATATTGGCGCTACCTATAGGGGACACTGTGGCGCTTTCTACATGGGCACTGTGTGTGACACTATGTGGGCACTGTGGCACTATTTACAGTCATATTGTGTCACTATCTACATGGACATTGTGGTGTTTTCAGGGGGTTGGGACAAAAAAACCCAAACGATTAAAATTCATACCTTTTTCTAACGTCCGTGAAAACCGGATGACAAATGGTGGTTAAAAATGATCAGATGGCCGGAGAATTGATTCAAATTTTGAGACACAATGATGCAAAACAGCCATGAAAAACTAACAGTTGATCGTTTGTTGACGGACATTTTTTCACTGTCGTGTGTATATAGCCCTCTTCACTCTCTCCTCACAGCGATCCAGGGTGACGGAGTGAGAAGAAAACTAATTGTTACAGAGCTGTACAGTATGCATGTATATATATATATATATATATATATATATATATATATGTATATATATATATATATATATATATATGTATATATATATATATATATATATGTATATATATATATATATGTATATATATATATATATATATATATATATACTACCGTTCAAAACTTTAGGGTCACTTAGAAATTTCCTTGTTTTTGAAAGAAAAGCACAGTTTTTTTCAGTGAAGATAACATTAAATTAATAAGAAATACACTCTATACATTGTTAATGTGGTAAATGACTATTCTACCTGCAAACGTCTGGTTTTTAATGCAATATCTACATAGGTATATAGAGGCCCATTTCCAGCAACCATCACTCCAGTGTTCTAATGGTACATTGTGTTTGCTAACTGTGTTAGAAGGCTAATGGATGATTAGAAAACACTTGTGCAATTATGTTAGCACCGCTGTAAACAGTTTTGCTGTTTAGAGGAGCTATAAAACTGACCTTCCTTTGAGCTAGTTGAGAATCTGGAGCATTACATTTGTGGGTTCGATTAAACTCTCCAAATGGCTAGAAAAAGAGAGCTTTCGTGTGAAACTTGACAGCCTATTCTTGTTCTTAGAAATGAAGGCTATTCCATGCGAGAAATTGCCAAGAAACTGAAGATTTCCTACAACGGTGTGTACTACTCCCTTCAGAGGACAGCACAAACAGGCTCTAACCAGAGTAGAAAGAGAAGTGGGAGGCCCCGCTGCACAACTGAGCAACAAGACAAGTACATTAGAGTCTCTAGTTTGAGAAATAGACGCCTCAAAGGTCCTCAACTGGCAGCTTCATTAAATAGTACCCGCAAAACGCCAGTGTCAACGTCTACAGTGAAGAGGCGACTCCGGGATGCTGGCCTTCAGGGCAGAGTGGCAAAGAAAAAGCCATATCTGAGACTGGCTAATAAAAGGAAGAGGAAGATTGGAAAAAAGTGTGGACAGACGAATTGATGTTTGATGAGTTTGGATCACACAGAAGAACATTTGTGAGACGCAGAACAACTGAAAAGATGCTGGAAGAGTGCCTGACGCCATCTGTCAAGCATGGTGGAGGTAATGTGATGGTCTGGGGTTGCTTTGGTGCTGGTAAAGTGGGAGATTTGTACAAGGTAAAAGGGATTTTGAATAAGGAAGTCTATCACTCCATTTTGCAACGCCATGCCATACCCTGTGGACAGAGCTTAATTGCAGCCAATTTCATCCTACAACAGGACAATGACCCAAAGCACACCTCCAAATTATGCAAGAACTATTTAGGGAAGAAGCTGGTATTCTATCTGTAATGGAGTGGCCAGGGCAGTCACCAGATCTCAACCCCATAGAGCTGTTGTGGGAGCAGCTTGACCGTATGGTACGCAAGAAGTGCCCATCAAGCCAATCCAACTTGTGGGAGGGCCTTCTGGAAGCATGGGGTGAAATTTCTCCCCATTACCTCAGCAAATTAACAGCTAGAATGCCAAAGGTCTGCAATGCTGTAATTGCTTCAAATGGAGCATTCTTTGACGAAAGCAAAGTTTGAAGAAGAAAATAATTATTTCAAATAAAAATCATTATTTCTAACCTTGTCAATGTCTTGACTATATTTTCTAGTCATTTTGCAACTCATTTGATAAATATAAGTGTGAGTTTTCATGGAAAACACAAAATTGCCTGGGTGACCCCAAACTTTTGAACGGTAGTGTATACATATATATCTATATCTATCTATATCTATCTATATATATATATATATATATATATATATATATATATATATCTATATCTATCTATATCTATCTATATATATATATATATATATATATATATATATATATATATATATGTATGTATATATAATGAGAAAAAGAGTAAAGCAGCACAGCAACAGCAGTTGGTGCAGGCCTCCTAGGTTGAGGCTAGGGACCCTTGTTAATGAAATCCCAAAAAATGAAGAGGCAGCACTCCAAGGAAATTGGTGAAAAAAAGACAAGATCCCATAGAGACGGATCGAAACGTTGCCTGCCTGGGGTGAATACACACACCACTTTTTTTCACCAATTTCCTTGGAGTGCTGCCTCTTAATTTTTTGGGATTTTATATGTATACATATAAATATAATATAGATAAATATATTTTAGAAATTACAAAAAAGTGTTTTGTTTTTAAGTGATTTGTCTGCTCATAATAAAAATTAAAACTAATCTAGAAAATGAAAGCCTCATAAGTCTTGTAAAAAAACAAAGTAAAAATAGTTGTGATATTCAAAGCGGTTGCAAAGATATTATCGTTTAAAGAAATTTGACCTGGACACTGGGCATCAATGACCCTGGGTCATGAAAGGGTTAAAGGCTAAGTTTTAACCAATTAGAAAAATGATACAGTGAATAGTTTCTGTTAATAATTTATTAAATGTGGAGCTGAAGTACCTGTTAGTCCATTTTTACCATGTCTAGCTAGTCTGCTAGTATTTAAAATGCTACCAACTCAATGGACTTAAAGGACGAGTGTCGCAAATTATTTTTTTTTTATATCAATTTGCCTTTAGTATTTTATTAAAAAATGATTTATTTATTTGTGTATTTGTGTTTTACTTTTTTTTATTTTTTAACTTTTTCTTGTCTATGGGGGCTGCCATTTTTTTTCCATCTCTGTATGTGTCGATTAACGACACATACAGACATGGAATACGGCACATACAGCCCCATAGAGAATGCGAATGGGGCCCGTTCCATCCACTATGCTGTACGCCGTCTGTGTGGGAACGGCGCATGCGCCACTCCCACACAGTCCAAATTGAAGGTCTTCGGCCGAGCGACGTCCGGCACCATTTTCTTGTGGACCGGAAGCCGCGGCCGGACAGTAAGATTACTACTTCCGGTCGCGGCTTCCGGACTGTGTTCTGAAGCAAGCACGAGGAGCGGAGGGAGCAGACGGAGCGGATGGACCGGAGGGAGCGGCGGCGGCAGGAGCAGGTAAGTTATTTCTGTGTATGTACGTGTTTTAGTGTGTGATTACTACTTTATGTAAACCTACTACACTGTGTGTTAGCTCAAAAAATGGCGACACACAGTGTAGGAGGTTTGACCGTTCAATCCCCTCCTTTCTCCTGGCACTTGCAGCATAAAGCAATGTGGTTGCTTTACCACATGCCAATGCTGCAATTTTGGGAATTGCTCCATCTAGTGACCAGCACTGGGAAATGTTATAAATTAGAATCTAATTTATAATATTTCCTGACTCGTGAAAAAATTAAAAAAATTAGAACAATGTTTAATCATTTATACACTAACTGTTTAACTAAAAAAAAAAATATAATTTTCTAGTGACACATTACTTTTAAAGGGTCTGCTGGTAAAGTCTTGGGGCCAGATACCATAATACACCTTCAGAGGTCCTGAAGATATCAAGTCAGAGATGTTTTGGCAGCATGAGAGGGATCTACACAATATTAGGCAGGAGGTTTTAATGTCCTGGCCTATCGGTATATATTTCAGCACCTGTCAAATGTATAAATCTCTATTTTGGAGATAATAGATGACATCCCATAAAAGGTCATGTGAAATACAAAACAAGCAATGGTAACAGGTAAGGAAATAATCACATACAGGCAGTGGGAAATGTCCCAACTTTTTATTTATAATATCATTTTTTATTGTTGTTGAATTATATAACAAAATATTCCATACTACAACTACAACAAAAAACTAAGAAAATGTTCCAAGTTAAAATGATCACCCCCTAAAACCCTGGAAAATATTGTGTGGGGAGGGGAGAGAGAGTGAGAAAAAAAAAGGAAATTCCCAAATTTAAAGCCCCTGTTGGACATAATGGGGGAAATTCATCAAGCCCTGCACTCCAGAATTCTGGCCTAAAAAAAGTTGAGTAGAAGTTTGGGACTTTTTGGCTTATCACCAAAAAATTGCAACAATTTGCATTTTTACACCGCTTGCTTCATTTCTGAAATATGGGTGAGAAAGTTGGTGTGGTTAGCCTGTCTAGCTGCTGTACTTCCAGAAATATCACATGCGTTTTTTTAAAAAGTCGCAAAATTGTCGCAATGTCACTGCAGTAAAGAAAGGGGCGTAGTAAGTGGAGTAACATCTCAGGACAGAAATGTTAGACTTAGGCTTAGTTCACATCTGCGCCAATATTTCAGTTTTTCTTTTGCGTAATGGGAAAAAAAAAAAAGAAATCCTAACAGGGACGTATCCGTCCTATGAAACCAGGGCCAGCTCCAGGTTTATGTGGGCCCTTGGGCGACACAGACTTAGTAGGCCCTTTTGTGGGGGAACTCAAGGCGGCAGTAAAATGAGAGAAAACGTCACTTTGTGCCCCCATACAGATGTTATGTCCTGTTTATGCCCCCATATAGAAGTTAGGTCCCCCAGTTTGTACCCCCATAATTTTAGTGCCCTCTGTAAATAGGTAAATATTTTATTATCTTTCTATTAGGTACAGCCCCCCATCCCAGGTAGTGCCACACAGCCCCCCTCCAAGGTAGTGCCACACAGCCCCCACCTCCCAGGTAGTGCCACAAAGCCTCCTCCCAGGTAGTGCCACACAGCCCCCATCTCCCAGGTAGTGCCACACAGCCCCTTCCCAGGTAGTGCCACACAGCGCCCTCCTCCCAGGTAGTGCCATACAGCCCCCTCCCTGGTAGTGCCATACAGCCCTCCTCCCTGGTAGTGCCACACAGCCACCCTCCCTGGTAGTGCCACAAAAGCCCCCTTCCCTGGTGGCAGCGCCTTTGGGGTTCCCTCTTGGAGTGGAATCCCCAGCCAGAGCATTGCCGATGCTCTGGCTGGGAATTCCGCTTCAGGAGAAGCCCCTGACATCACTGTCCATATACGGCTAGTGACAGTGGCGTAGCTATAGGGGTCGCAATGGTCGCAACTGCGACCGGGCACCTACGCCTGGTGGCCCACAGGGCTCCTGTTGCCACACAGCACTGACCACGTCTGGTCCCGCTTCCAGCTGAATCAGCATCCACGGGACGCACATTCAGTTGGGTTGAATGCTGGAGCCTTGCTCCAGCATTCACTGTGCTGTGAGCGGCTCGGCGCAGGCAGGCACGATGTAGTGACGTTATCACGCCTGTCTGCGCCGAGTAAATCAAAGCACATAGCAGAGGAGGAGAAGGATCCTCCATCCGTCGTGGGAACGGGGATAGATAAGTAATTATTATATTATTATTCTATTAGGTACATACAGATGGGGGCATTATACTTGGTATGGTGGGGTGGAGGCTCATATGGCAGCTGCTGAGGGTGCATTGTACTGTATGGGGGGCTTTATACTGTATAGGACAGGTAAGAGGGCATTATACTGTATGGGAAAGCTATGGGGGGAATTATACAGTATGGGGGCATTATACTGTATGGGACAGCTATGGGAGGCATTATACTGTGTGGGGGTATTATACTGTATAGGAGCAGATATGGGGGCATTATACTGTATGGGGCATTATACTGTACGGGGCAGCTATGGGGGCATTATACTGAATGGGGGCATTATACTGTATGGGGCAGCTATAGAGGGCATTATACTGTATGGGGCAGCTATGGGAGGCATTATACTCTATGGGGCAGCTATAGGGGCATTATACTGTATGGGGCATTTTACTGTGGGGGGCAGCTATGGCGCATTATACTGAATGGGGGCATTATACTGTATGGGGCATTATACTGTATTGGGCAGCTAAGGGGGGCATTATACTGCGTGGGGCATTATACTGTATGTGGCAGCTATGGGGGCATTATACTGTATGGGGGCATTATACTGTATGGGGCAGCTATAGGGGGCATTATACCGTATGGGGGTATTATACTGTATGGGACAGCTATGGAGGGCATTATACTATATGGGGGAATTATACTGTATGGGACAGCTATGGGAGGCATTATACTGTATGGGGGTATTATACTGTATGGGGCAGCTATGGGGCATTATACTGTATGGGGCATTATATTGTATGGGGCATCTATGGGGGCATTATACTGTATGGGGCATTATTCTGTATGGGGCACCTATGGAAGGCATTATACTGTATGGGGGAGCTTTGGGTGTGGGGCAATATACTGTATGTGGCAGCTATGGAGGGCATTATACTGTATGGGGGCATTATACTGTATGGGGCAGCTATAGGGGGCATTACACCGTATGGGGGTATTATACTGTATGGGACAGCTATGGAGGGCATTATACTATATGTGGGAATTATACTGTATGGGACAGCTATGGGAGGCATTATACTGTATGGGTGTATTATACTCTATGGGGCAGCTATGGGGCATTATACTGTATGGGGCATTATATTGTATGGGGCATCTATGGGGGCATTATACTGTATGGGGCATTATACTGTATGGGGCATTATTCTGTATGGGGCACCTATGGAAGGCATTATACTGTATGAGGCATTATACTGTATGGGTCAGCTATGGGGGCATTATACTGTATGGGGGAATAATACTGTGGGGGGCTGCTATGGGGCATTATACTGTATGGGGACATTATACTGTATGAGGCAGCTATGGGGGCATTATACTGTATGGGGGTATTATACTGTATGGGGCAGCTATGTGGGGCATTATACTGCATGGGACATTATACTGTATGTGCCAGCTATGGAGGGAATTACACTCTATGTCGCAGATATGGAAGGCATTATACAGTACGGGGGCATTATACTGTATGGGGCAGCTATAGGGGCAATATACTGTATGGAGCATTATACTATATGGGGCAGCTATGGGGCATTATACTGTATGGGGCCATTATACTGTATGGGGCAGCTATGGGGGGCATTATACCGTATGGGGGCATTATACTGTATGTGGCAGCTATGGTTGGCAATATATTGTGAGGCAGCTATAGTGGCATTATACTGTGGGTGCAGCTATGGGGGGCATTATACTGTGGGGGCAGATGGGGGCATTATACTGTGGTTGTCAGCTATGGTGGCATTATACTGTGGGGGCAGCTATGGGGAGCATTATACTGTAGTGGTCAGCTATGGGGGCATTATACTGTGTGTGGCACAGCTATGGGGGCATTATACTGTATGGGGCAGCTATGTGGGGCATTATACTGCATGGGGCATTATACTGTATGTGGCAGCTATGGAGGGCATTACACTGTATGGGGCATTATACTGTATGAGGCTACTATGGTGGGCATTATACTCTATGTGGCAGATATGGAGGGCATTATACTCTACGGGGGCATTATACTGTATGGGGCAGCTATGGGGCATTATACTGTATGGAGCATTATACTGTATGGGGCAGCTATGGGGCATTATACTGTATGGGGCCATTATACTGTATGGGGCAGCTATGGGGGGCATTATACCGTATGAGGGCATTATATTGTATGTGGCAGCTATGGGTGGCAATATATTGTGGGGGCAGCTATAGGGGCATTATACTGTGGGTGCAGCTATGGGGGCATTATACTGTGGGGGCAGATGGGGGCATTATACTGTGATGGTCAGCTATGGGGGCATTATACTGTGGTGGCAGCTATGGGGAGCATTATACTGTGGTGGTCAGCTATGGGGGGGGCATTATACTGTGTGGGGCGCAGCTATGGGGGGCATTATACTACTGTGTAGGGGTCAGCTATGAGGGCCATTATACTGTGTGGTGGCATTATACTGTGGGGGCATTCATGGGGTCTGTCGGGCAAGGCAACTGGACATAGGCGTGCACAGGGGTCTGGTGCTGTTGGGGAGAGGTAGGGGGCCGAAGCTGAATTCTTGCACCAGGACCCATGAGCCTTTAGCTACGCCCCTGGCTTTTGATGTCTGCGGCAACGCCAGAGCCAAAGTCCCGGGCAGAGCGCTACTAGCACTCTAGCTGGGACACTGCTCTGCTCCTGACAACACTGTCCATATATGGACAGTGATGCCGTGACAACAGTAGCGTCAGCACCAGGCGGCCGAGTGGGACCTCCAAGGATTAGTGGGCCGCGTCACTTGCCCGGGTTCACCGGGTGCTGACGACGGCCCTGTAGGAAACAAACGGATCCCACAGGACCCCATTGAATATAATTAGGTCTGTCGGTTATCCGTTATGTTCTCCGCCATTTTGCTGCACAAAAAAGTCCTGCATGCAGAACTTTTTTGTCTGTGATTTAAGACGGCCTCTGCACCTCAGACGCAGATGTGAACATGGCCTTATAGATGCGTCATATTTATCAAACATCATGCAACATTTGATAACTTTGGCCCAAATTACGCCAATGCAGACTTCAGTAAAACTGACTTTACAGATTACCCTCAAAATAAATTTCCTCAAGTAAGTAGATAGTTTGTGACTATAGGGAGCACTATAAGGTACTATGCAAAAACAAGAGGACAAGTAGTCATACACTATTAGATTAGTAGAAAGTAGAAAAATCTAGATTTTATTATAGCAATAAGCTAGAACACATTTTTAAAAAAACAGAAGATCCAGACAGGATTAACTGTCTAAATTCTATACAATGATAGTGTTAAAACAACACCACATGGTCTCAAAACATGTTTATAATCACCAATGTGATACAAATGAGTATATAGTATAAAACGCTAGGCAGACAATCATAATATTGTACAGGAATGTTTATTCATACAGTGGAAATGATTCCACGAAGGAAAGAGGTATATGGTCTAAGGTAAAATCACCTATAAATATTTTAGTGCAGTAAAACCAAAGCCCACATCAGTAAGATGCTGGGTCATAGGAAAGAGAGGCCCCAAATTTGGGACACTAAACCGCACGTTTTTAACTCAATAAAGATGTGTTACCCATTGGTGTGGTGAAGGCGTACCAGACAAGCGCCCTATAAAGGTACTAGTAGTGGTTTGGGGGCACAATCTATCTGATAGGTTTACTTTAATCATAATAATGCACACCTCAAACTATAAACAATATTCAACATATTTGCTTGCTATATCAGGGAAGAACAGTGCAATAACTGGATAACACAATGTAGGATTCTGAGAGAAAATATTATTTAGTGCAATATTTTTTACCTTGGAAATATGAACTGTGTGCATGTCAAGGGTAATGACTTTTCTGAGAGATTGGATATAGGTGGTAAGCGGAGCAAATCTGGTTGCAAAAAGAAATAATGACGTACTATCATAGATTGAAAATATCAACTGTTAGGGTATGTTCACATGTGGCGGATTTGGGGGTGGAAAATCTTCAGTTTACTGATGTAGAAGCAAAGTGGATGACATTTGAAAAACTCTCATCCACACACTGCAAAGAAAATTGACCTGCAGCACTGATTTTAAATCTGTAGCATATCAACTTATGCTACAGATTTTTACAGCAGATTTGACCTTTTGAAATGGATGGGGTGAAATTTGCAGTAAATCTGCAGCAAAATGCGTGACAAATGCACATGTTACTCACAGGGGCGCAACTTAGAGGGGGGTGCCAGGGCCGCATCGTCCATGACGGCGGCCTGTTGCCTCTCTGAGCCACCCCCTCCTGCACTATAATTGTACCTGCGTCTATAGGACACAGGTACAATTAGAAGCAATGAATGGCCGGGTAAGTTCCATGCCCGGCCATTCAGCGCCTTTCTACGAGTGAAGCGGTGCGATACTTTGCAAGGCGCTGTTTGACAGGGAAAGTCATTCTGCCCTGCCAATCAGCACCTTTCATAGACGCAAGCGGCGCGATCACGTCATCGTGCTGCTTGCGTCGTTCAACCCCAGGAGTCCTGCGCAGAAGAAAGCAGGTCCCCATTGCCGCTGGACGGCGTGGGAATGGGGTTAAGGTGAATTTGTATAGCTTGTTTTTTGATCCTAATAAGAAAGTGTGTGGCATTATCTACGGGGGGGGGGGGGGGCTGGTGGCTTTATCTATGGGGCGTGGCTTTATCTATGGGGGGCTCTATCTGCAGGAGGGCTATATACTGGGGTGGGCTATATTTGGAACACTATATACAGGGGTGGGCTATATGTGGAGCACTATATACAGGGGGGCTATATCTACAGGGGACTATATACAGAGGTGGACTATATGTGGAGCACTATAGGGGGAGCTATATGTGGGACACTATATACAGGGGTGGGCTATATGGGGGGCACTATCTACAGTGGGCTCTTTGGCGGGTACCATCTACAGGGGGCTCTATGGCAGGCACTATCTACAGGGGGCATGGTGTGTGTGTGGGACACAGTGTATGGTGCTATTATAATTAGAGGTGCAGTGTATGGTGCTATTATATTTAGGAGCGTGGTGTGTGGTATAATGAGAACTTTGTCTTTGTTTATAGGTGTAGAAATGTATGAAAAGTGAGAAGCTGAAGAAATCTGAGCGCCAAACTGCAGAAATGGGCTGTCACCGGGAGAAGTCATCATAGAGGTCTGGACCGGATGGAGAAAAAAAACTTGAATCTGAGACGTCACTGATGAGTTATTATAAATGTTTATTCTACCTCTAATCAATACTGTAGTCACTGTATGATCTGCAGCGCGTCTCGAAGGGTCTGTGGACCCACTGGGCCATACCGTCTTGGCGGTAAGGCAGCTGGCCAACAGGGTGCAGGTGAATGTCTATAGTTCATATAGGTACCTGTGGCAGCTCAGACAGCAGCGAGGCAGGCTCGACTAGGACAAGGCAGCAGGTAGACGTCAGGCGAGGGGAAGCAGGTCAGACGTGGATACAGCTCGACATGACTTTCGCACAGCACAGTGCTCAACCAGGGTGGTATGGAATGCTAGGGACAGGAACAGGAACTGGAACAGGTACAGGAACAGGAATTGCAACAGGTACAGGAACAGGTAACACACTAGGAGGCCATCACATAGACAAACTGGGGAACAACAACAACAACCCTCAGGCATCGAAGCAGGGGGCTGGACCCCTCTTATAGTCCAGGGTACTCACGGTTCAAAGTTCGTCAAAAGGTCCGGTGCGCGCACTGCCCCTTTAAGAGCGGGCACGAGCGTGCGCGTGCACCCTACGGCATCTGGCTGAGGTGAGTGGACGCGAGCGCTGGCGTCTCCTGAGGAGGAGGCTGGGGCCAGCGCTTGCAGACTCATGGCTGAGACTCTCAGCAGGGGACCGGAGCTGACAGCCCGCAGCCATGGACATTACACAGCGAGATGATGGGTGGTATGATTATGATATGCTTTTTTTTTGTGAAACAGCAACTCCCAGCATATCCTTACCATTGTTCGGGCCATGCTGGGAACTGGAAACAATTTAGTGCAAACCTATATGGCAGGGGTTGCATTAAATTGAGCTGTATTTGTGCTGGCTTTGCATATATGTAGTGGTACTATATATATATGTACTGAGCTTAGTTCTGGAGCTGTATTTATGTACTGAGCTTTGTTCTGGTGCTGTATATATGTAATGATCTTGGTTTTGGCGCTGTATTTATGTACTGAGCTTGGTTCTGGCACTGTATATATGTAATGAGCTGGGTTCTGGTGCTGTATATATGTAATGAGCTTTGTTCTGGTGCTGTATATATGTACAGAGCTTGGTACTGGAGCTGTATTTATGTACTGAGCTTGGTTCTGATGCTGTATTTGTGTACTGAGCTTTGTTCTGGTGCTGTATATATGTAATGAGCTGGGTTCTGGTGCTGTATATATGTATTGAGCTTGGTTCTGGTGTTGTGTATAGAACTATATTGCTTGTAAAATGTACAAATGTTTTTATGCTCGAGTTACATAAAAAAAATGTGGAAAAGAAATGATACATCATTGATTGGTAGAGAAAACAAACATAGTGAGGGGGAAGGAGATGTCGGGAAAGAGGTTGGGGGGTCCAAACTGAATCTTTGCCTCGGGTGCTGGAGAACCTAGCTACATCTCTGGTTACTCATGCAAATTTTGCTACAGATTTGTTTCTGTTTTTGCAGCGTATCTGTTGAAAAATCTGCAGGGGATTTTATCCTGTGTGGACATTCCACTTGTTCAGCTATTCATTGGCCCCTTTAAATGGACAGGACCCAAGTTTCCTTTGATCACAGCTATTAGTGCTGGGGGACTATCAATCTGCGCTCTGCACAATAAAAATCACATAGTTGATGCAATATAGATGTACATGATAATGCTAGAAGGGGTTCCCACATTATCTGGGTACATGCACGGCGAACAAAGGGTATGTAATCTTTGTGCCCACGAACTCGATGGTTGACAGCTGCCCTCCAGCACAAACAGCTGGGATCAGAGGAAACGGTCTTTGATCCGTAGTATTTGACCCCCCAATTTATCTGAGTTTACTCATTACCAGCTTCACACAACAAACACACTATGAATATATGTTTTAAACTTGTAACTCCAGCCATATATTTCTGACTTCAGCAGACCAGCAGGGACGTCGTGATGCAGTAACATCAACAGCGTGCTCGCAGGCCTAAACCAGGCTGTGGCCTACTAGAGCAACCGGCAGGGCAAGAAGCCAATGGCCCAGGGCAGGCTGGCAAATTTTAGCTTGGAGGGCAAGCACACAGCTCTGGTCCGAGAGTAGCGGCCCATTCTGGGGGCACTGGGAAACTGTTGAGTATGCCCCACTAACACCTCCTTTGTAGAACTCTGCTACCTGTTAACGTAAAAATCATCCGACAGAGGGAAAAATGTTTCTTGATGGTGGAGTAAAAGAAAGCATCACCTAGGAATTAGACTCTCTTGTACTCTGCAATGGGGAAACATTTTCTGTCTGACAGATGCCTTTTCAGTTTACAGGTAGCAGCGTTACATGATGGGCAATTATTTTTCCTAGGTTTTATTGCGGCACAGGATTGAAAAAAGACAGAAGATTGCTCTAGGTGAGTATACGTTTTTTTATTTTTCATACTGCTAACTTTTTATTTATTTTTTTAGGCAGGTTCCTCTGGACCGTTGGGACAATGGCGTAGATTCTTTGGACTGCCTCGATGATCTACGTGTTTTTTTTTCTTAAATAAAATGGTGAAAGAGGATTGTGTACGGGAGTTTTTATTTCACTAAAAAATGTTTTTTTATGTCTCTATGTATTTTTTATACTTTATTACCACCTCAGTAATGGCCGTTGTATGAATGACGAGGTCCATTACTAAGGCAGGGGCTTATTGTTATCCAGTAAAAAGACTAGCACCAACCCCACATTATTACCCCATTTCCCACCGCCACCAGGCGTACCGGGAAGAACCGGGTACAATCCAGTATCTAACTATATGAAGCAATTGCTGGATACTGGGGCGGCTGCAGGCTGGCATTTTCAGGCTGGGAACTAATAAAAGCCATGGCCATTCCCATCCTGGTAATGCTAGACTGCACTGCTTTATTGTATCTGGCTGGTTATAAACAACAATGTGGGGTTTGCCCCATTTTTCTTTTTAAAATCTTTTTGTGGATTTTTTTTTCAACAATACACAATAGAAAAACTTAGCTGGTCAAGTCTGAGTGAAACAGTCTCAATGAGAGGACATACATAGCCATAAGGCACAATCTTGTACAGTACATGAAATGGTAAGTACATAATTGGCGCAGTGCAGGAACGCAGTCCTCAAGTGAAAACACTTATGATAAAGTGAAGCATGTACTGACAAGACAGATAAATGTAATAAGTATGTGTAAGATAAAAGGTAAAATTAGTGGGGGAGGATAGAGGAAAGGGAGAAGGGGAAACAATAGGAATACCAAAGCAAAGGAGTGGAGCCACTTGTGAAAAAGAGAGCACGTAAACCAATATCTAAATATGTCTGCTCAGCAGTCTCATTACAAGCTATTAGGTGTTCAGTGGAGTAAACCAATGGGTCCAAAATATGCAAGTAAAGGTTAAAGATAAATGCGATGATGGTGGGCGGGGAGACAGACAAAAGTCAGGGCCTCTGTGTGTAGATACCTAATAATCTATAAATATGATGTTTCTGAGTTGTCCATTGTTTCCATACCTGAGTGAATCTGTGACGTGTGCGGAGTTCCCAATGAGATAGTTCTTCCAATCTGGATATTTGTTCTACTTTGCAAACCCAATGCAGGACTGAAGGGCTTTCGGTTGACTTCCAATGGAGTGGAATTAAAAGGCGTGCTGCTGAAATAAGTAATCTCAGGAGCTTTTTGGAGCGCTTGTGAAAATCCCTGGGAAATAAAGCAATCAGAGCAACTTGTGGTCACACCTGAAGTGCCACAGACAGTACTAATATGTTGGAAGATCTGTTGCCAGAATTTTAAAATCTCTGGGCACACCCACCAGATATGTAGGAAGGTACCCCTGTTACTATTACATCTCCAACAAATGTCTGAAGTAGAACTATACATTTGCTTAAAGGGGTTTTCCGGAACCAATTAACGAATTACTATTTCACTGCACATATAAAAATAATGTAATTTGTAATATACTTACGTTTTGATTTAATCTAACACCCGATTCCGGCGTCGGTCACGTGGTGCGTCTCCAGTAGCAAAATTCTTACTTCCGCCGCTAGACCATCCGTGATCTGAGTTCCGTTTTCCGGCTGGCTCAAGGTACGGGTACGTCATTCCTGATGTCACTGTACACCGAGGGAAGTGGTGGACTGGATACTCCCTTTCTTCTGATAGTTTTCAGTCTGCTGCTAGGGGAGATAAAATGATGCACAGGGGCTGCGATAGCACAGGAGTGGGCATGCGTGGTAAACACTGCTAGTCTCTGAGCATGTGTGCTTTCTACACTAGCAGTATTTACCACGCATGCCCACAGCGCCTGCACATAATTTTCTCCCCGTAGCAGCAGATCGGAAACTATCAAAAGAAATTATGTGAGGAGCCAGTAGCTAGTTGCTAGTATCGCTCTGACAAGGACTCCGGTGCTGGGGTTAGGGGATTCCACAGAGTACCGGAGCAGAGACTATACAATATGGACAGTGATGTCAGGAGATTCCACAGAGACCTGGAGCAGAGCCTATACTAGCGCTCTGACTGGGACTCCGGCTCTGGGGAAGCCCCTGACAACAATGTCCATTTATGGACAATGATGTCAGGGGATTCCACAGAGTCCCGGAGCACAGCCTATACTAGTGCTGTGCCCGGGATTCCGGCTCTCTGGAAGCCCCTGACAACACTGTCCATATATGAACAGTGATGTCAGGGGATTCCACAGAGTCCCAAAGCAGAGCCTTAACTAGCGCTCTGCCCGGGACTCCGGCTCCGGGGATGACCCTGACAACACTGTCCACATATGGACAGTGATGTCAGGGGATTTCACAGAGTCCCGGAACAGAGCCTATACTAGCGCTCTCCCCGGGACTTTGGCTCTGTCGAAGCGCCTAACAACACTGTCCATATATGGACAGTGATGTCATGGGATTCCAGAGTCTCAGAGCAGAGCCTATCGTAGCCCTCTGCTCTGGGACTCCGGTTCTGTTTTTTAAATTTTTTACTATTATGTAAGAGAGTGTTGTTTGGTACAGCACTGATATGTTGCACGTTTATCGTTAGCTCTCACTGCTCTAATGTAAGCAGTAAAATGGCAACGGAGATTAGAAAATGTTTATAGCTGGATGTAGTAGGCGTGATGAGTCCCTGCTGCCGGCGTATTGCACGCAGGGAAAAAGGCGGTGCATGCCGGGAACTGTATGACCGGAAGAGAAAGACAGCGAACACACAGAGGTAAACAAACCTCTCAATGTAAACAAAAGAGAATAATGGTACATAAGGGGATGGGAGCTATAATGTAGGTGACAGCAGTGCTTTTTATTTAGAAAAATGATCTATTTTTACCACTTTATGAGCAATTTGTAGCTTTATGCTAATTAGTTTCTTAATGCAAAACGGGGCGTGTTTTTACTTTAGACCAAGTGGGCATTGTACAGAGGAGTGTATGATGCTGACCAATCAGCATCATACACTTCTCTCCATTAATTTACACTGCACTAGCGATATAGCTATATCGCTATGTGCAGCTACATACATACACATACACACACACACACACACACACACACACACACACACACACACACACACACTCCAGCAAGGCAAACGTAATCTCGTTTTAAATGACAGTTTACATCGTAATCTCGCGAGATTACGTTTGCCTTGCTGGAAATCTCACAGAAAAGATTCAGACGTGTCAGGATTCTGAATACACATCACGTCCTGGATGGAGGTAATGTATATTCATTGTCAGGACATTGCAGTAATGTTATAGTGTGTGTATATAGCTGGACATAGCGATATAGCTATATCACTAGTGCAGTGTAAATGAATGGAGAGAAGTGTATGACGCTGATTGGTCCATGTCATACACTCCTCTGTACAACGCCCACTTAGTCTAAATTAAAAACACGCCCACTTGGGCATTAAGAAACTAATTAGCATAAAGCTGAAAATCAAGTGGTAAAAATTGATTGTTTTTCTAAATAAAAAGCACTGCTGTCACCTACATTACAGCTCCGATCTCCTTATGTAGGAGATAGGGCACTTATAATTTGGTGACAGAGTCTCTTTAAGTAAATTTTTCAGTTCATTCCTAAGTTGGGTAAGTTGGGCTGAATGGGAGTTACTGAGTGATTAATTATGTAGCGTCTCCAAATGTCTGATTTCATTAGAGAAGTCTGTAGACACTTTTGCTCTCTTCTTGTTATGATGGGCATCAAAGGCTATGAGTTCTCCCCTAATAACTGCTTTGTGGGATTCCCACAAGATGTGAGGGAAGATATGTTGTGTATCATTCATGGAGAAGAATTCCATAAGTTTCAGTTTTATGCGGTCTTTGATCCCGGGAAGATCTAACACTGTTTAATTTAGTCTCCAGATAAAGTTTCTAGGTGTACGGTCAGGAGTATCAAGTGTAAGGAAAACGGAGGAATGGTCAGAGTCAATTGTTGCTTCCATTTAATGTTTTAAGGGTTGCGAAGAGATGAATACATAGTCTAACTTGTGTTAGGAGATATCAGGCGCTGAGAAGTGAGTGTATTCTTTGGTGTCAGGGTTGAGGAAACGCCATGTGTCTGTTAGTTCAGCTCTATGAAACATCTTCTTAATGGCAGCTAATGCCTTGTAGGATAACATTGAAGTGCCTGTGGAAAAATCCAAAGCAGGGTCAAGCGAAACATTGAAATCTCCGGTGACAATAGATATACCCTCAGAAAACTCTAACCATGGGAGTGGGGAAGTGTTTGGTGCATAAAAGTTACCAATGATGAAAGTTTGATTAACTATTTTGCCTTTAACAAACGCATATCTCCCCTCTGGGTCAGACATGTCATCTAGCAGTAAAAATAATAATCTCAATTTCTATGGAAGCCTATGCTGACTCCCATGCTGGCCACAGAGGGGGATGAACTATGAAACCACTTTGGGAAATTGGAATTGGAGAGGATCGGGACATGTTGGTGCTGTATATATGCTGTATACAGGAAATGTTTTTTTTGTATACAGTGTCGTGGAAGTCCATCGCTCAAAATATATTAGACTGAAATTTATACGAGTCCAAACAGACTCTCAAGGCCAGACCCCATTAGTCAGTATCCTAATTAGGATATTTCACCGATATATATCGAGAGAGGAGAAGAAAACACACAGACGCTACTGATATGTTCAAAAATACTCCTCTGAAGGATTTATTACCAAACTCAAACTGATAAACTGAAATTCAGAAGGGGTGTAGGCTTGAGGTTAACCACAATATAACAATATTTGTTATTCAGTAAAAAGCATACAATAAAATACATCCCAGATACATCATTATAATTCTTCACACATTAGGTTTGCAGGTGGCCTTATCTCTTTTGGACAGAATATTCTTGTGGAGATGGGGGGGGGGGGAGACCTTCCTTCACGCATACTTGCCACCCTCCCTTCTTACTCCCTCTCCATTCTCTACCAACTTCGCATGAGAACCAAGGTCAAAGATAAAACATACGAAATCAACATTACTTGTATTAAACACTTCCCGACCGCCCACTGTATATTCACGTCGGCACTTGCTGGGCTCTGTGCAGTGCCGACGTGAATTCACGGTGAGTGTTAAAAGCGCGATCCGGGTGTCTCAGAGTAGCGCTGACACCCGGATCGCGCTGTTATCACCTGCCTCAGGTCCCGGAGATATGATCGGGACCTGATTAGTTCAGGTCCCGGTCATGTGATCGCAGGGAAAGTGTGTTGTAGCAACGAACTGGAAAGTTTGTTGCTACAACAACATTTCCCGGGGACCGATTGCTGGTGCTGCAGTCGGTTATAAGGCAGAACCGGGGGCCATATAACAGCCCCCGGGTCTGCCATGCACAGCAGCCTATGAGAACCAGCCGGATGCTGGTTCTCATATGCTTTCTGTCAGTGTGACTCAGCGTCACACTGACAGTTTATAATACATTACACTACCTAGGTAGTGTAATGTATTATAGCAGCGATCAGTGCTGCCAGGCTTCAAGTAAAACAAGTAAAAAGTAAAAAATAAAGTAATAAAAAAGTTTTATAAAAGTGTAAAAACAAGTTATAAAAGTTACAAAAAAATAATAATGCTTTTTTTCCTATAATAAGTCTTTTATTATAGGAAAAAAATGAAAATGTTAAAAAAAGTACACATATTTGGTATCACCGCGTTCGTAACGACCCAAACTATAAAACTATAATATTATTTTTCCCGCACAGTGAACACCGCAAAAAAAATAATTAAAAAACAATGTCAGAATCACTTTTTTTTGGTCATCAACCCTCCCAAAATATAAAAAGTGATCAAAAAGTCGCATGTACCCCAAAATAGTACCAATAAAAACTACAACCCGTCCCGCAAAAAACAAGCCCTTACACCGCTTTTTTGACGGAAAAAGATAAAATTATGACTCTCAGAATATGGTGACACAAAAAATAAATAATTTTATCAAAGTGATTTTATTGCGCAATTCGCCACAAAACATAAAAAACCTATATACATATGGTATCGCCGTAATCGTACCGACCCGCAGAATAAAGTAAAATGACATTTATACCGCACGGTGAAAAGTGTAAAAAAAAAATACAAAAAACATTGTCAGAATTTATGTTTCTTGGTCACTTTGGTTCCAAAAAAATCTAATAAATAGTGCTAAAAAAAAATCACATGTACCCTAAAATTGTACTAATGAAAAGTACAGATTGTCCCGCAACAAATAAGCCCTCACACAGCTCCGTTGGAGAAAAAATAAAAAAGTTCTGGCTCTCAGAATATGGCGATGCAAAATGTGCAGAGTGTCCAAAAGCGGATAGGATCGGGCGCCATTTATCAGTGCGACAAAAGTTAACATATCTGCGAATTATTATTTATGTACCCCATTATTATACCCTCTTATTATGCCCTGATGTACTCTGCCTAGTTTACACATACCCCCACATTATAAACTGAGATACCAGCAAAACGCCAAACAGAACAGCTACCAAGCAAAATCTGCGCTCCAAAAGCCAAATGGCGTTCCCTCCCTTCTGAGCCCCACAGCGGGCCCAAACACCAGCTTACGTCCACATATATGACATTTTATATCCGGGAGAACCCGCTCAACATTGTATGAGGTATTTGTCTTCAGTGGCACAAACTGGGCACAATATATTGTGCATTAAAATGGCATATCAGTGGAAAATTTTAATTTTCACTTTGCACCATCCGCTGCGCATTAACGCCTTGGCGCACCACGACTTAATAGCATGTCGTGGTGCGAGGGGTTATATATGGAGCGGGCTCACGCGCTTTGCCCGCTCCATATTCTGCAGGTGTCTGCTGTGTATTACAGCTGACACCCGGGACTAACGGACAGGAACAGCGATCGCGCTGTTACAGGAGCCTGTAAAATGACATTATACTGCAATACATCAGTACTGCAGTGTATTGTACCAGCGACCTAATGATCGCTCGTTCCAGTCCCCTAAAGGGACTTTTGGGAGGTTTCCACTGTTTTGGTACCTCAGGGGCTTTGCATATGCAACATGACACCCAAAAACCATTCCAGCTAAATTTGAGCTCCAAAAGCCAAATATTGTTCCTTCCCTCCTGAGTCCTGCCGTGGGTCCAAACAGCAGTTTATTACCACATATGGCGTATTGCTGTAATCAGGACAAATTGCTTTACAAATTTTGGGGTAATTTTTCTCCTTTATTCATTGTAAAAACTTAACATTTCTATGTTTTTTCACAAAAAAGTCGATTTTCATTTTCACGGCCTAATTCCACTAAATTCAGAAAAAAACCTGTGCGGTCAAAATGCTAACTATACCCCTAGAACAATTCCTTGAGGGGTGTAGTCTTCAAAATGGGGTCAGTTTTGGGGGGAGTCCACTGTTTTGCTTACTCCAGGGCGTTGCAAACGCGACATGGCACTGAAAAACAATCCAGCAAAATCTGCGCTTCAAAATCCAAATGGCGCTCCTTCCCTTCTGAGCTCTGCCGTGGGTCCAAACAGCAGTTTAGTACCACATATGGGGTATTGGCGCAATCGGGAGAAGTAGCTTTACAAGTTGTGGGGTGCTTTTTAATCTTTATTCCTTGCAAATATTATTTTTATTTATATTTTTTCAGAAAAAAAGTAGATTTTCACTTTCACAGACAAACTCCAATAAATATAGCAAAATACCTGTGGGGTCAAGATGCTCATTATACCCCTAGATAAATTCCTTGAGGTGTGTAGTTTCCAAAACTGTCTCACTTTTGGGGGATTTCCACTGTTTTGGCACCACAAGACCTCTTCAAACCTGACATGGTGTCTTAAATTTATTCTAAAAAAAGGAGGCCCCAAAATCCACTAGGTGCACCTTTGCTTCTGAGGCCGGTGTGTCAGTCCATTATCACACTAGAGCCACATGTGGGATATTTCTAAAAACTGCAGAATCTGGGCAATAAATATTGAGTTGCATTTCTCGGGTAAAACCTTCTGTGTTACAGGAAAAAAATGTATTACAAATGAATTTCAGCAAAAAAAATAAAATTTGTAAATTTCACCTCTACTTTGCTTTAATTCCTGTGAAGCGCCTAATGGGTTAAGAAACTTTCTGAATGCTATTTTGAATACTTTGAGGGGTGCAGTTTTTAATATGGGGTGATTTATGGGGTCTATCTAGTACATGAGGCCCTCAAACCCACTTCAGAACCGAACTGGTCCCTGTAAAAATAGCCTTTTGAAATTTTCTTGAAAATGTGAGAAATTGCTGCTAAAGTTCTAAACGTTGTAACGTCCTAGAAAAATAAAATAATGTTCAAAAAACTATGCAAATATAAAGTAGACATATGGTATATATAAAATAGTAACTATTTTGTGTGGTATTACTATCAGTTTTACAAGCAGATACATTTAAAATGAGAAAAATCATAATTTTTGCAAATTTTCTCTAAATTTTGGTGTTTTTCACAAATAAGCAATGAATTTATTGACCAAATTTTTCCACTAACATAAAGTACAATATGTCACGAGAAAACAATCTCAGAATCGCTTGGATAGGCAAAAGCATTCCAGAGTTATTAACACATAAATTGACACATGTCAGATTTGAGAAAATGGGGCTGGTCATGAAGGTCAAAATGAACTCGGTCTTGAAAGGGTTAAAGGAACAATGACTTTTCTATTCACTACAAAAGAACCAAGATGGGAACTCCAGACAAGATGGCTGCTGCATGAAACTAAATCATTTAAATATTATTATAATCACTTTCACGTAATACATATCTTAGTAATTCGGCATCCTGCTTGATAATTCACAATGTAATTTCATACAAGTCGATGTAGCTACTTACCTGAAAATGCTGATGCTGCTGCAGAATCAACTGTAGCCTCTGGTGCCGATGTGTCCTCGCTCGTCTGACACGATACAGGACCTGGGGAAGTGACGTCACAGCGTGATCTGCCAGAAGCTGGGCGTTCTGAAGAGAAGTGGATGATACTTCTCGTTAGAAAACCCAGCTAGTAAAAGAAGTAAAAACGCCCCGATGTACGCACATAATACACGCCCAGTTGTACTTTTACTTTTCAACACGCCCAGTTGTACTTTTGCAAGCCTCATTTGCATAAATACAAAAATGGTCATAACTTGGCCAAAAATGCTCGTTTTTTAAAAATAAAAACGTTACTGTAATCTACATTGCAGCACCTATCTGCTGCCATAGCAGATAGGGGTTGCAAAATCTGGTGACAGAGCCTCTTTAAGTGTCATAAACATTTAATTATTAGTTTTTCAATTAAACGCATGGGTGGTATTGTGTCTTAGGGCTCTTTGCATCATTGTAATCAATCTCAGACACCTGTGATAATTAGTTTTCCAGGTGTGCCCAATTAAAGGAAAACTACTTAAGAAGGACGTTCCACATTATTAAGCGGCCACAGGTTTCAAGCAATATGGGGA
The DNA here is from genome assembly GCF_050947455.1 of Rhinoderma darwinii. Taxonomy (NCBI): domain Eukaryota; kingdom Metazoa; phylum Chordata; class Amphibia; order Anura; family Rhinodermatidae; genus Rhinoderma; species Rhinoderma darwinii. The sequence continues at coordinate 340,098,370 of NC_134688.1, read as the reverse complement.
AAAAAAAGGATGTCTCTGCTGCCGAAAAGCGTGAAATAGTGCAATACCTTGGACAAGGTATGAAAACATTGGATATTTCAAGAAAACTTAAGCATGATCATCGTATTGTGAAAAGATTTGTGGTTGATTCAGAGCACAGACGGGTTCGTTCAGATAAAGGCATAATGAGGAAGGTTTCTGCCAGACAAATTAATAGGATTAGGAGAGCAGCTGCTAAAATGCCATTGCAAAGCAGCAAACAGGTATTTGAAGCCGCTGGTGCCTCTGGAGTCCCGGGAACCTGAAGGTGTAGGATCCTCCAGAGGTGTGCAAGTGTGCATAAAGCTATTACTCGGCCACCCCTAAACAATGCTCACAAGCAGAAATGGTTGCAGTGGGCTCAGTAATACATGAAGACTAATTTTCAAACCGTGTTGTTTACTGAAGAGTGCCGTGCAACCCTGGATGGTCCAGATGGATGGAGTAGTGGATGGTTGGTGAATGGCCACTATGTCCCAACAAGGCTGCGACGTCAGAGGTGGCGGAGTCATGCTTTGGGCTGGAATCATGGGGAGAGAGCTGGTAGGCCCCTTTAGGGTCCCTGACGGTGTGAAAATGACCTCTGCAAAGTACGTAGAGTTTATGACTGACAACTTTCTTCCATGGTACAAAAAGAAGAACCGTACCTTCCATAGAAAAATTATCTTCATGCAGGACAATGCACCATCTCATGCTGCAAAGAATACCTGTGTGTCATTGGCTGCTATGGACATAAAAGGAGAGAAACTCATGGTGTGGCCCCCATGTTCCCCTGACCTCAACCCTATTGAGAACCTTTGGAGCATCCTCAAGCAAAATATGTATGAGGGTGGGAGGCAGTTCACATCAAAACAGAAGCTCTGGGAGGTTATTCTGACATCCTGCAAAGATATTCAAGCAGAAACTGTCCAAATACTCACAAATTCAATGGATGCAAGAACTGTGAAGGTGATATCAAAGAAGGTGACCTATGTTAACATGTAACTTGGCCTGTTAAGTTTTTTTTGATTGATAGAGATTTTGATTTCTGTAAATATGACCTCCTGATGCTGCAAATTCTACAAATGACCATTTTAGTTCTCTTTACAACCTTTAAAATGATTTGATCTCTGTTGTGCATAATAATTTGAAACTGACTGTCATTTGCATCGACTATTTAGGAAAATCAGCGAAAAATAACATTTGCATAATAATTTGAAATGCAGTGTATACAATCTATCCATCTATCTTTTCTTCTATCTACCTTTCTATCTTTACTAGAATATTAGAATAGGCAGGTGGGGAATATATAATTATATATCAATAGCAGTTTCTTTTTTTGCTAGCGGTAGTGTAGATATATATATTTCCTGATCGTCCGTCGGCAGCACACATATGAGATGTTATCTCCCTAGATATAATTAGAAGAGAACAGGTTAACAAGCAATAACCAATTAACTAGTAATGCAAGGACCTCCTATATAAGGCCCCGGGAAACCCCACCTCCTTGTATTTTTATTTCTCTTCATGTTTAGAAGACTACACGTGGGACTCTTTGGAGTCCTTATTTAGTTATTTTCTTCCTTCCTTCTTTATCTATCATTCCGGGCTGTATACCAGAAGAGTTTCAGGTCCCTCGGCCCGAAGAGCCATTATGCCCCTTTATTTTTTTATTTCTTTCTTTTAATTTAAAAGTCTATGGCTGTGCATGCATCTGCTGCACCTATGTGTGTCCAACTGGCATATTGGACACACAAATATACCAGTGTCCTGCTTAGGCAGCCGTACATGGTTTTCCCTTCTCAATGCACTTCCTGGGAATCGTTCAAAGAAGGTGCCGGTGTTTGACCATCTGACTCCGGGCAAAGATGGCGCGGGCACGATTTTGCTTGCCGTAAGATGACGCCATCTAAGGTAAATCCCTTGCTTGTTTCCGCGTGCGGGATGTAGTCGCAGTCTGGGCTTGGACGCGCGCATACATGGGATTTGGAGGATATTTAAACTTTGGCGCTATGTGTTTGATTACACCATTGCCTAAGCAGCAGAATCCTCGGTTCCTGCCACGTGAGTAGTGTCCCTATGGGAGTCTGATGGTCATCTGTGGAAAATGTTTGATGTATTTACTGTGTGTACTATACATTATAAACAGCGGCTGTTGCTCTTTTGTTACCAAAGCTCTTAGTCTTTAGGGTATGTTCACACGTAGTCAACAACAACGTCTGAAAATCCAGAGCAGTTTTCAAGGGAAAACAGACCCTGCTTTTCAGACGTTTTTTTACCAACTCGCATTTTTCGCGGCGTTTTTCGCGGCGTTTTCGCGGCGTTTTTTACGTCCGTTTTTGGAGCTGTTTTCATTGGAGTCTATGAGAAAACAGCTCCAAAAACGTCCAAAGAAGTGTCCTGCACTTCTTTTGACGAGGCTGTATTTTTACGCGTCGTCGTTTGACAGCTGTCAAACGACGACGCGTAAATAACAGGTCGTCTGCACAGTACGTCTGCAAACCCATTCAAATGAATGGGCAGATGTTTGCCGACGTATTGGAGCCGTATTTTCAGACGTAAAACGAGGCATAATACGCCTCGTATACGTCTGAAATTTGGCCGTGTGAACATACCCTTACTTGCTGAGTTTGGTTTTCTGGGCTCTGTTTCCACTGCTATGTTGCATGTTGATTGCAGGTGTGGCATCATTATCCTAATGGCTTTCTCTCTGTGCTTTCTGCTAGACGTCCTCCTCTAGACATGTCAGTGGATAGAGAAAACCTAGACATAGAATGTGTGAGATGCAGCCGCCCCTGTCTGAAGACGCAGCATTAAATATATGTTCTATATGTTGTGACACCGAGGAACAGGGTCCTCAGAGGGCTGAAGCCCAATCCTGCTTGTCTTGGTTTAAAGAACAACTTTCTTCCACATTTGAAGGGATTAAATCTTCTGATAAAAAGAGTACGCATAGCCCAGCCAGAGCAACTTCCCCATCATCCTCTAGTGTATCCCCATCATCTGAAGGGGAATATATTTCTATTGATGAAGACTCTGATGATCCTGAGGATCTTTTTCTTCTCAAGAAAGAGAATTTTGCCCCCTCTCATTAAAGCGGTAAAAGCCACTATGGAGTCTAAAAAAGGCACAAAGTATAAGTGTAATAAAGACACAAAGGATAAGTGTAATAAAGAGCCGCTCTTTTACTTTCCTATCACTAAAGGTAAAGGTCTTCCAGGCCGCTGTCCACACTGAGTGTTTGCCGAGGGAATGGGCTATGCCTGGAAAGAGATTTGAGCAAAGTTTAAATCCACCTATAAAATGTATTCTCATTATGTGGATCAGTGGGACTCTGTACCAAAAATGGATGCCAAGCGCTCTAAAGAATCCATATTCCCATCAGCAGATTCTACCCTGCTCCACACCCTATGGACAGGAAGGCTGAGGGGTTATTAAAAAAATAATAATTCCTATTTATCTGCAGCTGCTGCATGTAAAATGTTTTTTTCTCTGCGGTTCCGTGGCTAGAGCCGTACGTGTGTGGTTAAGCCAGTTAACCCAAGATTTAGAGGATGGGGTGCCTAGAGATGACACTTTGGAGTCACTACCTCTCATTAAAAATGAGTCTGAATTTCTTTGTGATGCTCCACTTGATATTATTAAAAATTCATTTAAAGCAATGACTAACGCTAATTCAGCCAGAAGAGCCCTATGGCTAAAATTCTGGAATGGGGATATTCCTGCCAAGACAAATTGTAGTAATTTGCCTTTTCAGTCAGGTAATCTGTTTGGTCCACAGTTGAAAGCTCTTGCGAATGGGAATGGTCACTCCTTTCCTCAAACAAAAATACCTAATCCCAGTTTTAGGTCCTTTTCGTTTTCAAAAGAAAGAGGTCCCCAAAATTCTGAAAGAATAAGCAGTGACAGTCCAGACCTCGCCAAGACAACCCGGGTAACTTAAAAAAAAAGCAGAAACCAGAACCCAATGATTTATGACGCCAGAGCTGTAAAAGCGCAGGGGGGAGGAAGACTACATCTTTTTTGTCCATTTGGTCCAAGACCTCCTCGGACGAGTGGGTGTCCGCCACAATTCAAAGGGGGTACTCCCTAGAATTCAAACGCCCCCCCCCCCTGTACAAATTTTTCATCAATCAAGCAACTCCAGTATTGATTGATCTGGGTCAATAATTTATAAAGAAAGGAGCCTTGGAATTGATCCCATCCAAACAAAAAGGGAAATTACTATATTCCAGAATTTTTTTCTTGTCACAAAACCAGAAAAAAAAAAATGGTGCCTAATTATAGATACACATTACACATCTAAACAAGTTCTTGAAAGAAAAAAAAAGAAAACATTTTTTTTAGATGGAAACTATTTGATCTGTCCTTGCCATTCTTCAAAAAGACAGTTTATGTCATCCATAGATCTAACAAAGTCACTGGAAATATCTTAGGATAGCCATCCAGAACAAGTCACAAACTCTTCACTACCAATTCAAGTGTCGCCCGTTCGGCTTCACCTCAACACCTCGGGTGTTCACCAAAATTGTGGTAGTTCTCACTGCAGCTCTTCGTCTCCAAGGGGTAACAGTGTTTCCATATATAGATGACTGGCTGATTGTCTCCCCCTCCAAAGAAGATCTAATTCTCCATCTTCAAGTGACTGAGAGCTCTGAAAGATCATGGGTTCCTGATAAATCAGGAGAAATCTCAACTCACTCCGGTCCTGGTGATAAAGTTCTTAGGGTTCCTGATCAACTCAAAATGTATGTCCCTAAGATTATCTTTAGAAAGGAGAAGGAGAATTGTGACAGAAGTGACTGACTTAATCTCAGACCGCAGAGTCTCTATCCGTTCATTCATGAGGGTACTGGGGCTGTTAACATCATCCATAGACGCAGTTCCCTGGGCCAGAGCCCACATAAGATATTTACAATCGAACATACTGGCCCTATGGAACCAGAACTTCACAAGTGTAGACAAAGTCATCTCTCTCACCACACCATGAGAGATCTGCAATGGTGGCTAAATCCCCTCAGACTTTCCTCAGGCAGAACTCTGACTCCTCATCCTCAGGTGACTCTCACAACGGATGCATCCTCTTTGGGCTGCAGTGCTCATGTAGAAAATCATTGGATCCAACAGTTATGGTCACCTCAGGAGAAGTCTCTTTCATCCAACCTAAGAGAATTTAAAGCGGTCAAGCTAGCACTTCATCATTTTCACTCTGTCCTTCATAATCTCAATGTCCTGGTCCAGACAGACAACCTGGCATCAGCCTACTATATAAACAAACATGGCGGCACGAGGAGTCATCAACTTTCCAAAGAGTGCAGAGCTATAATGACATGGTCCGAATCCAATCTTCTGAATATTCGGCAGCTCATATCCGGGGTCCTCTCAAAGCAGTCTGGCTAAGTCAGAACACTCTACATTCAGGAGAATGGAGCCTGAATCCAGAGATATTCAGACCGATCACCATGAGGATGGGATTACCAGATCTAGACGTGATGGCATCATGGGACAACACGAAAACAAAAATTTATTTTTGTTCTCTGTCCCCAATAGGTCACACAGTGGCCATAGACAGTCGATCAGTTGGTCCAACAAGTTGATCTATGTCTTCCTGCCTCTTCTTCTAATTCAGAAACTCCTCAAGAAAATCTTAGATAAGAAATCAGAAGCTATCGCAGTGATACCCTTCTGGCCACGCTGGGCTTGGTTTTCTCTTGCATTATATATTTCGAGAGGCAGATTCTGGAAACTGCCAGCCCATCAAGACCTCCTCATCCAGAAAGGTTACTTTCACCAACAGGTCCGCAACTTACATCTGACAGTTTGGAGACTGTTTTAGGGACTCCCGCTCAATCAGGCATGTCAGAAGTGGTCATTAAAACACTACTTGCGGCTAGAAAACCAGCCACCATTTCTATGTACAATAGAGTCTGGAATATCTATAAATACTGGTGTGTGTCTCAAACTCTGTCTCTATGGACGTTCTCGCATCCATTCTTCAATTTCTCCAAGAAGGTTTCAACAAAGGCCTAAAATGCAACACGCTGAAGGTGTACTGCACAGCCATAAATGCTCAATTAGAATCAAAATTTTCTAATCCAGCTCTGATCCGTAGATTCTTCAAAGCTATAAGAAATCTAAAACCAGAGGTTCATAATCCTGTTCCTTCATGGGATTTGTCCTTGGGCCTCCAAGCGTTAACAGGTCCTCCGTTAGAACCTATTCTCCAAGCGAGCCTGAAACACATATCCTTCAAAACTCTATTCTTAGTGGCAATCACTTCGGTAAAGAGAGTAGGAGAACTGCAGGCCCTGTCATGCAAAGAGCCATATCTTCGTATATTACATGACTGCATCATGTTTTAAACTCTTCCAAATTTCAGACCTAAAATTCCTTCCGCGTCACACGTTGAATAGGAAATCATCCTAGCTGTCTTTTTTTTCCTGAACCAGAATTGGATCATCAAACCTCTCTACATACTCTGGATGTAAAAAGAGCAGGGCTCTCATACCTTCAGACAACTCAACCATTCAGAATCCTTATTCTTACAATTTCATGGCAAAGCCAAAGACCAGTGAAGCTACCCTGGCTAGATGGATAAAAGACACCATCAGTCTGTTATTCTCTGTCCGGGCAGATGGCTCCGATCCATGTAAAAGCTCACTCCACTCGTTCTATTGCAACCTCATGAGCAGAATTTGGTCTTATGCCCTTAGAACAGATCTGCAAAGCAGCAACTTGGGCATCACCTTCAACCTTCATCCGTCACTATAGGTTGGACGTTTCTGCTACCGTGTGTTCAGCCTTTGGCAAAATGGTGTTAAATAAAGCGACTGGATCTCCCACCCCATAAATATTGCTTTACAAATCTCATATGTGTGCTGCCGACGGACGATCAGGAAAGCTGAAATTAGCTTACCGAAATTTTCATTTCCTGGAGTCCGGAGGCAGCACAGCTTCCCACCCTGATTAATTATTTTAACTGCTACATACCATACAAGGAGGTGGGGTTTCCCTGGGCCTTATATAGGAGGTCCTTGCATTACTAGTTAATTGGTTATTGCTTGTTAACCTGTTCTCTTCTAATTATATCTAGGGAGATAACATCTCATATGTGTGCTGCCTCCGGACTCCAGGAAATGAAAATTTCGGTAAGCAAATTTCAGCTATATATCAGTTAGTTTGTATATAAACATAAAAATATATATATAAATATATATAAAAAATATATAAAAAAATATATTTGTGGCGTTCTCACTGGTGTCGATATCGGCCCGGGAGTGGACCAGTCCAGTCATCTGACCAGTCATCTGACCTCACCGGGCCGATATCGACACCAGTGAGAACGCCGCCGCAAGACTCCTGCCTTCTTCTGACGGTGAGGGAAAGCAGAGCAGAGAGTGGCAGCAGTAGGGCCGGCTACCTCTTATAAGGGGGTTATGTTGCGCTACCTACAGGGAGCTATCTACAGGGGGCTGTGTCTGGCGCTATGTACAGGGGGGCTATGTAGAGCAATCTACAGGGGGGCTGTATCTGGAGCTATCTACAGGGGGGATATGTGTGGAGCTATCTACAGGGGGGCTGTTTCTGGCGCTATGTACATGGGGCTGTGTGGAGCAATGTACAGGGTGGGCTGGGTGGGCTGTGTGGAGCAATGTACATTTCTGGCGCTATGTACAGGGTGGGCTGTGTCTGGCGTTATGTACATGGGGGCTGTGTGTTGCGCTATCTACATGGGGGCTGTGTCTGGCGCTATGTACAGGGGGCTGTGTGGAGCAATCTACAGGGGGGCTGTATCTGGAGCTATCTACAGGGGGGATGTGTCTGGCGCTATGTACAGGGGGGCTGTGTGGAGCAATCTACAGGGAGGCTGTATCTGGAGCTATCTACAGGGGGGGGGTATGTGTGGAGCTATCTACAGGGGAGCTGTATCTGGAGCTATCTACAGAGGGGGCTGTGTGTGGAGCTATCTACAGGGGGCTGTATCTGGAGCTATCTACAGGGGGGTTGTGTCTGGCACTATGAACAGGGGGGCTGTGTGGAGCAATCTACAGGGGGGGCTGTGTCTGGCGCTATGTAAATGGGACTGTGTGTGGCGCTATCTACAGGTGGGCTGTGTGTGAAGCTATCTACAGGGCCTGTGTGTGGAGCTATCTACAGGGGGGCTGTGTGTGGAGCTATCTACAAGGGGGCTGTGTCTGGCACTATGTAGAGGGGGCTGTGTGTGGAGCTATCTACAGGGGGGCAGTGTGTGGAGCTATCTACAGCGGGGCTGTGTGTGGAGAGATCTACAGGGGGCTCTGTGGATGATTTTTCCATTGACCGGTAGCAGAGTTACACAACCGGAAAAAAAAATCCCCATCATGTAACTCTGCTACCTGTCAATTGAAAAGTCATCAACCACAGGGTCTCCCTCTTGACTTTCATTGTTCTCAGCCTTTTGGTTTGTCCTGCAGCTGCTGCCGCCGTGATGAGCAATGTTATACCCAAGATAGGAAAAGTAACATAAAGACGATATAACCGGATCCATAATATCTGTGATATCCAGACAGTCTAGAGATCCGAAGTGAGAATGTGCGCGTGTTATTTGCGGAAGAATCTGGCTGTGATTTGATGTGTTGATGCGGGATATTGGGCTTGGTTAGGGGGCGTGGCTTAAAATGTCCCTCTTTTCCGAATTCAAAAGTTGGGAAGTATGCTATGGTGCTGTTCCTGACCATATACATAAAGTGACGTGAAGCTTTGCAAAGCTCTGGCCAGGGATTCCGGCCCTGGAGAATCCCCTGATGTCCCTTTACATATATGGACATTAACGTCAGGAGATTTCCCAGGGACAAAGTTCACGGGTAGAGCACTTGTGATGCTCTGCCTGTGGACTCCGGAATAACAAAGTCTACTACGGTATTCCATCCTCCAAAAATAAGGTATACTGACGTCTACCAGCCCGACGTAGGCTAAAAGGACATGATGGAGCCCTGTGAATTATCGTCTACGTTGTTTATAGTGTACGTTAGGAGATTTCCTCATGTACACGATAAACTTAGGGCAACAACATGATGTGAAGGGGACTTAAGGGTGCGGGAGGCGTTTGTGAGGATGTAAGGAGAACTAATGCTCCGTTCTTACGTTGCCATTAAAGTTCAATGTGTTTTTCCACAGCAAAAATCGGAGGTTTTCCCTTTGATTTCTGACGCAGATGTGCCACAAGTGTGTAATAGATCCGCACAAAAATAAGGCCCTGTTCACACAGGGTTATTTGCTGCATTTTTTACAGCGGAAGCCTCGTTGGAAACCATGGCAAAAAACAGCCGAAATTGCCTCCTATTGATTTTAACGGGAGGCAAAGGCGTTTTTTTCCTGCAAGCGGAAAAAAACGATCACGAGAAAAAGAAGCGACATGCCCTTTCTTTGGGCATTTCCATCTCTGACCTACCATTGACATCAATGGGAGGCAAAGAAAGCCTGAAGGAATTTCGAGGCAGATTTTTCTGCCTGCAAAAAACGTTGTGAACAAGGCCTAAGTCCCATTGTCATTCAAAGTTGCTTATCCTCGGCTTTTGCATGTAATATAAGTCGCATGCTATTTATTGCTGTGGTGGATTTCTTATCATGGTGCGGACAGAAATACACATGGAAATTTTTTTCGCAGCATGTGAACTGGGTTGTGGAAACCTCATATGCATGGGATGCAGAATCATCGGCATGTCATCGGAATCCGTATCAAATCCAACATGTGAGTTCAAAAAAACTCTGTTAGGCTGGGTTCACACGACTACATTAACGTCCGTAATGGACGGACGTATTTCGGCCGGAAGTCCCGGACCGAATTCAGTGCAGGGAACCGGGCTCCTAGCATCGTAGTTATGTACGACGCTAGGAGTCCCTGCCTCTCCGTGGAACTACTGTCCCGTACTGAAAACATGATTACAGTACGGGACAGTTGTCCTGCAGAGAGGCAGGGACTCCTAGCATCGTACATAACTATGATGCTAGGAGCCCGGCTCCCTGCACTGACTTCGGTCCGGGACTTCCGGCCGAAATATGTCCGTCCATTACGGACGTTAATGTGCTCGTGTGAACCCAGCCTTAGGCCAAATGCACACAATACTTATTATGTGCAAATTTGTTGTGGGTATTTTCGTGTTGCAAATCCGCAGTGTAATACAGGACCAGCAAAGTAAATGAGATCAAGAAATCTCATCCACATGTCGCTTTTTCTGCACAAAAATTGACCTGCGGTGTGTATTTCAAAATATGATACATATTTACAATTTATCTTGTGTTTCCACTTGCAAATAGTTTCTGACTAGTTTAAAAAAATTAAAAAAAAATCTGCAGCATAAAACCTGCACCTATTTCCACATCAAAATGTAACAACCGCACCTAAAAACATATAAAAAAACGCACTATTAGGTGCACATTTTACCTGCGGAATTACCTGCGTTTTTGATGCAAATTTTGTGCACCAAATTTCTCAATATGTGCGTTACAGAATTTGCTAGAGACTTACAGCAAATTAACCCTTTACATTGTAAAGAATGAAATACGTTACAATTCTGCACCATAATAGGCATGCAGCTGATTTAACCCCTTCATTCCTCATTTTTTGGATTTTCACGTTTGTTTTTTCCTCCCCACCTTCCAAAAGCTATATTTTTTTTATTTTTCCGTCTATATAGCCATAGGAGGGCTTGTTTTTTGCGGGACAAGTTGTAGTTTTTCATTGCACCATTTATTGTACCGCATAATGTACTGGGAAGCTGAAAAAAAATTATTTGTGGGGTGATATGGGCAAAAAACAGCAAATACGCAATTTTTTGGGGGTAAAAACTACATATTCACCTTAGGCCTCATGCACACTTCAGTTTTTTCCTTCAGGGTGCTATCCGTTTTTGTCACTGATAGCACCCTGAACCCATTCATTTCAATGGGGCCATGCACACTTCAGTTTTTTTGACGTTCCGTTGCTCCTTTCCGATCCAAAGTAGAGCATGTCCTACTTTGGTCCGGGATTCCGTGACCGTGAGGCCCATGCAAGTCAATGGGGCTGTCAAAAAAACTGAAGGCACACGGAGTGCCTAGCAACTGCCGGGCGGGCAGAAAAACATTAGAAAAATATTACACTAATCTGCAGCCACTTGTCTCTATCAATAACTGATAGAGAAAAGAGGCTGCTGATTAAAAATAAAATAAAAAGCATTTCACACGTACCCGGTCGTTGTCTTGGTGACGAGTCCCTCTTCTTCCTCCAGTCCGACCTTCTTTTGTGACGCAGCAGCCTGTGATTGGCTGCAGAGGCCGCTGCAGCCTGTGATTGGCTGCAGAGGCCGCGGCAGCCTGTGATTGGCTGCAGAGGCCGCGGCAGCCTGTGATTGGCTGCAGAGGCCGCGGCAGCCTGTGATTGGCTGCAGAGGCCGCGGCTGCCTGTGATTTGCTGCAGCGGCGACATGGATTGAACGTCATCGCTGGAGGCCGGACAGGCCTTATTTTTTTTATTATATTAAAATTGTATTTTCCGCGCCGGACAGGCCTTATTTTTTTTGTTATTACATTAAAATTGTATTTTCCGCACGCCGAGCATGGTACTGTCCAGGGTGCTGAAAGAGTTACCGCCGATCAGTGCAGCCCATTAACTCTTTCAGCACCCTGGACAGTACCATGCTCGGCCGGCGCACGGAAACGGAAACACGGAGTGCACACGGGAGTGCACACGGAAACCACACGGCCGCTAAAACGGGTTCACGGACCCGTCAAAAGCGGCCGTGAAAACGGTGACGTAAGTGTGCACAAGGCCTTATTCTACAGGTTGATACGATTACGGTGATACCAAATTTATATGTTTTGTTTTATGTTTTGTTTTATGTTTTACCACTTTTAAAAAAATAAAACTATTTGCTAAATTAAAAAAATGTTTTGTGCCGCCATATTCTGAGAGCCATAACTTTTTATTTTTTCCATCAATTTAGCGATGTGAGAGCTTAAATTTTGTAGGGCGAGCTGTAGTTTTCACCGATACTATTTTGGGGTGTATGCGACTTTTTGTTCACTTTTTTGGAGCACTTAGGTGACCAAAAACCAGCAATTTGCGTGTTTTATTTATATATATATATATATATATATGTGATAGTTTGGACTTTTACCAATATAACAATACCAGTTATGTTAACTTTTATTTTTTTTTAACATTGATTTAGGGAAATAATATGAAAAGGTTTTAATTTTGAACTTGTAATACTTAATTTTTTTTTGGAACATAAAAAAACCCTTTATTTAAAGGGAACCTGTCACCAGCATTTTAGCTATAAAGCCAGCAATACCTGGTGAAAGTGGGTTAAAAATCATTGTCATCTAAGCTATAAATATGTTCTAAGTAAGTTCTGTACCTTTAGTATTCCGTTTTTCAGTGGTCCCACGCCGTATGCAAATGAGCAGAAAAGAGTCAAATCTTCATCTGAAAAGAGTCAGATTTTCATTCCTCCAGCGTCTCAGAGTGAACTCCACCTCCTTCTTTTTGATTGACAGCTCCTTAGCCAGTCAGGGCCGGTGGTGGGCGGGGTTAAGAAGCTGCGTCCCAGAGGGAAAACTAATTACCATAAAAGGCGGGAAGAGTTTAAACGACTACATTTACCGACAGAGGAGGAATTCAGGAAAGAAGAGAACAGGAACGAACTCTGGACAGCTGCGGCCATTGAGGGTTCAGGCGAGTTTGACAGGTAAGATGTTTATGACAGGATCCCTTTAACTGTTTTTTACTTTTTTTTATTAGTCCCCCTAGGGGACTTGAAGCAGCGATCCACTGCAATGATCATCCACTACATGATATACTGCAATACTAACGTATTGCAGTATATCGTGATTCTGACAGTATTGCAGTATATAGTGATTCTGACAGTCTCCTTTGAAGCCCTGTGGGAGGCAGAGCTTCAAAGGAGTACAAAGATGGCATACCTGGGGGCTTTCATTAGGCCCCCAGGCTGCTATAACAACCGTTGTTAACAGCCGATCGTGCCGAGGGTGGATGTGCGATGGCTTGTTTCAGGGGGCGCCCCCTTGATTCGAACACTTTAAATGCCGCGGTCGAGATTGACCACGGAATTTAAGGTGTTAAACGAGGAGAATCAAAGTGGTGCTTTTCTGTTTTCATTCATCCTTTTCACAGCTGTTGCGCGAATCACGCTTGTCCCACGGAAGTGCTTCTGTGTGGCATGCGTGATTTTCACGCACCCATTGACTTCAATGGGTGTGTGATGCGCGAAATACGCCCAAAGAACGGACATGTCCTGACTTTTTCACAGCGGACTCACACTGCGGAAAAATCACGCAACTGTCTGCACTGCCCCATAGACTAATATAGGTCCGTGAGACGCACGGGCGTATATCCCGTTCGTCTGAATAAACCCTTAGGCTACTAACTTTTTTGTAAGGTTTTTATTTTGTTTTCATTTTTTTTGTATTTTTTTTCAAACTAAGAAAAATATCACTATCACTTGGTAGAGAAATAGATTACTAAAAGCAGCGCAAAAAAAATACATAAAACAAGCTAACAACAGGTAATAACCTGACGCTGCCAGAAAACGTAATGATCACTTGTGCTCACACAGGGGATGAGAGGGCACAAACTGGGTGATCAGGGGGCACAAATGGGGTGATCAGGGGGCACAGACTTGAAAAGTTTGTGTTTTTTTTTCATTTTACTTCTTTTATACAGCTCAGGATTTGATTATAGTATCTTTCTCTCCTCTCACAGATAAACTACAGTGAGGGGAGAGGAAGACAAAGCCCATGTCCTGGCTGTATTTGATAAATATAATTACATAGATCACTGTGATAGGTGGATCACTGTGATAGGTATGAGACGGATTCTAATTTTACTTGTGAACAAATTATACCCCCACAGCCTGATCAGTCACCCCCACAGCCTGATCAATCACCCCTTGTGCTGACCAGTCACCCCCAGTGCTGACCAGTCACCCCCAGTGCTGAACAGTCACCCTCACAGCCCGATCAGTCACCCCAGTGCTGACCAGTCACCCCCAGTGCTGACCAGTCCCCCCCTGTGCTGAACAGTCACCCCCACAGCCTGATCAGTCACCCCCTGTGCTGACCAGTCACCCCCAGTGCTGACCAGTCACCCCCACTGCCTGATCAGTCACCCCCTGTGCTGACCAGTCACCCCCTGTGCTAGTCAGTCATCTCCTGTGCTCCATCAGCACATCCCTGTGCCCCATCAGCAAATCTTTTTGCCTCATCAGCACCCCAGTGTGCCACATCAGCACCCCAGTCTGCTGCATCAGCACCCCAGTGTGCCGCATCAGCACCCCAGTGTGTCCCATCACCCCATCAGTATCCTCTGTTGCTGAATCAGTTCAGTCAGCCAGACTGCGTGTGAAACTCCTTTGGTGGGTTTTTCTGTGTTTTTTTTGTTCTTGTAAAAATACTAAAAAAATTGGAAAAAAAAATATATAAAAAAAAACCTATAAAAAATGTTTGTTAGTGAGCGACAGGCATAGTAAATTAGTTAGGGATAGTATCAGACTAGCTTGTTAGAGTGTATGTGGTGTAAGGTTAGGTACTGTCAGGGCTAGTTAAAAATAATTTAGCATTAGGGTATTAGGTAGGGCTAATTAGGGTTAGAGGTTCAGGGAGTTAAAAACTACATTATTAGTTACAACGACAAAGCGGGTGTTCACTGCTGAAAAGGCGTACACCTTATTGTGTGCAGAGTCAGAGTCCGACAGTGGAGATGAGGTGACATTTTTGATGTCGTCATCCTCAAGTGACACATCTAGTGATGAACCCCCCCGTAGACGTTCTAGGGCTAGTGCGCAAGCACAACCAAATTCAGATGCCCCTACGTGGATTGCCCCTGATAATTATATGCCCCAGGTGCCTGAATTTACTGCCACCCGAGGCACCAACGGGGACACTACTGGATTTAGAGAGATAGATTTTTTTAAATTATTTTTCTCTGATGAATTCATTTGTCTTATGGTACAGCAGACAAATATTTATGCAACGCAATTTATTGCCCGCAATCCCAACAGTTATTATGCCAGGCCACAAAAATGGACCCCTACCAATGCAAATGAAATACAGAAATTTTGGGGCCTACTACTTAACATAGGCATTACAATAAAGCCCACTATTCGCTCCTATTGGAGCACTGATATGCTACACCATTGCCCACTTTACCACCTCACCATGCCTAGGGCTCGTTTCGAGATCCTGCTACGGTTCCTGCATTACCACAACAATGAGGAATGCCCACCCACAAATGACCCCAGTTTGGACAGACTGTTTAACGACTTCTCGCATTTTCACGTACAATTACGTGATGGGAGCTGGTGTTTTCCCGCAATTCCACGTAACTGTACGTGAAAGAGATGGAGCTGGAGCTGAGCCAGCGACATAACCGCTGGGTGACAGCTGTATGTTACAGCTGGCACCCTAAGGTATCGGCCAGGACCGGAGCAAGCCTCCGATCCGACCGATTAACCCCTCACATGCTGCGTTCAATAGAGATCGCATCATGTGAGGAATTATTAGCCACCGGCACCCCAGCAACATGATCACTGGGTTGCCGGTGGCTGCAAAGGCGATCGGAGGCCTAATACTTACCTCCTGGTCTGCCAGCAACAAAATCCTCCTATACCCAGTCGTCGGCGGAGCCCAAAAGGCTTCCGGTACCATCGGCAAGATGGCACCGGCTCAGCTTCCGGCTCAGAAGCTGAGCCGGCGCCATCAGCAGTGGGGGTCCGCTGTATGTTTCGGCGCGTAAAAAAGACGCCCGCCTCAAAGAAGTGCTTGTCACTTCTTGAGACGTAATTGGAGCCGCTTTCCATTGACTCCATGGTAAAACAGCTCCAATTACGTCCGTAATGGACGCAGCAAAAAGTGCCTGCACATGCCATTACGTCTGCAATTCCGGAGCAGTTTTCTCCTGAAAACAGCTCTGTAATTTCAGCCGTAACGGAGGCTGCCGTGTGAACATACCCTAAGACTCCAAACAAAACTACTATCAAGCAAAATCCATGCTCCAAAAGCCAAATGGCGCTACCTCCCTTCCGAACCCTACAGTTTATGTCCACATAAATGGCATCGCCATACCCGGGAGAACCCTTTTAACAATTTTTGGGGTGTGTGTCTCCAGTGGCACAAGCTGGGCACGACATATTTGCCACTGAAATATCATATCTAGGGAAAAATTTATATTTTTACTTTGCACTTTCCGCAGCGTAATCATTCATGGAAAAGGCTGTGGGGTGAAAATGCTCGCTACACCCCTTAATAAATGCCTTGAGGGGTGCAGTTTCCAAAATGGGGTCACTTCTGAGCAGTTTCTTTTATTATTTCACATCAGAGCCTCTGCAATTGTGATCCAATACTTTGTAAATTGCCAAATTAGGCCTTCATTTTACATGTCAGGCTGGGTTCACACGACCATGTTACGTCCGTAATGTACGGAACGTATTTCGGCCGGAAGACCCGGACCGAACACACTGCAGGGGGCCGGGCTCCTAGCATCATAGTTATGTACGACGCTAGGAGTCCCTGCCTCGCTGCAGGACAACTGTCCCGTACTGTAATCATGATTACAGTACGGGACAGTAGTTCCACGCAGAGGCAGGGACTCCTAGCGTCGTACATAACTATGATGCTAGGAGCCCGGCCCCCTGCAGTGTGTTCGGTCCGGGTCTTCCGGCCGAAATACGTTCCGTACATTACGGACGTAACATGGTCGTGTGAACCCAGCCTCACTCTTTCACTCCTGAGCCTTGTCGAATGTCCAGGCAACAGATTAGAGCCACACGTAGGGTGTTTCTAAAACCGGGAAACAGAGCATAATAATAAGAGAGCTGTCTTGTTATGGTGGCACAAGCTGGGCACCAGATATTGGCATATCTATGGAAAAAATCCCATTTTCACTCTGTAACATCGAGTGCACACCAATTTCTGCCAATCACCTGCGGGGTTAAAATGCTCACTACACACCTAGGTGAATACCTTGAGGGGTGTAGTTTCCAAAATGGGGTCACTTCTGGGGGGGGATCCACAGTTTTGGTCCAACAGTGACTTTGCAAATGTGACATAGCGCCCAGAATCCAATCCAGTAAAATCTGTACTCCAAAAGCCAAATGGCGCTCCTTCCCTTCTGAGCCCTACTCTGTGCCCAAACAGCAGTTTATGACCACATATGGGGTATTGCCGTACAGAGGAGAAGTTGCTTTACAAGTGCTGGGGTGCTTTTTTTCATTTATTTGTTGAGAAAATGAAACATTTTCAGCTAAATCTACGTCTTATTGAAGAAAAAGGATTTTTTTTATCTTCACTGCCCAATTCTAATAAAATCTATGAAACACCTGTATGGTCAAAATGCTCACTACACCCCTAGATGGATTCTTCAAGGGGTGCAGTTTCCTAAATGGAGTCACTTTTTTGGCGTTTTCACTGTTTTGGTCCCTTAGGGGCTTTGCAAATGCGATGTGGTCTCCGCAAACCATTCCTGCTAAATTTGAGCTCCAAAAGCCAAATGGCGCTCTTTCCCTTCTAAGCCCTGCCGTGTGTCCAAACAGCCGTTTATGACCACATGTGGGGTATTGTTTGAGAAATTGCTTTACAAATATAGTGGTGCATTTTCTCCTTTAGTCCTTGTGGAAATTAGAAAAAAATTAGCTAAACCTACATTTTGTTTGAAAGAATGTAGATTTTCATTTTCACGGCCTACTTGCAATAATTTTTGCAAAAAACTTGCAAGGTCAAAATGCTCACTATACCCCTATATAATTTCCTCAAGGGGTATAGTTTCCAAAATGGGGTCACTTTTGGGGGATTTCCACTGTTTTGGCACCGTAAGAGCCTTTCAAACCTGACATGGTGCCTAAAATATTTTCTAATAAAAAGGAGGCTCCAAAATCCTCTAGGTGCTCCTTTGCTTCTGAGGCCTGTGCTTCAGTCAATAAGTGCACTAGGGCAACATGTGGGGTATTTCTAAAAACTGCAGAATCTGGGCAATAGATATTGAGTTGCGTTTCTCTGGTAAAACTTTCTGTGTTACAAATGAAATAGATAAAAAAATAATTTCTGCAAAAAAAAATAAAACATTTAAAATTTCACATCTACTTTGCCTTAATTCCTGTGAAACGTCTAAAGGGTTAAGAAACTTAAAGCGGTAAAGTTTTTAAAATGGGGTGAGTTATCGGGGGTTTCTAATATATAAGGCCCTAAAATCTGCTTCACAACTGAACTGGCCCCTGTAAAAATAGCATTTTGAAATTTTCCTGAAAATGTGAGAAATTGCTGCTAAAGTTCTAAGCCGTGTAACGTCCTAGAAAAATAAAAAGATGTTCAAAAAACAATGCCAATCTAAAGTAGACATATGGGATATGTTAATTAGCAACAATTTTGTGTGGTATTACTATCTGTCTTACAAGCAGATACATTTAAATTTAGAAAAATGCTAATTTTTGCAATTTTTCTCTACATTTTGGTGTTTTTCACAATTAAATACTTAATGTATCGAGCAAATTTTGCAGTAACAGAAAGTCCAATGTGTCACGAGAAAACAATCTCAGAATCACTTGGATAGGTAAAAGCATTCTGAAGTTATTACCACATAAAGTGAAACTTGTCAGATTTGAAAAAATTGGCTGTGTCCTGAAGGCCAAAATAGGCTGCGTCCTTAAGGGGTTAAAATTAGACCTGTAGTGAACCACTACAATTCCAAATAGAGAGAGTTACACCCCACAAAAAATGCATTGCAGTGGACGAATCCTTGGTGCATTTCAAGGGCAGGCTACACTTCCACCAGTACCTGCCCAACAATAGGTCTAGGTATGGCGTGAAGCTGTATAAAGTGTGTGAAAGCGTGCCCGGATACACTTTTAAATTCAGAATCTATGAGGGAAAATATTCTGCAATAGAGCCCCCAGACTGTCCCCCTGTCCTAGGAATAAGTGGGAAGATAGTATGGGATTTGCTGCACCCCTTACTGGACCAGGGATACCATCTATATAATGACAACTTTTATAATAGTGTCCCCCTTTTGAAGTCCCTTGCTGCTAGAGGAACCGCAGCATGCGGCACATTTAGGAGAAACCAAAAGGGTCTCCCCAAGGACTTTGTAGATCATACAGTGCGCCGAGGGGAAAGCAGGGCTGTTTGCAGTGACAATTTGCTGCTGGTCAAATACAAGGACAAGCGTGATGTCCTTGTATTGACCACTCTCCATGCAGATCGATCCAGCCCTGTCCCAGTGCCAGGAACAACAGAGCAGACCATCAAGCCTGTGTGTATCCAGGACTACAACCAAAGGAGGGGTGGATCTTTCGGACCAGGTTCTACAACCCTACAATGCCCTCAGAAAATCAAGACCCGGGTATAAAAATTTGGCCGTATACCTGACACAAGTGGCACTATATAATTCCTTTGTTCTGTATAAAAGTTCAGGCCCTAGGGGGACTTTTCTTGATTTTCAAGAAAAAGTTATTAAAACTTTGATTTTTGGAGACCAGGAAGGGGAGAGCGGCAGTGGAAACAGCAGTGCTTCTGGAATAGTGGGCTCAAGAATTGTTCATGGGTAGCATTTCCCTGGCGTACTTCCCCCCACTGAAAAGAAAAGGAGGCCCCAAAGAAGGTGTAGAGTGTGCTCAATGAGGGGCATTAGGAAAGACACCACTCACTACTGTGAGACCTGCCCCTCTAAACCGGGCCTCTGCATTGGAGAGTGCTTTCGAATATACCACACCTCTGTTGATTTTAATTAAGTCTAAATACTCACTACACACCTAGATAAAAAGCATAAGGGGTATAGCTTTCAAAATGTGACCCTATGTTGTCACTGAAGTGGCATATCTTTTTTTCAAAATGTAAGATGACCTTTAACCCCTTAAGGACGCAGCCTAGTTTTGGCCTTAAGGCTCAGAGCCCATTTTTCAAATCTGACATATTTCACTTTATGTGGTAATAACGTTGGAATGCTTAAACCTACCCAAGCGATTCTGAGACTGTTTTCTCGTGACACATTGGGCTTCATGTTCGTGGTAAAATTTGGTCGATATATTCAGTGTTTATTGGTGAAAAATTGCAAAATGTAGAGAAAATTTTGAAAAAATTGCATTTTTCAGAATTTAAATGCATCTGCTTGTAAAACAGACGGTTATACCACCCAAAATAGTTACTAGTTCACATTTCCCATATGTCTACTTTAGATTGGCATCGTTTTTTGAACATTATTTTATTTTTCTTGGACGTTACAAGGCTTAGAACATAAACAGTAATTTCTCATATTTTTAAGAAAATTTCAAAAGCCTTTTTTTTAAGGTACCTCTTGAGTTCTGAAGTGGCTTTGTGGGGCCTATGTATTAGAAACCCTGATAAAACACCCCATTTTAAAAACTAGACCCCTCAAAGTATTCAAAACAGCAGTTAGAAAGTTTTTTAACCCTTCAGGCATTTCACAGGAATTAAAGCAAAGTGGAGGTGAAATTTGCAAATTTCATTTTTCTTGCTGAATTTCAATTTTATTCATTTTTTTTCAGAGAAACACTACTAAATATGTATTGTCCAGATTCTGCAGTTTTTAGAAATGTCCCACATGTGGCCCTACTGCGCTCGTGGACTAAAACACAAGCCCTAGAAGCAAAGTGCATTTTGAGTCCTCTTTTTTTATTAGAATATATTTTAGGCAGCATGCCAGGTTTGAAGAGGTGTTGAGGTGTCAAAACAGTAGGAATCCCCCAATAGTGACCCCATTTTGGAAACTACACCCCTCAAGGAATTCATTTAGGGTTGTTGTTACCATTTTGACCGCACAGTTTTTTCACAGCACGTATTTGAATTGGGCTCTGAAATGAAAAAAATGTCATTTTTTCCAATAAAATGTCATTTGTGATCAAAATTTCTTATTTTCACAGGGAACAAAATACCCCATTTTGTTGCCCAATTTGTCCTTAGTGTGGCAATACCCCATTTGTGGTGATAAACTGCCGTTTGGGCCCATGGGAGGGCTCAGAAGGAAAGGAGCGCTATATGTTTGTTGGAGTCCAGATTTTGTTGGATTAGTTTTCGGGTGCCATGTCGCATTTGCAGAGCCTCAGAGGTATCAAAGCAATGGAAACCCACCAGAAGTGACCCCATTTTGGAAACTACACCCCTCAAGGAATTCATTTATGGTTGTTGTTAGCATTTTGACCACACAGTTTTTTCACAGCACCTATTTCAATTGGGCTGTGACATTTAAAAAATGACATTTTTTCCAATAAGATGTAATTTTTTACCAAAATTTCTTATTTTCACAGGGAACAAAATAATCAATTTTGTTGCCCAATTTCTCCTGAGTGCATCAATACCCCATTTGTGGCAATAAACTGCCGTTTAGGCCCATGGGAGGCCTCAGAAGGGAAGGAGCGCTGTGTGTTCTTTGGAGTACAGATTTTGCTGGTTTGGTTTTCGGGTGCCATGTCGCATTTGCAGAGCCCCAGAGGTATCAAAGCAATGGAAACCCACCAGAAGTGACCCTATTTTGGAAACTAAACCCCTCAAGGAATTCATTTATGGGTAATGTGACCATTTAGACTCCATAGTTTCTTCACAGAACTTATTTGAATTGGGCTGGGAATTAAAAAAAAATATATTTTTTCCAATAATATGTCATTTTAGCTCAAAAATTCTTATTTTCACAAGAAATAAAATACTCCATTTTGTTGCCCAATTTGTCCTGAGTGCGGCAATACCCCATTTGTGGTGATAAACTGCCGTTTGGGACCATGGGAGGGCTCAGAAGGAAAGGAGCACTGTGTGTTCTTTGGAGTACAGATTTTGCTGGATTGGTTTTCGGGTGCCATGTTGCATTTACAGAGCCCCAGAGGTATCAAAGCAATAGAAACCCACCACATATGACCCCATTTTGGAAACTACACCCCTCAAGGAATTCATTTATGGGTGTTGTGACCATTTTGACCCCATAGTTTTTTCACAGAACTTATTTGAATTGGGCTGGGAATGAAAACAAAATTATTTTTTACAAATAATATGTAGTTTTGGCTAAAAATTTCTTATTTTCACAAGAAACAAAATACCCCATTCTGTTGCGCAATTTGTTCTGAGTGCCGCAATACCCCATTTGTGGTGATAAACTGCTTTTTGGGCCCATGTAGAGACGCAAAAGGAAAGGACCACCATTTTGCCTACTGGGGATTTTCTAGTGCAAAATCATGTATGCAGAAGCCCCTGAGGTACCAGTACAGTTGAAACCCGCAAGAAGTGACGCCGTTTTAAAAACTACACCCTTAAGGCATTCATCTAGAGGTGTAGTGAGCATTTTGACCGGAGACCTACACCCCATAAACTGTAATGTGGGTTCTCCCGGGTATGGCAATACCCTACATGTGGCTGTTATCAGCTGCCTGGGCACACAGCAGGGCTCAGAGGGGAAAGACGAGGGGGGATAAGCTGTGTGGAGTGCATCAGGGTAAGTAAAATTGGGGTAAATTATAAACCAAGGGATGTATGATAAATTTTAAAACACTTTCATACAGAGCTCTGGTTATTCGGGACACGTGTCACATTGATATATTGTGTCATCCATTATCGCCCTCTTATAGCAGACTTTGCACCTCTTTTGACTTTTTCCCTTCTTGCCAGTTTGGGGAACTTCTCCTGGAAAGTGTTGCCCTGGTACGATGCGTGTGGGCTCGCTTCCAGAAGTACTGGGTGCCCCCCCTTCTTGGTCCCTAAAGATTAGGTTCTTGATAATCACCTCTTGAAATTCCAGGAAAGTTCCCGTCTGGCCTGCACATCGACGTAGCATGTACGCATTGTACAATGCCATCTGTATGATGTGCCCGGCCAGCTTCTTATACCACACCGCATGGCGCTGTAGGGCTTCAGGGCTTGATCTTACAAGTCCACACCTCCCATGTACCTATTGTAGTCCAGGATGCAGTCTGGTTTGGGGGTGGCCTTTCCTTCATATATCCTAAACCTGTAGGTATACCCTGATGCACTCTCACACAGCTTATACATCTTCACGCCATACCTTGCCCTCTTACCCGGCAGGTACTCGCGGAATTGAACCCTCCCTTTAAAATGTACCAGGGACTCATCAATAGAAATACACTTCTCTGGGGTGTATGCTTGGGAAAACCGGGCACTGGAACGGTCTAATAGGGGTCTCCGTTTATACAAACGGTCAAAACTGGGGTCATCTCGGGGTGGGCACGACTTATTATCAGTATAATGTAAGAAGCGAAGTATTGCCTCATTTATTTATTTTTTTAGGTTCCAGTTCAGTTCTGAAGTTGCTTTGAGGGGCCCATATATTAGAAACCCCTATCAAATACCCCATTTTAGAAACTAAACCCCTCAAAGTATTCACAACAGCATTTAGAAAGTTTATGAACCCTTTAGGTGTTTCACAAAAATTTAGAGCAAAGTAGAGGTGAAATTTACATATTTTTTTTGTCAGAAAATCCTCTTTATACCATTTTTTTTTATAACACAAAAGGATTTATCAGTGAAACGCAACTCAATACTTATTGCCCAGATTCTGCAGTTTTGAGAAATATCCCACATGTGGCCCTAGTGTGGTAATGGACTGAAGCACCGGCCTCCGAAGCAAAGGAGCACCTAGTGGATTTTGAGCCCTCCTTTTTTATTAGGCACCATGTCCGGTTTGAAGAGGTCTTGTGGTGCCAAAACATTGGGAACCCCCCAAAAGTGACGCCAATTTGGAAACTAGACCCCTTGAGGAATCCATTGTAGTTTTCTTGGGGTGCATGCGGCTTTTTGATCAGTTTTTATTCTATTTTTAGGTGGCGTGGTGACTAAAAAACAGCAATTGTAAGATTTTTTTTTTTATTTTTTTTTACAGCGTTCACGGTGCGCTATAAATGACATATTTACTTTATTCTGCGGGGCGATACGATTACGGCGATACCATATGTTTATAGTTTTTTTTTATGTCTTATGGCGTTTGCACAATAAAATACGTTTTGTAAACAATCATTCACTTTTTGTGTTACCTTATTCTAAGA
Organism: Rhinoderma darwinii; assembly: GCF_050947455.1. NCBI lineage: Eukaryota > Metazoa > Chordata > Amphibia > Anura > Rhinodermatidae > Rhinoderma > Rhinoderma darwinii. The sequence goes on along the minus strand of NC_134688.1, from coordinate 340,074,344 downwards.
GCCATAACGTTTTTATTTTTCAATCAATAAAGCCGTGCGAGGACTTATTTTTTGCGTAACGAACTGTAGTTTCGATCAGTGACATTTTTCGGTACATGCGACTTTTTGATCTCTTTTTATTCCATTTTTTGGGAGGTGAAGTGACCAAAGAACTGTGATTGTGGTACGGTTTATTATTATTTTAGTTTACGGCATTCATCGTGTGGGATAAATAATGAAAATATTTTGTAGTTCAGGCCATTACGGACGCGGCGATACCAATTATGTATAGTTTATTTGTTTGTTTATATATTTTTATTAATAATAAAGGACTGATAAGGGAAAAAGGGGGATTTTTACTTTTATTACTTTTAAATCTTTTATTTTCTTATTTTTACACATCTTTTTTTAACTTTTTTTTTTACTTTATTACTTTGTCCCACTAGGGGACATGAGGGCAGGAGGCCCTGATCGCTATTCTAATACACTGCACTACATGCGTAGTGCAGTGTATTAGAACTGTCAGCTACTCACTGACAGCAAGCATAGTGGGTCCTGACGTTGTCAGGACCCACTAGGCTTCCGTCTATGGCATAGCCGGACGCCATTGTTTGGTGTCCGGTTGCCATAGTCACCATCGCCGGCTGCTGTCGCGTAGCAGGCCGGCAATGGCAGCTTAACCCCTAAAAAGCCGCAATCTCTATAGAACGCGGCTTTTAAGGGGTTAATCAGTGGGGACACAGCGATCGGTCCCCGCTGTAGGAGCTGTGACAGCTGCTGAACAAGACAGCAGCGTCACAGTTCCTGTATGTGTCGGGAGGACGGCCGAAACGGCCGTTACTCCCGAGACGTACTATTACGGCATGGAGCGCGAACGATACAGCTGCCATGACGTAATAGTACGTCAAGGAGCGGGAAGGGGTTAATGACTATGTCCTGCCGCACTAAGCTCAATTTGTTTTGCTGTATCGTGAAATGGGCATATTTTTTTTATTTGGAGGATCTTTAATAATCGAGCTGTTCCATATCAATACACCATGGGCTTTACTACAGTTTTATTCGGGTTTTTACTGATCTCTTACACCCGACAATACTTCTGGCAATACTGACATTATTTTGGGGACTAGTGATCCTTTACTGTTCCTATAGATGGTTTTGGACACTGTCCCTTTATATATTCTGTAGGTGATTGGTTGTTGTATGCATAGCGGTTCCTACCTTGCCGGGCAGGGGTCTGTTATGGTGTACCACGTCGCTTGGCCCGTTCGTCCCTTATATAGGGATTGATGAGGCTAAAGAGACGTTGTATGACAAGTCACTACAAAAAATAAGATGTCATCATAGCCCTAAAGGTGTTTTTTTATCTCGTGAACAAACTCGAGTTTGCCACATAGTTGGATACGTTTTCCTCCATTTTTTTTTTAAATATATTGCCATTCACTCCAGAACAGTTGATTTTTCCCACTATAATTTATTATATCTCAGACTAGAATGCTGTTCACAATGGCATCAGAATGACACAAATGTAGGACAATTGCTTTGTTAGCAAGACATAGTCAAACAGGCAAATGCATTTTTCAGGACATGTCTCCTATATGAGAACATAGTGGTCAGCATGCTCACTACACTCCTGAATAGCTTAAGGTGTGTAGTTTTAATAATGGGTCATTTCTTGGGGGTTTCTATCATTCTGTCAGTTCAAAGCCACTCCAAATGTGCATTGGGACATTTTCAAGCAAAATTGGTGCCCTAAAAGCTACCAGGTGCTCTGTTCCTTTTGGGCCCTGCCGTGTGTCCAGGCAGCGCATTAGGGCCACAATGGGGGTATGTTTGAAAACAGAAGAAACAGGGTGATAGATTTTGGGGAGTGTTTCTTCATTCTCATGTTCGCTTTACAAAGAAATCGGTCTTCAAAGTGATACTTTTATGGAAAAAGTTTTTAGTTTTTTTTTCACCTGCTATGCATTAAATTTAGCAAAAAATGGTGGGGTCAAAATACCCACTACACCCCTAGATAAATACCTCAAGGGGTCTAATTTTCTAAATGGGTTAGTTTATGGGGAGTTTCTATCGTTCTGGCAGCTCAAAGCCTCTCCAAATGTACAGTGGGGCCTAAAACATTTTTAAGCAAGGTGCTCTGTTCCCTTTGGGCCCTGCCGTGTGTCCAGGCAGCGCATTAGGGCCACAATGGGGGTATTTTTGAAAACAGGAGACACAGGGTGATAGATTTTGAGGTGTGTTTCTTCATTCTCATGTTTGCTTTACAAAGAAATCTGTCTTTAAAATGACACATTTGTGAAAAAAAAAATTAATTATATTTTTTTATGCCTGCATTGCATGAATTCTTACAAAAAAACTATAGGGTCAAAATACTTACAACACCCCTTAATAAATACCTTAAGGGGTGTAGTTTTCAAAATGGGGTCACTTGTGGGGAATCCATCATTCTGACACCTATGAGCCTCTGAAAACCTGGCTTGGTGCAGGAAAACAAAATGTACTTCAAAATTTATAAAATTATTATTACATTTGTAAGTCTTCTAAATTGCTCACATTTTTATTTATTTTTTTCAAATGTGCTGCCAAAATAGTGTAAAGAGATGGAATTATATATTTAATCAAAAAAATTGTACAGTATGTATGTACATATGTGACATATTGCAGTTAAAAATAAGGAAAAATTTAAATTTTTACAAAATGTCTCAAATTTTTCTATTTTTTAATTAATTTACGCAAATTGTATCAGTCTACTTTTACTACTAAAATAAAGTACAACATGTGACGAAAAAACTATGTCAGAATTACTTGGATATTCAAAACGTTCGCAGAGTTATTCTCTGATAAAGTCACACATGCCAGATTTGACAAATCTGGCTTGGTCATTAAGGTCCAAACAAGCTTGGTCATTAAGGGGTTAAGCGCCTCCCGGGGGGTGCTGCCTTATACCAAAGTGCTGCCGTGAAAAGGCGGCGCTCTGTCATAAGTACCCCTAATGGCCGCCATGAAAACACGTATAGGCGGTCATTAAGGGGTTCAAGAAAATGTAGATCTAAGTAGTCCAACAAATTTTCAACGTAGTCAAAATGGTCCAGCGGAATCTGCAAAACAAAAAACAAAATTTAGCAGTATGAAAAAAATAAGAAACTTAAACTCACCTACAGCAGACTTCTGTCTTCTTTCGTCTCCCCTGTGCCGCAATAAAAACTAGACGTCAATGAACTCTAGTTTCTATTGTGGCACAAGGGACCTAGAGATGCGGCAGAAATATTAATAGGTAAAAAGCTAATGCAAGGACTCTTGAAGTTACAGAAGAGTCCCTGTATTAGCTATGTAACCGGGGTTATTAGCGGCCACATTGAAGTGTTAGGTAGCGGTGAGGGGGGGGGGGGTAATTCTCAGCAGACGGGACCCGGCAATTCATTTAGATTGTCAAGCAGCTCCTGCGATAACTGCAGCAGCTGCCGCTCTTCAATAAAATGGCGCCCATCTTCCCCCTAGAAGCGAGGATCGCTGTCGGTCCCTGTGAACTGCACATGCAATGGAGCATGTGCAGTTCACAGCTAGAACGGCTCCAGCACAGGACATAGGGTCAGGGTTGTCAACCATCCTTAAATTTACGGACAGTCCGCAATAACCCAGTGTTTTTTTTCTGCCGTTCATAGCGTCTGGCAGAAATACACACTGTCCAGGATTTCCCCTATTCCCACCGATGATTTGCATTGCGCATGCGCCAAAATTTACATTCGCAGACTCAGTGCAAATAAAAAGGGAATCACAGCCGGCAATTAGGAGGAGAGCGGCTACGGAGGAGGAGCCTATGACGGCTAAGTTTACACTAGCTTTAATTTAATATATGTTTACCTCTCTTCCATCAGAGGAAGAGAGGATCGATACATGAAACGGAAAGCAATGGTTCCATTACAATTACCATTGAATTTAATGCTAATTCTTTTGTATCAGTTGCTTTCCGTTTGTCTTAGTTCGATAGGTTTCCGTTTTCTTGAATGGAAACAAAAGTTCTGCAGACTGCCCTTTCGTTTCCGTTCAAAAAAAAATGGTAACCTAGTGAACGGAGACAAACGGAAAGCAACTGATACAAAAGAATTACTATTAAATTCGATGGTAATTCTAATAGAACCATTGCTTTCTGTTTAATGTATCGATCCTCTCTTCCTCTGATGGAAGGGAGGTAAACGTTTTTTAATTCAACTGCAGTTGTGCCCGTACTCTTCTTTTTACTATACCACTCGTGTGATCACTTATAAAAGGTGTTAGTTATGCTCTTTATTATTACTTAGGCCCCATGCACATGACCGTGCCCGTAATCACAATCCGTGATTACGGGTACGGCCAGCCGCGGACGGCTGCAGACAGCACAGCAAGCGTAATCTCGCGAGATCACGCTGTAAATCACGCTTGCTGTCATTAACTCCCACACTAACGTTATCAGAAGTGTCGGCAGTGATGAATAGACATCCCGTCCTGGCTGGAGGTGATGTCTATTAACTCTCAAGGCACTTTAGTAACGTTAGTGTGTGAGTATCTGACTGCACATAGTGCACAACAGAGGATCATTATGTGCTGTGTAAATGAATGGAGAGAAGTGTATTATGCTGATTGGTCCACTTTAACACATCAAATAATAATGAAAAAAAATTGTAACACCTCTCAGACCACCCCCCCTCCCATAGAGCCCTCAGTAATTATTATATTGAAAGGGGAGGTCAGATTGTCTGACTGATTGCTGAGGTCCCTTTGGGGGGTATATTTTCCCACCACAGAGCCGTCAGAGTCAGACACTCAGACCCCCCATAGAGCTCTCAGCAGTCAGTCAGACAATCTGATCTCCCCTTGCAATATAATCCCCTCCTACAGCCCTCAGTAGTTACTTTACTTCAAGGGGAGAGGTGTCTAACTGCTTAAAGTGTAACTAAGGTTTTGAAAAGCTTTTGACATGTCGTAGTGAAATGTCAGAAGTTTTGATTGGTGAGGGTGCGATGAAGTGGCAGAAGATCTCGTGGGAGTGCTGTGCTACTTAGTTTCTGATCGTCATTCCTCGGGCAGTGTACGGTCTTAATAGAAAGTTTAGGAGCCCGTACACCGCTTTTTCTGCTTTCTGAGAAAAGCCAATCAGAAACTAAATGACTCAGCGCTTCTGCCAATTTGTTTTAGTGATCGGTGGCAATCTCAGTGCTCGCATCCCCACCGATCAAAACTTCTGACATTTCACTATGACATGTCAAAAGTTTTCTAAAAGTTTAGTTACACTTTAAGCATTTAGAAACCCCTCCACTTGCAATAAAATAACTACTGAGGGCTGTATGGGGGGATTATATTACATAGTTACATAGTTACATAGTTAGTACGGCTGAAAAAAGACACATGTCCATCAAGTTCAACCAAGGGAAGGGAAAAGGGAAGGAAAAATTTCTACACATAGGAGCTAATATTTTTTTGTTCTAGGAAATTATCTAACCCTTTTTTAAAGCCATCTACTGTCCCTGCTGTGACCAGCTCCTGCGGTAGGCTATTCCATAAATTCACCGTTCTTACTGTAAAGAAGCCTTGTCGCCTCTGCAGCTTGAACCTTTTTTTCTCCAGACGGAGGGAGTGCCCCCTTGTTTTTTGAGCGGGTTTTACAAGGAACAGGATATCACCATATTTTTTGTATGTGCCATTAATATATTTATATAAGTTAATCATGTCCCCCCTTAGTCGTCTTTTTTCAAGGCTAAATAGGTTTAATTCTTTCAATCTTTCCTCATAACTTAAATTCTCCATGCCCCTTATTAGCTTCGTTGCTCTTCTTTGTATTTTTTCCAACTCCAGGGCATCCTTTCTATGAACTGGAGCCCAGAACTGAACTGCATATTCTAGATGAGGCCTCACTAATGCTTTGTAAAGTGGCATTATTACATCCCTGTCCCGCGAGTCCATGCCTCTTTTAATACATGACAATATCCTGCTGGCCTTTGAAGCAGCTGATTGACACTGCATGCTGTTATTGAGTTTATGATTTACAAGTACACCCAGATCCTTCTCAACAAGTGAATCCGCCAGTGTAGCGCCCCCTAGGACATATGATGCATGCAGGTTGTTGGTACCCAGATGCATAACTTTACATTTATCTACATTAAACTTCATTTGCCAAGTGGACGCCCAAACACTTAGTTTGTTTAAATCTGCCTGTAATTCATGAACATCTTCCATAGTCTGAACTATATTACATAGCTTGGTGTCATCTGCAAAAATAGAAATAGTGCTATTAATCCCTTCCTCTATATCATTAATAAATAAGTTGAATAATAGTGGTCCCAGCACTGAACCCTGGGGTACACCACTTATAACCGGTGACCATTCAGAGAAGGAATCATTGACCACAACTCTCTGGATACGGTCCTTGAGCCAATTCTCAATCCAATTACAAACTATATTTTCTAAACCTATAGTCCTTAATTTACCCATTAGGCGTCTATGGGGGACAGTGTCAAATGCCTTTGCAAAGTCCAAAAACACTAAATCCACAGCGGCCCCTCTGTCTAGACTTCTGCTCACCTCTTCATAAAAACAGATTAGGTTAGTTTGACAACTTCTGTCCTTAGTAAAACCGTGCTGGCTGTCACTTATAATGCTATTTATTGTCACATAATCCTGTATATAGTCCCTCAATAGCCCCTCAAACATTTTCCCCACGATGGATGTTAAGCTTACTGGTCTATAATTACCCGGGGAAGACCTAGAGCCCTTTTTGAAAATAGGCACCACATTTGCCCTGCGCCAGTCCCATGGCACTATACCAGTCACTAAAGATTCTCTGAATATTATGAAAAGGGGGACAGAAATAACTGAACTAAGCTCTTTAAGAATTCTAGGGTGTAACCCATCTGGTCCCGGAGCCTTGTGCACATTTATTTTATTTAATTTAGCTTGGACCATCTCTACATTCATCCAATTCAGTATATCAACTGATATATTAACAGCACTGGCACCGGCTACATCAGCTGCTCTTTCTTCTGTTGTATATACAGAGCTAAATAACCCATTTAGTAACTCTGCCTTCTCTTGATCCCCTGTGATCAACTCCCCATTACCATTATCTAGGGGTCCTACATGTTCAGACCTTGGCTTTTTTGCATTTATATGCTTGAAGAATTTTTTAGGATTTGTTTTACTATCCTTGGCCACCTGCCTTTCATTTAGTATTTTTGCTAATTTTATTACATTTTTACAGATTTTATTAAGCTCTTTATATTTTACAAAGGCTACAGCTGTACCCTCAGATTTGTATTTTTTAAATGCCCTTTTTTTGTCATGTATTGCCCCTTTCACAGAAGGTGTAAGCCATGTGGGGTTTAATTTGAGTCGTTTATACTTATTACCTGTAGGAATAAATTTTGCACTATAATAACTCAAAGTAGATTTGAAAATCTCCCATTTATCATTTGTTCCATTATTTGACATTAGTTCTTCCCAGTCTATATCCTGAATTGCAGCCCTCATCCTGGGGAAATTGGCTTTCTTAAAATTAAATGTTTTTGCCCTCCCAGCCTGCGTTTGTTTTTTACAGTATAGGTAAAATGTAACTATATTGTGATCACTGTTACCGAGGTTTTCACGAACATTGACATTCCCAACAAGATCTGCATTATTAGAAATGACCAGATCCAACAGAGCTTCACCTCTAGTCGGGTCTTCCACAAACTGGCCCATAAAATTTTCCTGCAACAGGTTGAAGAAATGTCTCCCCTTTGCAGTTGAAGCCGAACCATGACACCAATTAATATCCCGGAAATTAAAATCTCCCATTATCACTACAGTACCCGCCTGTGCAGCCCGCTCCATCTGTTTATATATCTGACCTTCCATCTCCTCAGTTATATTGGGGGGTCTATAGATTACACCAAAAGTAATTTTTTCAGTGTTTACCTCCCTTTCTAGTTCCACCCACAAGGTTTCAACCTCCTCACAGTCTTCACCCACTATTGTCTCTTTCACACTCGCCTTCATATCACTTCTCACATACAGACATACACCACCACCTTTCCTATTTGTCCTGTCTTTACGAAAAAGTGTAAAACCCTGTAGATTTACAGCCCAGTCATGTGAAGAGTCCAGCCATGTTTCAGCAACACCAACTATATCTATATTTTCTTCCAGTATCAAGGCCTCCAGCTCCCCCATTTTGCTTGCTAGACTTCTGGCATTTGTGAACATACACTTTAACTTGCCTGTCAGTTTTTCACTTTTATTATCAGAAATGTGATTTGACATTAATCGGTCCTTTTTATTTACACTGATGTTTTGTAACGAAAGGATCTCCTTATCTTGTTGTCTAGTCCTCTCCCCACATTCTGTTTCTCCCCCCACCAATATAGTCTGACCCCTCTCTAACCTGGCTACCCCTTTTTTTTCTACATTGACCTCCCTCCTCAGCCCTAGTTTAAATACTCCGCCACCCCAGCTAGAATTCTCTCCCCCAGCACAGCGGACCCCCTTCCATTTAGGTGCAAATCATCTGCAGAATACAGTTTGTACCCCAATGAAAAGTCAGCCCAGTGCTCTAGGAACCCAAATACTTCTCCTCTACACCAAGACTTCAGCCATGCATTTATCTCCCTAAGCTCCCGCTGTCTTTCCTGTGATGCGCATGGCACAGGCAGTATTCCTGAGAATACAACCTTGGAGGTCCTTCCCTTCAGCTTGTAGCCTAGTTCTTTAAAATTATTCTTAAGGCTCCTCCACCTACCATTTATTCTGTCGTTGGTACCGACATGGACCACGACAGCTGGATCATCACCAGCCCCTCGTAGCAATTTGTCCACCCGTTCCACCACATGCCGAACCCTGGCACCAGGGAGACCGCAAACCATTCGGTTGAGGTGGTCTTGGCGACAAATAATTCTATCCGTCTTCCTGATTATAGAATCCCCTACGACTATCAATTGTCTTGGCTTACCTGCATTACCATCCCGCCGACTACTAGCTGGGCTGTTCTCCCGGCTGTTAGGGAGATCAGTATCCACTAGGGCTGCCATTTCTGAGACTGACACCCTTGCATCATCACCCAACTTGGCAATTTTGCCTGGAATGTCAGAAACCGGATCGGCCTTCCTTGTCTTTGACCCCTTTCTACTGCCCCTAACTACATTAACCCAGCTACTTACCTGATCCTGCTCACCCATGTCTTCACCCTCCAGTTGTAACCCACTAACTGCATGCTCTGTGAGCAGCAAGCTCCGTTCAAAATTGTCTATCCTCCTCAGTGTTGCATTCTGCTTCTCCAGATCTCTAATACGAGCTTCCAGGTGAACAATATGCTCACATCTGCCACAGAGATATTCACCCTGGAACTCCGGCTCCAGTCGTGCATACATATGGCAAACTGTGCACTGAAGAAAACCTCCAATCTTGCTGTCCATTATCCCAGTTACAAAAAAAACAGCGAACAGGTGTTAATCAAAAAGATAAAGAAGTAGAAGAGCACTTACTTGGGCTTTAACTCCTCTTTTGAACTCCGGTTTTTGGAACTCCACTTAATATACAAACCACTTGCTATTCAAGCCACAGAGCAGGCTCTATATTGCAAGCAGATTATATTGCATCTGACTCTGATGGCTCTGTGGGGGGAAGATAACCCCCCATAGAGACCTTAGCAGTCAGTCAGATAAAGCAATAAGAAGTAAGAAAGGATCCAGCGCTAAGACCAGGAAAGTCTGTTAAAATTGGAAACTTCTTCCGAGTTTTATTAGCGACAAGGGGTGTTAAAAATAGACAATCTGTGTTTGTTCAAAGTCAATATGGCTAGTTGAAAGGGAGAGGCGGGTGCCTACGCATTTCAGACGCGGTCTGCGTCCTTAGTCATGGCTTTCCGAAAAGCCATATTGACTTTGAACAAACACAGATTGTCTATTTTTAACACCCCTTGTCGCTAATAAAACTCGGAAGAAGTTTCCAATTTTAACAGACTTTCCTGGTCTTAGCGCTGGATCCTTTCTTACTTCTTATTGCTTTATCCATTACGTGTGCCAACACGTGGACCCGGGCACTATAGACAGTGTGACGTCTACAATCAGGTGAGCTGGAGGATTCCTCCCTTTCTTCCAGTCAGTCAGATACTCAGACCCGCCATAGAGCCTTCAGCAGTCAGTCAGACAATCTGACCTCCCTTAGCAATATAATAACTACTGAGGGCTCTATGGGGGTAAAGGATTATGCTGTAATGGGATGGAGTCTAACCATCCAACTGACCGCAGTGGGCTCTATGAAAGGAGGAATAACCATAAAGCCCTCAGTAGTTATTATACTGCAAGGGGGGGGGGGTTGAGCATCTAATTGACTTCTAATTGCTCTATGGGGGAAAATTATTATCCCCATAGAGCCCTCTGCAGTCATTTAGATGGGTAAACCCCCCACCTTGCTGTATAATCCCACCCCTAGTGTCGGCCAATGACTTTAATGTTTGTTGAGGCAGGAGGATGAACAGGCAGTACCACTATCCTCACCGCCCTGCTCTTCTCGTCAGACCTCGTTTTATGAAGGGAGCCCTCTCCGTTTCCTCTCTGGTGGCATGTGCAGCATCAGAGAGGTGTGTTCTACCACTAGCAGACATGCCTAATGTCTGCTAGCCTATTTATCTAACCCTATCCCGGCCCAGCATGCCCCTGCAATTTCTCTCCCTGCCCTTCCTCCCCATCTCCGCAGCGACTGTCAGCAGCGCTAGCACGCTGCATAATTCTTTTAAAATTATATGTGCGGTTCGGGCCTGAACTTCCCAAATGATGATCCGCCATTGGTTGTACTCACACACAATTATTAAAATAATTACAGAAAGAATGAACGAAACCAAACAAAACTGTGTGATAATAGAAATTATGCAAGATGCCAACAGAAACTGTATTCTTAAGCAATTAACTAAATCGTGCTCCCTCTGTTCCCCAAGTTAACCTTAGGTTAGTTTTTATGAATTCTAGTTCTCAAGGAATCCCAACAGATCATGTTTCGAGGATTTCTTAAAGAGGCTCTGTCACCAGATTATAAATGCTCTATCTCCTACATAATCTGATTGGCGCTGTAATGTAGATAACAACAGTGGTTTTTATTTTGAAAAACGATCATTTTTGAGCAAGTTATGAGCAATTTTAGATTTATGCTAATGAGTTTCTTAAAGACCAACTGGGCGTGTTTTTACTTTTGGACCAAGTGGGTGTTGTAAAGAGAAGTGTATGAGGCTGACCAATCAGTGACCAATCAGTGACTAATCCGCTTCATACACTTCTCATTGTTATAGCCCATCATGATCCACAGCACAGTGTGATTGTGCAGTGAAAGAAGCTGGGCTGGAACAATGAGAAGTGTATGAAGCTGATTGGTCACTGATTGGTCAGCGTCATACACTTCTCTCCACAACGCCCAGTTGGTCAAAAGTAAAAACACGCCCAGTTGGTCTTTAAGAAACTCATTAGCATAAATCTAAAATTGCTCATAACTTGCTAAAAAATGATCGTTTTTCAAAATAAAAACCACTGTTGTTATCTAGATTACAGCGCCAATCAGATTATGTAGGAGATAGGGCACTTATAATCTGGTGACAGAGCCTCTTTAAGAAGACTTGTACAAATTACTGATATACAGTAGTGAAACTAATTTAATCATCTAAGAAAGACGTCTGTTTTCTTCCAGAAAGAGCGTTCCTCTTGTCCATGGGCTTTGCATAGTATTGCATCTCAGCCCCTTTTACTTGAATGGGGATGAGCTGAAGTACCAGACAAAACCAATGGACAAGAGGGGCAGTCTTTCTGGAAGAATGCAGACGTGTTTTCTTTATTTCATACATCCCCTTAACCCCTTCCTGCCCAATCACATACAGTTACGTCGTCAGCGCTAATGTGTTAGCGCCTTCTCAAGTAACTGTATGTGATGGTGATGGAGCAGGCTCAGAGACTGAGCCATTGCCATCACCAGCAGGTGTCAGCTGTATATTATAGCTGACATCCCGCTGTAATGGCCAGGACTGGAGCTAGGCTCCGATTGTGCCAATTAACCCCTTAGATGCAGCGATCAAGCCTAATAGGGCTATTGTCAGTGAATAACTGACATCTCCAATACACTGAACTATGTAGGTAGTGCAGTGTATTAGAATAGCGATCAGGGCTTCATGCCTTCAAGTCCCATAGTGGGATAAAAAAGTTATAAGAAAGTTAAAAAAAATGTAAAAAAGTGAAAAAATAACCGCCTTTTTTTCCCATAATAAGTCTTGTATTATAGGAAAAAACTGAAAACATTAAAAAAAATTACAAATTTTTGGTATTGCCGAGTCCATAACGACCCAAACTATAAAGATATCATGTTATTTTCCTCGCTCGGTGAACACTGTAAAAAAATAAAAATAAAAAACAATTCCAGAATCGCTGTTTTTTGTCACCACCCCTCCCAAAACAAACTAAAAAGTGATCAAAATGTTGCATGTACCCAAAAATTGTACCAATAAAAACTACAGCCTGTCCTGCAAAAAACAATGCCTCCCACAGCTTTTTTGACGGAAACATAAAAAACGTATGGCTCTCAGAATATGGTGATACAAAAAATAAATTATTTTTTAAAAAAAAGTGATTTTATTGTGCAAACGCTGTAAAATATAAAAAAAAATGATATACATATGGTATTGCCGTAATCGTATCGACCCACAGAATAAAGTAAATATGTCATTTATAGCGCACGGTGAATGCCGTAAAAAAAACCTTGTCAGAATTGCTTGTTTTTGGTCGCCTTGCTTACCAAAAAATGGAATAAAAAGGGATAAAAAAAAATCTCATGTACTCCAAAATATTACTAATGAAAACTACGGATTGTCCTGCAACAAATAAACTCTCACAAGTTCTGGCTCACAGAATATGGCGTCACAAACTAGGCAGTGTGTTCCAAAAGCGGACAAGATTAGACACCATTTATCGGTGCGACACTGGCTACATATCTGCAAATTATTTATGTACCGCATTATTATACCCTCTTATTATACCCTGATTTACTCCGCACAGCTTACATATGCTCCCATATTATAAACCGAAATACCAGTAAAACCTCAATTAGAAAAACTGGCAAGCTAAATCTGCACTCCAAAAGCCAAATGGCACTCCTTCCCTTCTGAACCCTACAGTGTGCCCAAACAGCAGTTTACGTCCACATATATGGCATCACCATACCTGGTAGAACCCGCTTAATAGTTTATGAGATATTTGTCTGCAGTGGCACATACTGGGCACTAAAATGGCATATCAGTGAAAAATTAAAATTTTCACTTTGCACCATCCGCTGAGCGTTAATTTCTAATAAATAAAAAATACCCAGTGGGGTCAAAATGCTCTCTACACCCCTTTGCCTTGAGGGGTGCAGTTTACAAAATAGAGGTCACTACTTGTGGGTTTGTTTTACTATTTGACCACAGAGCCCTGCAATTGTGGGCCAACGCAGTGAAAATCACCAATATAGACCTCAAATGCGCATTGTGCTCTTTCAATCCTAAATCCTGTCATATGTCCATGCAAATGATAAATGCCTTGAGGGTGTAGTTTCCAAAATGGGGTCACTTCTCAGTGGTTTCTAATGTACTCTGGTACGTCAAGGCTCTGCAAATGCGACATGGCGCCCGTACACCAATCCAGCAAAATCTGCGCTCTAAAAGCCAAATTGGTGATCCTGTTTAGAGCTCTGCCATGTGCCCAAGCAGTAGTTTAGGGCCACACATGGGGTATCGTCATACTCGGGAGAAATTGAGTTTCAAATATATGGGCCTCTCAAAGCCACTTCACAACTGAAATGGTCCCTGAAAAAATAGCCTTTTGAAATTTTCTTTAAAATGTGAGAAAGTGCTACAAAAGTTCTAACCCTTGTAACGTCAATGGAAAATAAAAGCATATTAAAAAAACAATGCAAACATAAAGTAGACATGTAGGAAATGTTAATTAGTAAATATTTTGGGTGGTATTACTATCTGTTTTACAAGCAGATACATTTAAATTTAGAAAAATAATAATTTTTGCACATTTTCTCTAAGTTTTGGTGTTTTTCACAAATAAGCAATGAATTTATCGACCACATTTTTCCAGTAACATAAAGTCCAATATGTCACGAGAAAACATTCTCAGAATCGCTTGGATAGGTAAAAGCATTCCAAAGTTATTATCACATAAATTGACACATGTCAGATTTGAAAAAAATGGGGCTGGTCCTGAAGACCAAAATTAGCTTGGTCCAGAAGGGGTTAAAGAAAATCCTCAATACATGAAGTACTGGTGTTCCCTAAGGACTGGATTTAAGAGGCAATGGAGCAGATAAATGTATGCTGTCTGAGATTTAGACAGCATAAATTTAGATCAGGCAGACTAAAGATGAGCCAAATTTATCACAGTGGCGCACGCTGACTGATATATTTGGCGCAATTTGCTTGACATGCTAGACACTTTCCCCTCCCTATACCAATGATTGGTTGGCTTCATTTTCATTTGTCGAATTTTAGCGCATTTTAAGGCACCCCCCCCTACCCCACTAAGTCACACTCCCTTTTCTAGACACTTTTTCAAAGGTTCTAGTGAGGAGCAAACATCTGTACTTAAATTAGTCTCAAATTAAATGCCTTAAATTGCGCCATATTACATCAAAATTTGGTGAATGTTTCGACACATTCTAGACCCAGACATAGTAGTAAATCTGCCCTATTGTTTTAGGTTAATTCCAAACAGTTCTATAATAAGCCTCAGGCTTATTAGTGCTCATATTTGTTCTGATAATGCATAAACTCAAAGATTATAAGACAATTAAGTAAATGTGATACAAAGTGCAGAATATATGCACTTACTGTAGCGGCCACCACCGCACCTCTCTCTCCTCCACTTATACTCACCCTTCACCGTACCGCTCCAGTCACTCCAGGCTGCAGTCTGGCCTTCGTCCACACAGTGCCAGCTCTGCTACATCTACTATTCCTGGTACTACTGAGGACAGCTCACACTACTAGTTACTTAAAGGGAATGTGTTGCCAGCAAAACATGTTTTGTTTTTTTTAGTTAAACAATTAGTGTGTAGGTGATTAAACATTGTTCTAATTTTTTTTATTTTTTTCACGAGTCAGGAAATATTATAAATTGGATTCAATTTATAATATTTCCCAGCACTTGGTCACTAGATGGAGCAATTCCCAAAATTACAGCATTGCATGTGGTAAAGCAACCACATTGCTTTATGCTGCAATATTGGGAAAAAATCCCTCGCTCTAGTGAGCTCTCAGAATCCCCCCCCTCCTTTATCCTGGCTAGTGCCGGGAGAAACGAGGGGTTTGAACGGTCTAACCTCCTACACTGTGTGTCGCCATTTTTTGAGCTAACACACAGTGTAGAAGGTTTACATACACTAGTAAACACACACTGAAACACGAACATACATAGAAATCACTTACCTGCTCCAGTCGCCGCCGCTCCCTCCGGTCCGTCTGCTCCGTCTGCTGCCGCTGCTCCATGTGCACAAGTCCGGAAGCCGCGACCGGAAGTAGCAATCTTACTGTCCGGCCGCGACTTCCGGTCCACAGGAAAATGGCGCCGGACGGCGCGCATTTCAAATTGGACTGTGTGGTAGCGGCGCATGCGCCGTTCCCACACACACGGCGTACACCATAGTGGATGGAACGGGCCCTGTTCGCATTCCCTATGGGACTGGAGCTGCCGTATTCCATGTCTGTATGTGTCGTTAATCGACACATACAGAAATGGAAAAAAAAAATGGCAGCCCCATAGGGAAGAAAAAGTGTAAAAATAGAAAAAAGTAACACACAAACACACAAATAAATATAAACGTTTTTGATAAAACCCTAACATAAAACTGATATAAAAAAAAAAAATTTGGTGACACTGTTCCTTTAACTCTCTGCACTTGCTGTCCTTGGTTCTGGAGTAGCAGCAAGCATTAATTGGTCATCTTCAGCACCTGTTGCTTTCCTATATAAAGCTCTCACTCTCAGTTTGATTTTGCCAGAGCATTAAGGTTGTTCTCTCTTAAAACCTGGTTTTGTGTTTGCTGTTATTGATCTATTGGACTGTATCATCGATTATTCTTGTTTGCCTCCTACCTACCGACCCTGGAATGTGAACTATACTATTCTTCAGTACCACTGTCTACAACTACCGCTACGGATCCGGACTCGAGACTGTACACCTAAATAGTAAGTGCGCCATTTGACACTTCTATTTCGTTGGTTATTTATTTGCTGTTGTATCGGGAGACAATTTTAGGGGTTCAGCGATCAGGGGATTCCTTGCCCTGAAGACCAAGATCCTATACAAGGGATGGAGGGTGAAAAGCCAGGGTCCACTGGAATTCGCTCCCAGGTCTAGCCACCAGAAATCCAGTATGACACGGTGGGTTCACTATACCCCCTGCCGTCCAAAAATATTATTACTATGCTATATTGTACAGGGACCGTCACACTTCTCTTTTACAGTAAATTTCCAATATTCTAATACCTGTTCTCATTCGGTTCTTCTGATGATCCGGATTAATGGGGATTTATTTTAACTTATTTTTATTACTGGTTGTTACACATGTGTTAAAACTCAGTTATGTATAGGTCTGGCAACAAAAACTCACAGATCTTAAGAGTGCAGTGGCGGATTATCATTGTGGCAATCCGGGCAAGTGCCAAGGGCTTGAGGCATACAGGGGGCATTGTGAGTGTGTGTGGTGTTTTACTTTTCAGTGTTTGACCCAATTTTATTCATGGGGACAGTGTATGGTACGATTATATTCATGGACACTGTGTATTGTACTATTGTATTCAGGGGTGCAGTGTATGGTACTATTAGCTTAAGGGGCACAGTGTATAGTACTATTATATTCAGGAGCACAGTGTATCATACTATTAAATTCAGGGGCGCAGTGTATGGTACTATTATATCCAGGGGCATGGAGTGGCACCATGAGCATTTTATCTTTGTTTGTAGGTGCGGAAATGTTGGAAAAGTGAGCCGCCGAAGACATCTGAAAAGCAAACTCTGCAGAAATGGGCCATGGCTGGGAGAAGTCACCATGGAGGTCTGTACCGGATGGAGAAGAAATGAGAAAAATAATGAAAACGAATCTGAGAAGACATCACCTGCGAGACACTTAATATAAATGTTTATTCTCCCTCTGACTGATCAGTACTGTAGTCACTGTATGAACTCCAGCAAGGTGACGGATGGTAGCATTCTTTTTTTGTGAAACAGCAACTCTCAGCATATCCTTACCATTGTTCAGGCTATACTGGGAGATGTTGTTTTATGTCGTACAAACTTATACGGCAGGGGATAAACTGAATTTGCAAATTATCTCTATTTGTGCTCGTGCCGTATATATGTACTTAGCTTGGTTCTGGTGCTGTATTTATGTACTTGAGCTTTGTTCTGGTACTCTGTGCATATATATATATATATATATATATATATATATATATACTGAGCTTGGTTCTGGTGCTGTATTTATGTATTGCTCTTTGTTCTGGTGCTGTATATATTTACCTTATCTTAAGGTAAAAGTAGATGTTAAATCTACTTTTACCTTTTAGATAAGGTAAATATATACAGAACAAACTAAACCCAAAAAAACATGGAAGAATTTTTTTACATTTTGCAATTCAACCATTATATGGTAGTTTAAATAGTGCCAATATAAACTACAACTCCTCCCGCAAAAAATAATCCTTGACACACCACTCCATTGACATAAAAATAAAAAAGTTATGGCTCTAGGAAGGCGGCGAGTGAAAAAGTAAAATGAAAAAAATGAAAAATGGCTTGGACTTAAAGCGGTTAAACGACAGAGACTGTTTTTAACTGGTTCCTGACCGCTGGCTGTATTTTTAAGGTCAGTGGTCAGGGTCCTTAAAACCCGCGCCATAGACTTTTTACAGCGCGGGTTTTGACTTGCTGCCCGAGCGATCGAGCAGCTGAATGTCGGGTCTCCGGCAGTCAGTGACTGCCGGGGACCCTGAGGAGAGTATGGAAGCAGCTTTCGCTGCTTCTGTCTTCTCCGATCTCTATTGGTCCCGGTGTTCATGTGACTGGTCACATGATCGCCGAGTGCCATTCGTGGCAGACTGCTGCTGGATCTAACTAGACCCAGCACAGCCCTATTAGTGACAATAGTCACTATGAGAGGGCTGATTTCCCCTGTAACTGGGGCTGCTGTGCAGCTCCAGTTACAGTGGAAAAGCATGGTGTAAAAATAAAAATATATATATAAAGTTCCCCAAAGGTCTTTTTTTACCTTTTGAGGGACAGACCATAGTAATAAAAAAAAATAAAAGTAAAGTGCAAACATTTTTAACAATAAATACACATAACATACCCACCCCCAAAAAAACTTTCCCCCCGCCAATCATTGTTGTAACGCTAGCCCGGACACAATTACCCTAATATAGACAGGTAATATATTAAAACTTACGGTAGACAATGACGATCACAAATAAAAGGTCTATTTTAGGGTAAAACTATGTTATTGCGAAAATAAAATAGCTGAAAAGTAAAAAAGCTTATTTTTTTTACTATTTTCAAATTTTAAGGATAAAAATTCTAAAATAGCAAAAAGGATGTGTATAAAAATGCTAAAAAAAAAAAAAGGAAACCTGCATTGTCTATGGAAAAAAAATCACAAAAATCACGTCGCTAGCCAAGAAAATAAAAAAGTTATAGCCATTTAACTAACGCGTGCTAAAAATGGCTAAACAGTGTCTGGCCCTGAAGGCTCAAAATAGCCCCGTCCTGAACTGGTTAAGGTTATATTCATGCACAGCAAATTTGTTTTTCCAGAAACCACAAACAATTTAGTTCAGTCAATTGATGTAAAGAATATGGATGAAAGATAGAAAGTGCAAAATGACCCTGTGTACTATAATAACAAATGGCCTTAAAGGCTATGTACACCTTTGAAACTGTTTTTTGTTTTTTTTTGTTTTGTTTTTATAATAAAAACGTGTGTTTGGTGCAACTTTCTAATTACCTTTTTATTTAAAATTAATTTTACTTTTTGAGATACAGCTGCTTTTGAGATAACAGCTATATTTTGCGCTGAGACCTGAATCCGTCCGGTCAGCAGGACTGACGGGTTCAGTATCAGCGGGTCCTACGCTTCTTTGCCACGCAGGATCAAGTTGTTTCCGATCACATCTAGGTTCATAACTTAGATGTGATTGGTAACAGGTGGACCCGTCAGTGCCGCTGAGATGATGGATTCAGTTCTCAGCACAAGATACATCTACTCTGCATACAGAATACAAAGGCTGGGTTCACACAAGCATGTTCGGTCCGTAATGGACGGAACGTATTTCGGCCGCAAGTCCCGGACTGAACACACTGCAGGGAGCCGGGCTCCTGGCATCATAGTTATGTACGACGCTAGGAGTCCCTGCCTCGCTGCAGGACAACTGTCCCGTACTGTAATCATGTTTTCAGTACGGGACAGTAGTTCCAAGGAAAGACAGGGGCTCCTAGCGTCGTACATAACTATGATGCCAGGAGCCCGGCTCCCTGCAGTGTGTTCGGACCGGGACTTGCGGCCGAAATACGTTCCGTCCATTACGGACGTAACATGCTCGTGTGAACCCAGCCAAAGTAGCTGTATCTCAAGAAGTAAAAATATTTTTTAATAATATGTAATTAGAAAGTTGCACCAAACATGCATATATTGGATTATATATATATATATATATATATATATATATATATATATATATATATATATATCTTACTTTTTGTAATCATCCTTGTATTGGTCTTAATTTGTCTTTGTTGCTTTTTGATTCTAGATTCAGTAACGTCAAAATAGAAGGCCTATGGATAACTTGCTTTGTTTCCTCCCATGTGAAGCGTCCTAGAACCACCGAACATGCATAAAAATGTTTCCCCCTTCGTTGCTGCTGTTTTTACCCACAACACAATAATTATGCTTTTTTGATTATTACTATAATTGTATTGATGTTTTGCAAAAATAATTGTTTTTTGAGTATTAATAAACATGCACTTTAAACTTTTAACATATAGTGATGTAATTGATCCATTTGTGACCTTAAATGAATATTGATGGTTTTTGTACTATGTCACTTTAGATATTGTATTGGAAATAATAGTGTGTCTCAATTAATAGTTAGTTGGCACTTACATATATTATCACTTTTTTCTACAGATTATTGGGGGTAACCTATAAATACTGCATAATATCATTGATCATGCTATTTCATACATCCTGCTACAAGTAACCAATGATGATCAGTGTATGCATTCATTGGGTCTCTTCGTCTGTCCCGCCTTGCTCCAGTGTAGTTGTATGAGGGCTTTTTTTTTTTGCGGGAAGACTTGTAGTTTTTATTGGTACCAGTTTGGAGTAGAGGCGACTTTTTGATCACTTTTTATCACATTTTTTTTAAGTCAGGATTCACAGAAAGCAGCAATTTTTCAATAGTTTTTTATTGAATTTTTTACGGCGTTCACCGAGCAGGTTAAATAAAGTAATAGATTTAGTCGGGGTCGTTACGGATGCGGTGATACCAAATACGCGTAACTTTTTTACTTTATTTTGTTTTTTTAATAGTAAAGCAGTTTGTAAGGTTTTTCATTTTTTTTTCACTTTTTTTTTAAAATTAACTTTATTAAACTTTTTTTTTCACTTTTTTACTAGTCCCACTAGGGGACTATAATATGCGATTCTGCGATCGCATTTATAATACACTGCAATACTTTTGTATTGCAGTGTATTATGCCTGTCCGTTTAACAGGGACAGGCATCTGCTAGGTCATGCCTCCGGCATGACCTAGCAGGCATTCACTACAGGCAGACCTGGGGGCCTTTATTAGGCCCCCGGCTGCCATCGGAGACACAGACACTCGGCGATCTTATCGCCGGGTGTCAGTGGGATGAGAGGGAGCTCCCTCCCTCTCTCCAAAACCACTCAGATGCGGTGCATGCTATTGAGAACCGCATCTGAGGGGTTAAATGGGTGAGATCGATACTCACACGTTCGAGCAGGGACGCCCCCAGCTCTCAGCTACATCTGGCAGCTGAGAGCAGGGAGATTTGACAGCTCCCTGCTCTGTTTACTTATTCCGATGCAGCGACGTAAAAAGTCTATTGCATCGGAATAAGGCCCATTAGTGACCGACGTAGAAACACTATGGGCCGGTCACTAACGGGTTAACTATATAAGTTATATCAGGATAAATGAATGTCTATTCTAGTGGAAATCGCCAATTTTTCCTATGTTAGAGGTAGGCCTCGGACCCGAACCTATGGAGGCCAAAGAAATTATTG
This sequence comes from Rhinoderma darwinii, assembly GCF_050947455.1. Taxonomy (NCBI): domain Eukaryota; kingdom Metazoa; phylum Chordata; class Amphibia; order Anura; family Rhinodermatidae; genus Rhinoderma; species Rhinoderma darwinii. The sequence goes on along the minus strand of NC_134688.1, from coordinate 340,053,041 downwards.
TGATCCCTAAGAAATATAAGGACCCTCTCTTGCCGGAATCGTACCGGGCTATTTCACTGTTGAATACCAGCATCAAGCTGTTGGCCAAGGTTTTGGCCGGCAGACTGAGGAAGGTAGTTGAACAGTATAATTCATCCGGATCAGACTGGGTTTATTCCGGACAGGGTTAGGGTATGTTCAAACGGCGGGGGTCCGTAACGGCTGAAATTACGGGGATGTTTCAGCCTGAAAACATCCCCGTAATTTCAGCCGTACCGGCATGTGCAGGCGCTTGAACGCCGCGTCAATTACGGCCGTAATTAGCGCTGCTATTCATTGGAGTCAATGAATAGCGGCTCCAATTACGGCCAAAGAAGTGACAGGTCACTTCTTTGACGCGGGCGTCTATTTGCGCGCCGTCATTTGACAGCGGCGCGTAAATATACGCCTCGTGTGAACAGACAAACGTCTGCCCATTGCTTTCAATGGGCAGATGTTTGTCAGCGCTATTGAGGCGCTATTTTCGGGCGTAATTCGGGGCAAAAACGCCCGATTTACGTCCGTAAATAGGCCGTGTGAACATACCCTTATGGTAAAGAATGTCTGCTGAGTCTTTGCTAATTTACAATATGGGAATGTGTACACTAAGAAGGGTGCTATCCTCTCAATCGATGCTATGAAAGCTTTCAATACAGTGGAATGGTGTTTTCTTTTTAGGATTTTGGGTTGTTTTGGTATCGGGGAAATATTTATAAATTGGATTAAATTACTGTATAGACAAACACAGGCCAGAGTAGGCATGAATGGTCAGAATTCAGCGTGCGTTAATTTAGAAAGGGGAGTGTGGCATGGTTGTCCTTTATCCCCTTTTATTTGCTTTAGTAATTGAGGTTTTGGCAAAAAAGATAAGAACCTCAGAGAATATAGTGGGTTTCCAAATGGGTAATAAGGTCGATAAAAAAAGACGATGTTCTTCTGTTTATAGGGGATTTATTCTTGGTCGACCATGTAATTTGGCTATACCAAGAGTATGGTAAGCAGGCTGTCCTTCAAATCAATTGTCAAAAATCTAGTTTGTTAAACATCTTGGCCGAGGTTAACCCCAATCAGATTTCCTCCTTGAATTTTGTTGTTGTGTTCGAATATTTAAGCGTAAAAATTTCTAGGGACCCCACTAACTACATTACACTGAATATAATTCCTCTGTTTGCACTTTTGAGGGGAAAGTTAAAGTATGGAATAAGTTACCATTGACCAGAGCTGCAAAAATTGCACTGATAAAGATGTTTTTTTTACCTAAAATATTAAATTTTTTCTCCAACTGTCCGATTTGTTTGCTGGGAATTAAAAAAAAAATCTAGATGCTATCTCTAATAACTTAATTTAGAGCGGGGAAAAAAAATCGCATTAAATACTCTTTTCTTACTCTCCCGGTAACCAAAGGGGACTCTGTCCTTTCTGATTGGAGAAAGTATTTTTTAGCTGCTCAGTTCTGGCACTGGGAGGGCCTGGGGGCTAATAGATTTTTGTTGAAAACATTAGGGCACAAAAGGTCAATTCAAAGCTCTAGAAGCAGGGGTTCTGAATTTCCCTGATTTGGGATTGGGTCTATTTATCATAACCAGGTCTGGAATCCTGTTGTCATGTCCGTGGCTGCGGGCCGTCAGGTTAACTCTCCCCCGGACGGCCGCAGCCATGGGTGGACGAGCACTGGCCCCAGTCTCCTACTCACTTCCACTCACCTCGGCCGGGTCCAGTAGGGTGCGCGTGCACGCTCGTGCCTGCTCTTAAAGGGGCAGCGAGCACACCGGACCTTAATGTTTTAGTCAGGCCATGAGTGCCCTGGACTATAAGAGGGGCTCAGCTCCTTGCTTCAATGCCTGAGCGTTGTTTGTCATATCCTAGTTTGTCTAAGCAAATGGTCTCCTAGTGTTTTCCAGTTCCGGTGTTTCCTGTTCCTGTATCCCATATCCTGTATCCCGTGCTATCCTGTTCTAGTGCCGTGCTGTGCTGTGTTGTATCTACGCCTGTCCTGCTGCTCCACACCTGACGTCTACTCGCTGCCTAGTCCCAGCTGAGCCTGCCTTGCAACTGTCCGAGCTGCCACAGGTACCTTATACGAACTGTGAACTGTGACCTGCACCCTCTTGGCCAGCTGCCATACCGCCAAGGCACATCCCAGTGGGTCTACGAACCCAACAAATGTCAAACTCATTGAAAAAATGAATTCCTTTATTGAAGTCACTCCTCTATGGGACAATAGGAATATTGGTGAGTTTGACTGCCTCCCGGACTCTTGGTTTTGGAAAAGGCATCACATCACAAGGATATCACATTTATTTAATAATGCACAACTAAAAACTTCTACGGAACTGCACAAGGTCCCTGATTACGGTCTGTTTAGATATTTTCAAATGACAGATGCCTTTTTGGCCATTAAATATAAATCACGGTTTGTTCTTACACCTTTTCAATCATTAGAATGTTTAAAAGAGAAGAAAGGACTTTTGTCCTCACTATATAAAAAAAATATTTTCGGGGATGAAGGAAAACATATTAAATCACAAAGAAAATGGGATAAGGATCTTGGGATTTGGATTGACTGGGAGTCAGTTTATAAACATATTGGAGAAGCATCATTAAATCACGATCACCGATTTATTTGTTTTATGATCAACCAGAGACTTTATTATACAGCAAAGCTTTTAAAGGTTATGGGGTTAAGGAATAACGATAACTGTCAGAAATGCGTAATACACCAAGCGGATCTCATCCACTTGTTGTGGCGTTGTTCCAAGCTACGTAAATATTGGAGTCGGGTGGCAGCATCTATTTCTAAATTAATTCAGAAAGCGGAACCAATGCTATTTATTTTTGGCACCTCCGCTCTTTTGAAAGATTGTGGTTGTAGTAAATTACTTAGAAAGATTTTGTTTCTGGCAAGATTGGTTATCATTTATAAATGTATTTTAAAAGATTTCCCACGGGAAGTAGAATGGTACCATAATTTAAATAGAGTGATGCTTTTAGAAAGATCGTATTACTTGACGCTAAGTAAAGAGAAAGGGGACATATATAATGTTAACTTGGAAAACATTTTTTGTTCTTTTTGTTATGTAGTATGGAATATTTTGATGTAATTCAACAATAATAAAAAATTATATTATAATAAAAAACTATAGTCATAATTTGATCCATGGGTGGGATAATAGTGCTTTTCCAGTGCCTTGTGATGGCTACGTTTTTTCGCAGAAAATTTTTAGCAAATCCATCATGCCATCATTTGGTATAGATTGAGTTCCCAAGAAAAACAATATAAGGACAGAAAGGGTAGAATAGATTCTGCAGAGAGTTAAAACATTAATCAAAAAATAATTGCTCACAAGTTCGACAGATAAAGACAAGAACATAACTGTAAAGGATCTGCCAGGCACAGCTTCGGGGTTAACTCCCATAATTAATCAGTCAGCACCTGAATCTACATCCCTGAGACTGACTCCAGCTTCCACCACTCAGGCTGGCAGGCTTAGGAGTGGGAGAGCCTATCGCAACCTGGCCAGACTCAGCTAGCTCCCGCCCTTGGTCTATTTAAGCCTGCCCTTCCTGTCCCTCGGTGCTTGTGATTCTTTTCGTGTGGTTTCCTGGCCCAGCTACAGCTCCTTCTATTTTGATCCTGCTCCATACAGACCCTAGCTTACTGACTACTCTTCTGCTCTTCGTTTGGTACCTCGCACACTCCTGGCTTGACTCGGCTCGTTCACCACTCTGGTTGCTCACGGTGTTGCCGTGGGCAACTGCCCCTTTCTCTTGCTTGTATTCCCTTGTATGTTTGTCGTATTTGTCGTGCACTTACTGAGCGCAGGGACCGCCGCCCAGTTGTACCCCGTCGCCTAGGGCGGGTCATTGCAAGTAGGCAGGGACAGAGTGGCGGGTAGACTAGGGCTCACTTGTCCGTTTCCCTACCTACCTATGTAACTCGGGGCCTCCGTGTCCCCCCAACAACGTAGAGAATTCCGCAGGAAGAATGGTCTCTGCTTCTACTGTGAGGATGACAAGCATCAAGTGAACAACTGTCCTAAGCGTAAGAATGCAGCCAGAGAACTTTCGCGCCTAAGTGATCATCGGGGAGGTCACTTGGGCGCACAGGTATTTCCCGTAAATAGGAAATGTACTAAGATCTTGCTTCCCTTTCAGGTCTCTTTTGGTGGTAGGTCTGCTACCGGCAGTGCCTTCGTGGATTCAGGGTCCTCTACTAATATCATGTCTGTGGAATTTGCTATGTCTCTTGCTATGCCTCTGATTGATTTGCCTAAACCTGTCCCGGTAGTGGGTATTGACTCCACTCCTCTTGCTAATGGTTATTTTACACAGCATACCCCTGTTTTTGAACTCCTTGTTGGCTCCATGCATTTGGAGCAGTGCTCTGTACTGTTGATGCAGGGATTATCGTACGATTTGGTTCTAGGCCTTCCCTGGTTGCAGTTGCATAATCCCACGTTTGACTGGAATACTGGGGAGCTAACCAAATGGGGTAATGAATGTTTTACGTCATGTTTTTCTGTTAATTCTATTTCTCCCCCTGAGGTGGCGAACACGCTACCCGAGTTTGTTCAGGACTTCACTGATGTTTTCTCTAAGGAGGCCTCCGAAGTGTTACCTCCTCATAGAGAATACGATTGCGCTATCGAATTGGTACCAGGAGCTAAGCTTCCTAAGGGTAGGATATTTAATCTTTCTTGTCCCGAACGTGAAGCCATGAGAGAGTATATCCAGGAATGCCTGGCCAAGGGTTACATTCGTCCCTCTACTTCTCCGGTAGGTGCTGGCTTCTTCTTCGTAGGGAAGAAGGATGGTGGTCTTAGGCCATGCATTGACTACCGTAGCCTGAATAAGGTCACGGTAAGGAACCACTATCCCCTTCCTTTGATTCCTGATCTCTTCAATCAGGTTCAGGGGGCCCAATGGTTCTCTAAGTTGGATCTACGGGGGGCGTATAACCTTATCCGCATCAAAGAGGGGGATGAGTGGAAGACTGCGTTTAACACGCCCGAAGGCCATTTCGAATACCTCGTCATGCCCTTTGGGTTGTGTAATGCCCCTGCGGTCTTCCAGAATTTCATAAATGAGATTTTGAGAAATTACCTGGGGATATTTCTTGTAGTGTACCTTGATGACATACTGGTGTTTTCCAAGGACTGGTCCTCCCACATTGAGCATGTCAGGAAGGTGCTCCAGGTCCTTCGGGAAAACAAACTGTTTGCCAAAACCGAAAAATGTGTGTTTGGGGTACAGGAAATACCATTTTTGGGTCAAATCCTCACTCCTCATGAATTCCGCATGGACCCCGCCAAGGTTCAGGCTGTGGCGGAATGGGTCCAATCTGCCTCCCTGAAGGCGTTAGTGTTTTTTGGGGTTCGCTAATTATTACAGGAGATTTATTGCTAACTTCTCGGTCATCGCTAAGCCTCTTACGGACCTCACTCGCAAAGGAGCTGATCTCCTCCACTGGCCTCCTGAGGCTGTCCAGGCTTTTGAGGTCCTTAAGAAGTGCTTTATCTCGGCCCCGGTGCTGGTTCAGCCCAACCAAATGGAGCCATTTATCGTGGAAGTTGACGCATCTGAGGTGGGAGTGGGGGCTGTCTTGTCCCAGGGTACCAGGTCCCTCACCCATCTCCGCCCCTGTGCCTACTTCTCCAGGAAGTTTTTGCCAACTGAGAGTAACTATGATATTGGCAACCGCGAACTCTTAGCCATTAAATGGGCATTTGAAGAGTGGCGCCACTTCCTGGAGGGGGCTAGGCACCAGGTAACGGTCCTTACCGACCACAAGAATCTGGTGTTCCTAGAATCTGCCCGGAGGCTAAACCCGAGACAAGCTCGATGGGCGTTATTTTTTACCAGATTCAATTTTTTGGTTACCTATAGGGCTGGGTCTAAAAATATTAAGGCTGATGCACTGTCGCGTAGCTTCATGGCCAGCCCTCCTTCGGAGGAAGATCCTGCTTGTATTTTGCCTCCAGGTATAATCATTTCCTCGATCGATTCTGATTTAGTCTCTGAAATTGCTGCTGATCAGGGTGCAGCTCCCGGGAACCTTCCTGAGAACAAGCTGTTTGTTCCCCTGCAATTCCGGCTAAGGGTACTTAGGGAAAATCATGACTCCGCACTATCTGGCCATCCAGGCATCCTGGGTACCAAACACCTCATTACCAGAAATTATTGGTGGCCTGGGTTGCCTAAAGACGTTAAGGCCTACGTCGCCGCTTGTGAGGTTTGTGCTAGGTCCAAGACTCCCAGGTCCCGACCAGCGGGCTTACTGCGTTCGTTGCCCATTCCCCAGAGACCATGGACACATATCTCCATGGATTTTATCACCGATTTGCCTCCATCCCAAGGCAAGTCGGTGGTGTGGGTGGTAGTAGACCGCTTCAGTAAGATGTGCCACTTTGTGCCCCTCAAGAAACTACCCAACGCCAAGACGTTGGCTACCTTGTTTGTCAAACACATCCTGCGTCTCCATGGGGTCCCTGTCAATATTGTTTCAGACAGAGGGGTACAATTTGTTTCATTGTTTTGGAGAGCCTTCTGTATGAAGTTGGAGATTGATCTGTCCTTCTCCTCTGCCTTCCATCCTGAAACCAATGGCCAAACTGAGAGGACTAATCAATCTCTAGAACAATATTTAAGGTGTTTTGTCTCTGACTGTCAATATGATTGGGTCTCATTCATTCCCCTCGCCGAATTTTCCCTTAATAACCGGGTCAGTAACTCGTCAGGGGTCTCCCCCTTTTTCTGTAATTTTGGGTTTAATCCACGGTTCTCCTCCGTTTCACCTGGTAGTTCCAACAATCCCGAGGTAGAGGTCGTTCATCGGGAACTGTGCACAGTCTGGGCCCAGGTTCAGAAGAACCTAGAGGCGTCCCAGAGCGTACAAAAAACTCAGGCTGATAGAAAACGTTCTGCTAACCCCCTGTTTATGGTCGGGGATCTGGTGTGGTTGTCGTCTAGGAACTTGCGTCTCAAGGTTCCGTCCAAGAAGTTTGCTCCCCGGTTTATTGGGCCGTATAAGGTCATTGAGGTCCTCAATCCTGTCTCCTTCCGGCTGGAGTTACCCCCGTCTTTTCGTATACACGACGTGTTTCATGCCTCCCTCCTTAAACGCTGCTCCCCGTCCTTGGCTCCCTCGAGGAGACCTCCTGTTCCCGTCCTCACCCCTGAGGGGGTGGAATTCGAGGTGGCCAAGATTGTGGACAGCAAGATGGTCCAAGGCTCCCTCCAGTACCTGGTCCATTGGAGAGGATATGGGCCCGAGGAGAGGACTTGGGTACCCGCCCGGGATGTTCACGCTGGGGTATTGGTCAGGAGGTTCCACCTGCGTTTCCCCAGTAAGCCAGGTCCACTTAGAAAGGGTCCGGTGGCCCCTCATAAAAGGGGGGTACTGTAAAGGATCTGCCAGGCACAGCTTCGGGGTTAACTCCCATAATTAATCAATCAGCACCTGAATCTACATCCCTGAGACTGACTCCAGCTTCCACCACTCAGGCTGGCAGGCTTAGGAGTGGGAGAGCCTATCGCAACCTGGCCAGACTCAGCTAGCTCCCGCCCTTGGTCTATTTAAGCCTGCCCTTCCTGTCCCTCGGTGCTTGTGATTCTTTTCGTGTGGTTTCCTGGCCCAGCTACAGCTCCTTCTATTTTGATCCTGCTCCATACAGACCCTGGCTTACTGACTACTCTTCTGCTCTTCGTTTGGTACCTCGCACACTCCTGGCTTGACTCGGCTCGTTCACCACTCTGGTTGCTCACGGTGTTGCCGTGGGCAACTGCCCCTTTCCTTTGCTTGTATTCCCTTGTATGTTTGTCGTGCACTTACTGAGCGCAGGGACCGCCGCCCAGTTGTACCCCGTCGCCTAGGGCGGGTCGTTGCAAGTAGGCAGGGACAGAGTGGCGGGTAGACTAGGGCTCACTTGTCCGTTTCCCTACCCCCCGTCATTACAATAACATATGATACAGTGTGCCTTTGCCACTGCATTTACTTCAGCAAATGTGGGATGTACTAGATACATATGACTTAATTTGTCAGGTGTAAAATAGCATTGCAGGATGGTTTTTATTACTGATTCATAATGGGATGCACAGCAAAAAGATTTTGCAGACATTTTCGCGAAGTATCTGCAATCCAAATCAGGTAAGGTTTGACATCATTTTTTTTTTCACAACAGGGTAGGGAGTTTTGTTTTTTTAACTAATTTATTTTTGGAGCACAGGGGCACATATAATGGTTTATGGCCTTTAGTATTACCCCTGAGAGGTTGGGTCCGGAGGTTAAAGACTACAACGTTAGCTGTAAACTCATATGGACGGCTCGTTTGAAATAGATGTCAGATCCTTAAGTATTTATAAAATGCTCTATGTGAGATTTGATATTTTTATTGAGATCAACAAATTGTAGCAGTAGATTATCACTGAAAAGGCACTGAACATGTGTAAGGCCCTGGTCTTTCCAGGAGCCCAGATCAATATTTTGGAGGAAAGGTTCAAACTTTTCTAGAGGGGCGAGAGCCCAAAGAGAAACTTGTTGTCCGCCCTTTGAATTGGAATGAAATTCAATTTGCTGTTGATGTAGATAGGAAATATGACAGAGAATTAGTGAGTTAGAGTCAAGGGATGAGATTAAAAATGCTCTAAGATTTTTCTTAGGAGCTATTGATGTTTCTATATAGATCAAAAGTTGAGACATGATCCCAAGCTACTAACCTCTTAATTGGTTTCCTTGTGTCACCAAGTAATAGTCTAAAATGTTGGAAAGACTCAGACCACCAAATCTTTTAGTTCTATGCCAAATATTTTAGGGGGTGCAGAGCTTACCAGATTTCCAGATAAACAAGGTTAAATTTTTTTGTGCTGTAGTAAAAGAAGATGTAGGTGAGGGCCTGTTTGCATCAGCGTTGGCTTTCTGTTGAGGGGTTCCATCTGAGGTTTCCGTCAGGAGAACCGCGCTATTGATTCCCCTCAACAGAATGGCAAACGGAAACCTTAGCTTCCGTTTGCATCACCATTGATATCAATGTTGACAGAAACATTGCTAATGGTTTCCATTTGTCACCATTCCGTAACGTTCCCATTTTTCTGACGGAATCAATAGCGCAGTTCTCCCGACGGAAACTTCCAACGGAACCCCTCAATGGAAAGCCAACGCTGATGTGAACAGGCCCTAAGCAGATAGGCACTGTTCTAAATATGTATAACTGTATAAATGTGGTATCTTAGCATTTCGAAGGCCGCTACATGTCCTACCCAAGAGATTTTGTATTTAGAAAGCTGTGCCATATCCGATTCCATTAGCTTCAATAGAGAAATGTAATTCACCTGATATAGGTGATGGATGCAGGTTGTGACATTTATACCTAGGTATTTGGTGGAAAATGATTGCTGATCTAGTAAAAATATATACTATTCAGGTGGTCAAGATCTGTGGACGGGATATTAATCGGCATAACTTGGTATTTCCCCTCATTTATTTTGTAGTATAATAGTGAGCTGAATTTCTAGTAGGCCCTGAAGTGTCTAACGCTAGGGCCATGGACTGCAGGGGGACTTTTAATAGTTTATACCAATTTTAAACTTGAACCTCCAGCAGCTTTAAGAGAAAGTGTGATGGGAGGGGCCCTTACTTTATATAGCAATGTACTCAGGAACTGGCTTTACCTTCTGCATGAACTGGTGAGAGGAACACCTGCCCGAGCTTCCCCTTTTTTCTGTTTCCATTTTCTTCTTTTCTTTAATGTTTTTCAATGTCACAGCAATGGCAATATTCTGTGCCCTGGTAAAATCACAAATCTGGTCCACAAGCTCACAGCCCCCAGCAGCCTGTCATTCTGGACTATTTTTTTTCCTCGGACTTGAGAACAGAAGAAGGAAATATTTGGGCATGGAAAATTTTTGGTGTTAAAATGCAGTTTCAATAAAGCTGTGGCCAACACCACTTGACTCCATTGAAGGTTTAAATGTGTTATTTGTTAATATATGGGTAATAGGTGTGAAGATACGAAGAGGGAGGTGACATATATTAATAGGGCTTACATCCTTGCACGTGTAATGATATGTAAAGCTTCTTTCAATTATTCTATTAGGTGTTCCAATGTAAAGAAAACATCATTGGACTCATTAGGCTTAATCGCCTGGGCAAGAGGTACAATTTATAATACAAAGATTAAAGGAGTCTGGGGGCAACCTTGTGGAGTCACATTTGTGATCAAAAATTCACTCGAAAGAGTGCCATTAACAAAAATTTTCGCCGAGGGGGAAGAGTACAGGACTTTTATACCACCCCGAATACCCATCTTATCAAGGACTGAAAATGTGAATGATCAATTGACTTGGTCAAACGCCTTTTCAGTTTCTAGCGTGACCATTGCAGGTACAATGCCAGATCTTTCAACAAAGTCTAATAAATTGATAACTTTTCTAGTATTTTATATAACCTGGCGGCCCTTTACCAACCATACTTGGTGAGTACAAACAAGCGATGGAAGCAGTGGGGCCAAGTGAATAGCTATAGTTTTTGCATTGATTTTTAAGTGAGTGTTCAATGATGATATCTGCATGAAATTTTGTGGTACATTTGGTGACTTTTCAGGCTTGGGGACGACGACAATTCTAGTGCATAAGATTTCTATCGGGAGAAAATCCTTCTGTGAATGCATGTAATAGGGTGTTATGAAGATGGGGAAGTAAAGGTTCCAAAAATGTCTTGTAACAAAAGTTAGAAAGGCCACCTGGGTCAGGATATTTATAGCATATTTGTATGCAATTCAGAACTCTGAAGAGGAGAATTCAGTAAGTCTAGTTGGTTATTGGTCAAGGAAGGGAGATGCAATTTATCTAAGAACTCATGTATGTGAGAGATCGGGACCTGAGCAGTAGCTGAAGATGGATGGAGATTGTATAGTGAGGAGTAACATTCAATAAATTTATTAGCAATATTTAAAGGGTCATAGAGTTTTGTCTGTTCGGGAGAATCAAAAAGAAAATAAATTCTGGAATTAATCTGTTGTGCTTTGAGGGGCTAAGCTAATAGTTTACTAGCTTTGTTCTCTTGTGAGTAATAGGGTGCTTTAATCTTCTGCAGACCTTTCTCATAAGTATAAAATCTTTCAGTTGTAAACGTAAAATCCTGAGTTGCTTAGATCTCTAATTTTTAGACAGTTTGTTTGACATCTCCAATGTGTGCATTTTAGCTAGAATATCCTGGAATATCATCTTTTTCTCCCTATCTTTTTTGGTTCTATGACCCAATTTAATAAAGATACCCCTAATAAAGGCCTTATGAGCAGTCCACAGGGAAAAGGACTGGTTACTGAATTTAAGTTGGTGTGAAAATATTTGAGGGAATTTTCTAGCGCCGCTCACCATGTGCGGTTGTCATCAAGTATGAGTAACAATTCCATAAAGATGCATAAGTTCTATTATAACTTATGTAATAGAGAGAGATAGCTGCATGGTCTGACCATTTGATTAGTCCAATAGTTGAATTTTTGGCATTTTGCAAAAAGGATCTGTTCAGTAGGAAGAGATTAATATGAGAGTTTGTCTTGTGTACTTGGAAGAAAAAGGAATGGTCCCTAAAGCGGTGGTACACTAGTCATGAGAGCTGTAATAGCCGACGAAGAGGAAGTGGTGCAGACCGATGGTTCCAGTGAGAAGGCAGTAGTGCGGGTTGGGAGCTGTGCAAGAGAGTCTGGCAGCAAGGAGAGCAGGAGTGAGAGATGCAACTGAGTCTGCTAAGAGTCTGTCTATCGGAGGCTGAGACTTAGGCCGATTAAAGAACACGTGAGAGGAAGCTGGCCTGCTTGAAAGGAATCAGCAAAGAAAATATTCTAAGTGCGTAATGGAGCACTGTTTGGAAAGATAATTAAAGTAAAAGCCTAAAGAGAACTTATAAGGAGAGGGCCCCCGGAGTGTGTAACAATTGAGGAGTCACAAAGTGGTTGAATATCACCATAATTGGAGTGAAATATTATGGTATATCATAATAGGACTGATATAGTAAATAGCACCACAGCTCTGGAATAGCATAAGGAAGTTATGTGGATTCCAATCAAGACTGCATGTTTATCGTTATAATACTGCTATTTCAAGTTGTTTTCAACTTCTGCCTAAGTAAAAAGAAGAACCGTTATCTCAGTCTATGCCTCCATTATTACTCATATTACAGGCTTACAGCCACTCATGGTTCCCCTGCGTGCCCTAGTGTGGTAAATTTCTATAGTAAAAAGTCCTGGGTTTGCATGCATATGTTATAAAAACATTGCTAGAGCTATATGGTTACTTTTAGTACAGTAATACAAATGATAAATTTGAGCAAGACACACGCGGATTGTATATCATTATTATTTGAAATAAATGTACTTCCTTCATTGACGGTTGCATTATCAGAATTTATTTTTTTGGGCCCAATCAAGAAGAATTAATAATAATTTTGGGTGGTGGTATAGCCTCACTAACCTCCATGTTTAGCAACATCAAGGTTGTAATTTTAGAAAATGGTGGCACTGTACACAACGGTTGGAAAAGCTGTTGCTGATTTGCCCTAGAATTATTTAATGGGGCTAATCTGCGTGTGGCTAACTGCACAGAAACCTTTTTAAGAAGAGACATGTCACTTCTCTATTTTGTGTGACGCGTGGTTTACAATTTTGCATGTCTTTATGTAAGCGGTTTTTACTTGTATTTCAGAGCGGTATACGAGTGGTTTCTGCACCAATATATGAAAATCTGCCGTGTGAACATGGACATAGGGTTTCTAAAGGTTTCATGTTTAATTATTTGCATTTCTTTTGTTCTCAACATGTTTTTTTACAATCCAACTGACTATATTAAAACGGTTGTCTCATAAATACATGCATCAGAATGGTCGCCACGTAAAACGACATTAAATGTCTGGCTGGTCGAGGCTTCCCTGCTGATGGTGTCGGGAGCTGTCTTGTATATGCCTCTATTTCTGTAATGAGTCAACCCCATTAACAAAGTTTTAATCAAAAATAAATTGTTAGTTAAAGTGTTGCATCTTTATAGTAGCCATTTTATCATTTTTGCCTTTTCATAATCAGATCTTTGAACTATTTTACATGTAATTCAATGGCTGCCCAATAATTATACCAAACTAAATATAATGAATTTCTCACTAACATTATGATCACCTGAAAATACTGAACTATTAAAAGTTTCCCATGATCTAGTTCTCTCATTGGAAATCCACTGGCAGGAGTAGTCAAAAGAGCTAGATGCCTCCCCATTTTGTGATACTCTGGTGTCGCCCCATTAGTACTCCACTTACAAGTAACAATGACTCTTTATAGCTTGCTGTCTGCTAAACCTATCCACCATTTTTGTGTATACTACCATATTTGATATTACCTCCTTGGCTTTCTCCCTGATGCACTATTTTTATAGACTGTTATCCGCTGACAGAACAACAAACAGGTATTTTTTTAGGTTTTTTTTTCACTAAAAAGGAAGAAGCTACAATTGCCTGCAGGGCAGCCCCATGCTAAGGATGAAATTGAAAAAAATGTGTTCAACCAATCCATATCATTCCTCCATGCCCACTGGAGATGCAAGATACAATTAATTCTGATCTTTTTCTTTGCGCATCTGCACATCTGTATCACCATTTCGTGTTTCACTGACAGGCCAGCATGACACTAAGGGCTCATTCAGATGAGCGTGATTCTTGTCCGTGTGCTGTGCGGTGAGACAACGCACAGCACACAGACCCATTGATTTCAGTGGAGCTATTCACACATGTGTGAGTTTTCAGGTAGCAAGTGTCCATTGCGTGAATTTCACTGCATTTTTACGCACCTAGTCGCCCATTGAAGTCAATGGGTGTGTGAAAACCACGGAAAGCACACGGACGCACATCCGTGTGCTGTCCGTAATTCACGCATTAATTACATTGCATGGCTGTCTGCAATAACAAGCCGTATATACTGCATGAATATCCAAGGGAGCATTTATTATATAACTGAGGCATGTCTTGAGTAGTTAACTATATGGTTATTGAGAATAATGCATATGTACTTAAATTTTATCTGAACCCATATTTATTTTAAATATACCTATTTATAGTTTTATCCGAATTATTATATTGCATATTCGTTTATGTTTATATTTATCCTGTTGTACATAACTGAAGTGCCGATAGCAGGAATGGCTATGCCTTGCCAACAGCAATGTCGCCTTATACCTGTGTGTATCGTGCTTACACCAGACATGAGAATTGTTTTTAATTCACCAATGTTTAAACAGCCACTTGTGAACTCTGACCCTAGAGCCTCCATATGGATTAATGACCGGTTATAAAACAACTGTCAGGGCGGGTGACCGTCCTTGTGTTTTTTTCAGCCTGATAAAGAGACCAGTCCGGTCTTGAAACGCATAGCTTTCACATTTTATTCTTTTAAAAACACAACAGTAAACGCATAGCTTTCACATTTTATTCTTTTAAAAACACAACAGTAAACAGACAATAAGTCCACTTTGTGGTTGTCTTGAGTTTATATGGATCAACGCCAGTAATCACTAACCAGCGTAACCTGCCAAGTACTCATCACTGGGGAGGAACAGCGTCGACAAGTGGTATTTCCTTTTTCTTGAACTTTCAATATATCCTGCCTACAGGTCACAGGAAGAATCCCTGGCTGCGGACCTCCAGGTCTAAAATCCACATTCAAGGACATTGTGCTCCCAGCAAAATGCTATCAGGAGAGCACCATTCCTCTTCCCTGATATCACACGTTCAAAACCTCGGGATGATGCACCATGTGCGTCGTGTATTTTTTATATATTTTTTCATATAACATGACACTAAGGGCTCATTCAGAGATGCGTGATTTTCGTCCGTGTGCTGTGTGTTGAAACAACGCACAGCACACGGACCCATTGATTTCAGTGGGGCTATTCACACAAGCATGAGTTTTCATGCAGCAAGTGTCCATTGCGTGAAACTCACTGCGTTTTCATGCACCTAGTTGTCCATTGAAGTCAATGGGTGTGTGAAAACCACGGACAGCAGACAAACGCACAACCGTGTGCTGTCTGTAATTCATGCATCAAGTACATTGCAAAAAAAAAAAGAAGTGTTTGCAAGTCTGTGAAAAACATATGCCACACGCAAATCACACTGATGCAAAAACGCAACGCGCACGGACAGATTTACGAGCGTAAATCTGTCACGCTCGTGTGAATGTAGCCTTAATGATAAGCAAGCCTGTGCTTGCACCCATGAAGATGCACTAAAATTATGTGTAATGCAGAAACGCGTTGGGTGTTAAGATCTATTGATAGGGGGTAGACTGTGTATGATTTTGACAGAGAGGTTAGTCAGTTCAAGTATCATTGCTCATGCACCCCACCTTTCACTGGCCTAATCCTTTTAATAAACTGCTTATTTCACTTAATATGGTTGAAACGGTTGGAAACATTGGAGTAGTGTACTTGGCTTTAGGGGCCTGCACTGTCTGCAGATCCCATCAACATGAGCCGTTTTTGGGATGCAGTAGAATGCGCTATGTGTATGATAAAACTTCCACCATGTAATTGATAGCACTAACATGCCAGCTTTGTGTCAGCATGGTGCAGCATACATGCTGTACATTTCAGATAGCTTAAAGAATCTATGCCCCAACACACTACAAATGTTCTGAAAACAAAAGTAGATCTGGCCTGCTATTAAGTGGTGGTCACAAATGTTACTTCAACAGTTTCCCTGTGCACGTACAAATAATTAGGTGTGAAGTTTATTGAAATGACACAAAGATGAGTCATGACTACAGCTCATTAGTATTTCAAAGATAAAATTTCTTGCTGAGAAAAGGGGAAACAAGAGTTTCGGCACAAATGTGTTATGTCCTAAATTTACTGGCAAAACAAAAAAATCTAATAATGAAGAAGAGAAACTTACATATATTTGTAATATGAATTCATTAATTGAATTTTTCTCCGGAGATAAAAAGTCAATGTTCCACATTATATCCATAATTATATCCATGTATTTGTGCCTTTCTTTTGGCATAATTTACTCCAAAAAGGTGCCTTTTCTGCTGGGTAACATATTTATTAACCAAAATGTCAAAATGCAGTGCCATGACAGGCCATGCACCTCAGTTTGGAAAAGTGAATTGAAAAGAGGCTGTACTGTCAGACTGAGACACATTTTTTAAAAGAAAAACCTACCTTATTTGATATGCTTTGTAGATTCATACTCTATTCATTTACATCTTCTAACAAAATCAGCTCTAAAATGTGAGGTTCAAAAATATACAAAATACAGCTAAGTTTCTATAGAAACCTCTTTAGATCTCTGTATTCAGTCACGAACGGCTACCTGGTATTATCTAGTCTTCTAAAACAAAACAAAAAATTAAATTTCCAGTTTTAATTGCACCATAAACTTTGTTGTTATCATTGCAGACATAGGACATATCATCAATAAGGTCTAATGGGTTATTTGTGAATCAACATAGAAGTAAGGGTTTTCCAAGGCACCAGATATGGATTAAAAATGAACCTTTATTAATTCAAAATAATAAAAAGGCAATGTTTTGACTTTAAAGAGCCTTTTTTAAACCTGCTATGACATTCGCCTGAAAAAGGCCCTGCGAGGCTGAAACGTTGCCTTTTTTTTTTTTTTTTATTATTATTATTATTATTATTATTATTATTATTATTATGTTTTAATCCATATCCAATTCTTTGGAAACACTTTTCTTCTATATGACTACTTAATAATAAAAAGTATATATTGTACCAAGGAAAATAGTGGAAGAGAGCTGAAGCAGTGTGGTGCAGAGAAATTACATTGCTCCTTATTTGTGAATAAACCCATACAAAATAAAGCCTAGTGGCAAGGGACTCATTATTGTATCATAGACTGGTACTCAGGAGGGCCATTCCAGTTTTGTCTGTACGGCCAAAGTCCTGTAAAATAAAATGATAAAACTAGCATTTTGTTTTTTAGAAAAAGTTGAAAAAAATAAATCAAACAATAAAACCCCGAAACCCTTATCAGTAATTTCTCAGATTAAAAATAAAAAACTATTTAATAGCACTTTGGGATCGCAAAGACATAAGCAAACATTAAATATATTGATGTTTTAAAATTGCATTAATGCTGTGTTTACTATGCTTACAAATGTGAGATTCTTAGTGCAAATTGTGCTCAAATTGTGTGAGCCCATCTACCATGACAAGCCGACCACTTTTTAGGGGACCCCTAACCTAAACAGACACCTTTCTCCTGGACCTACAAAATGAACACAGGGTAGGCAGAAACCAGAGTTTCTTTTGGACGATACCCCTATGAGGGACACAAATGTCAACGGAAAAATGGCAACAAAGTTTAAAAAAATCACATTTCTGAAAAAGAATGTAAAAATTTGTAAGGCAACTTAAAATGTATGTTCACAAATGCCCTAAGTCTAAAAAGCAAAATGGCAGGAGCTGGGGCCTTGGGACATATCAATATAGTTGATGTTGCTGAAACATGGACGGACTATTCAAATGATTCAGCTTTAAATCATTTTCTACACAGTTTCAGAAGGAGAAGGCAAGTAGGGAAGGCGGTGCAGTATATATTTTTGTTAGAAGTGATATGAAGGCGAGTGTGAAAGAGACAGTAGTGGGTGAAGATTGTGAGGATGTTGAAACCTTTAGGGTAGAATTACAAAAGGAGGTAAACACTGAAATATTTCTTTTTGTGTAATCTATAGGCCCCCCAACATCACTGAAATGTCAGCTGTATAAACAGATGGAGCGGGCTGCATAGCCTGGTACTGTAGTGATAAATGGAGGTTTTAAATACCCAGATATTAATTGGGGTCATGGCTTTGCTTCATCTGAGAAGGGGAGAGGTTTCTTCAGCTTGTTGCAAGATAATTTTATGGCCCAGTTTGTGGAAGAGCCGAGAAGAAGTGATCTCTATTTGATCTAGTAATTTATAACAATACAGAGCATGTCACTGTTCGTGAAAACCTAGGTAAAATTGATCATAATATAATTTAATTTTGCCTAAACTGCATAGTTCCCAACCATCCCAGATCCAGCGGGACAGTCCTGGTTTACCACCGCTGTCCCGGGCGGTCTGAAAATTTTCCCGCTGTGCCTTGGACACTCCCTGTCACCAGCCACGCACCCCCCAACGAAGTTATGTCAGTCCTGTGAGCTGCCTGCACCCAGCGTGACCACATCACTGTGACGCTCGGTGCAACAGCGATCTGCCTGGAGCAAGGGAGCAGGGCGTTGAGGCAGCATGGCACCAAACGGAGCAGAGAAAGAGAACACTAAACAGACACACAGCGGATTGCAGGCAGTGTTTCGCTGTTGCGGGCCGCCAGTGGTATGCATCATGCAGATACAGTTGAACCCAAAGCCATAGCAAGGAACCGTCCCTGATTTAGCATTAGTACAGAGCAGAGGAGCAGAGGGAGCATCTTCCACTTGTCGAGGACTCCCCGGGCACAGCGCCAAACCCATGAAAGCCCTTGATGTCACCGTCCATATATGAACAGTGACGTTAGTGTTCCTCCAAGAGTGGAATTCCCTGCCAGAGCGTTGCCGCTCTGGCCGGGGATTCTACTCCTAGAGGGAACCTCTTACATCACTGTCCATAAATGGACAGTGACGTCAGAAGGTACTCCTGGAGCGGAATCCCTTGCCAGAGCATTGACGATGCTCTGGCTGAGGATACTGCATCTAGAGGTAACTCCTGACGTCACTGTCCATATATGGACAGTGACGTCAGGGGCTGCTCCTGGAGCGAAATCCCCTTCCAGAGCGTTGACAACGCACTGGCCGGGGATTCCGCTCCTAGAGGGAACTCCTGATGTCACTGTCCATATATGGACAGTGACATCAGGGGCTCCTTCTGGGGCGGAATCCCCGGCCACAGCGTGGCCGATGGTCTGGCTGGGGATTCTGCTCCTAGAGGGAGCCCCAATGTCACTATCTACAGGGGGAGGGTGGCGCTACCTTCAAGGGGGTGTGCACTATCTACATGGGTAGTGAGGCACTATATAAGGGCACTATCTACAGGGGACACCGTGGCACTATATATATATGGGCACTGGTACGCTAAAGGGGCATTATTGTATAGGGCAGCTAAGGCAGCATTATACTGTCGAGGGCAGCAAAGGTGGCATTGTACTGTATCGGGGCAGCTATGGGGCATTATACTGTATGGGGCAGCTGAGCAGGCATTCTACTGTCTGGGGCAGCTATGGGGACATGATAAAGTATAGGGCAGCTTTGGGGGGCATTATACTGTATGAGGCAGCTATGGGCCATTATACTGTATGGGGCAGCTATGGGGGCATTATGCTGTATGGGGCAGCTACGGGGCATTATTCTGTATGGGACAGCTATAGGGGCATTATAATGTATGGGGAACTATTGGGTCATTAGTCATTATACTGTATAGGGGCAGCTAAGTGGCATTATGTTGTATTGGGGAATTTATTTGACATTATACTGCATGGGGGCATCGGTGTAGGCATTATACTGTATGGGGGCATCTGTGTGGGCATTATACTGCATGTGGGCATCTGTGTGGGCCTTATACTGTATGGGGCATCTGTGTTGGCTTTATACTGTATGGGTGCATCTATTGGGTATTATACTGTATGGTGTCACCTATGGGGGCATTATACTGTATGGTGGCAGCTATATGGGCACTATACTGTGTGGGGGCAGCTATTTGCCATTATACTGTGTGGTAGCAGCTATTTGCCATTATACTGTGTGGGAGTGCAGCTATTTGAAATTATACTGTGTGGGAGGCACTATGAGAGCATGATACTTTGTGGGCTGAACCGGGTGTGCTTATTTGTCCCTCTTTACGATACTTGAAAGTGTTGAGGTACGTAAACTGTAAAAAGCAAGAAAAGACTGGGAGGGCAAAAGCACTTAATTTTAAGAAGGCCAATTTTACCACGTATTTCATTAGATAGGGAGAAAGAAGAGAGATAAGCACTTCATGTGTGTGGACCTTAAGTTGTTTGGAGGGCGGGGTGTTACAGTCATGCTCACCTTATTTAGTTGTGCAGTGTGGCACAACTACTCAACGCGTGTTATACGCAATGTATCCCGTCAACTGCCAGCCTTGAGTCGTTCCCGGGTTTCTCGAAGGGAGCCGGTAATTCAATAGGAATAAAAAGGTTTAAAAATGAGCAGTTACTCTGAGACTCTCTGTGGAGCTGTTCCTCAGGGAAAAAATGCAAAGCCTGTTTTGTCTTCATGTATAAATACTTTTACTAAAAGAGCCTTTGCATTTTTCCCTGAGGAACAGCGCCACAGGTAATTATAATGCTACATTTATTCCTATAGGAAACAAGAACAATTGACTCAAATGAAACCTCACATGGCTTAAACCTACTGAAAAAGGGGCAATAAATACCAAATAAAAGGCATTTAAAAAATACAAATACAAATCTGAGGATTCAGCGTTAGGGCTTAATAAAAGATGTAAAAAAGTTATAAATTAGCAAAAATACAAAATGAAAGGCAGATGGACAAAGAAAAGAAAACAAATCCGCCAAAAAATCTGTAAGTATATAAATGCAAAAAAAAAGTTCAAAACATGTAGGACCCCTAAGGAGTGATAATAGGAATTTGGTAACGGGTGGTTAAGAGGATGCAGAATTACTAAATTGGTTCTTTAGCTCTGTATATACAACAGAAGACAAAGCAGCTGATGTAGGTGGTGCCAGTGCTGTAAATACAGGGCCGGACTGGGACTCAAAAGCAGCCCTGGCACACAAACACCAGCAGCCCACATACACATCTTACCAGTATTCACACTGGTGTGTTTCAGTCGTGTGCAACCATCTTAGCTACAGTTGCATTAAACCACAGATTACTGCAAAGTCTGTGGTCCGACAGAACCAAAGTTTCCACAAAACAGGTCCCCTTTGTGTTCAAATATCAGTTCTGTAAAACCAAGATTATCTAAGTTAGTAATTGTCATACATTTTATTATGGGGAACCCTAAATAATGCTAATAGTGTGGAACCTTTAACAATTGTTATGTTCTTTTATCTAGAATAAAAGAGTGACATAAAATATCTTCACAGGATTTTTAACAGGATTTTTTTAAGCAAATCACAGTTATTAATAATTTTTACCTTGGGGAACCTCCTAGGAATTCAGTTTGAGAAATACTGACCTAGGTATTATGGTTGTGGTGAGTCCGCTTTATGGCCACACATGGGCAATAAAACCACTTTAAATCAGCCGTAATATGAATTCAGCATTTGTGATTAGACTACTAATGTGTAAAGATGAGTGCGGGCATGTGTGTACTATATTTCTAAGTAGAGTATTGTATCAAGAACTTGCCAGCGGTAATACATATAATTAACAAAATTAGTAATATGATTTACAACAATATACTTCTCAGTATTGTTT